>NW_005354291.1:13807436-13809756 GCF_000412655.1 Myotis brandtii
CGGCCCGGGCCGGGGCTGGGGGTGCACCTTGAGGTCCCCTGTCAAGCCCCACCAGGCAGGGGGGTGGGCGCAGCCTCAGGTTCCCTGCCCCAGCCCAGCACCATGCAGCCTCAGGTCCCTGCTGATTGCTTGTTAAGGGTCATTAGGAGAACTCGGCCTCCGTTGTGGGCACAGCCATCTTGTGTTACGGAATCCCTGCCTCTGCTGTGGGCACAGCCATCTTGACCATTACGGTGTGACAATCAATTTGCATATTCCCTCTTTATTAGATAAGATATTACTAAATGCTTCTGTATACCAGTTTCCACATCTGAAAAACAGAGGTAATTAAATTCTCTATCTCAAAGTGTTATGAAGAGTAACACATAAAGTCCTGATACACAAATACTCAAATGTTAGTCTCTGCTTGCTCCTGTCTGTCTGTAATGTAGCCAGAGGTGCCTGTGGATCTCGTTCCTCTCGGAAGCACATGTGTATTGGACAAGCTTCAGCCTTTTTAGAGTTACAATTTTCAAAATTTTCACTCAGTTTCTGCAAATTGATCCTGGCTCTACCAGTGTGTTGCACATAAATAGCTGTAGTCACATGGCTCTAGCTGTAAAAGCACATTGGAAGGTAGTTCTCCGTGAATCTCTCATGTTCCTTGTGACTTGCAAGCAGGAACTGACAGTTCTTGTTTTGGCCTGGACTACCCTTTCCAAGGATGTTTGAATCGCAAACAGCCTTGGAAGAAGGTAATAGGACCTGTCTACAGAGGAGAGGGCAGATTTGCTTGCAATACAGTATAATAATATCTCTCTCTGGGGCAAAGGTCGAGCAAGTTTTCTTATAGCCCACTTAAAAAGTGGGGTTTCCTATGCTGGAAATTCTTTAGCTGTGATGCAAACCCACTCCATGTGCAGTACGCACCAGGCCCACTCTCATCACCACAGTAACACTTAGGGGACTAGGGGGTTGACATAAATATGAAAAATCCATGCTGCCTATTGTTCTGGGACTCATAGAGTCCTTTGTCTCTAGCCTGGATATCATGTCTTTTGCTATCATCCATGAAACTGCGGCAGCTAAATTGTTAGCCTGCATAAAGGGCAAAAATCTCAGACCCATGATAGTTTCCTCATCTGTATGATGGAGATGATGGGGTAATAGTACCAACCTCATACCTTGAGAGAATTAACTGAGAATATATACACACACATAATTATGATTAGAACAGGGCCTGGCACATGTACACTCCTTGAGTGTTTGGTATTATTATACTTTTTTTGTTGTTGTTAATCCTCACCTGAGGATATTTTTTCCATTGATTTTCAGAGAGAGTGGAAGGGAGGGGGAGAGACAGCAAGAGAAAAACATTGAGGTTAGAGAAACACATCGATTGGTTGCCTCCCTCACAAGCCCTGACTGCAACCGAGGTATGTGCCCTTGACCAGAATTGAACCCGTGACCCTTCAGTCCATGGGCTGATGCTATAACTGCTGAGAAAAACTGGCTATTATGCATTTGTATAATTGGTGCATGAATTAAGACCAGTAATTCATATCAGAATCCAGAGAATAAGACCTGAAATAACCATTACATGACTTTTCTTTCCTCTCACTAAAAAAATGGTTACTTTGCTTGCAAATAAATATTAGTGTGGAATCTCTAGCACACACACAGCAGTCATTACTGTAATTATTTCATGCTGGATAGGTTGAGCCAAATAGGTAAAATTATAATAGTTTTCTTTTGCAGACTTGAGGGTTTTCAACCTAACAATCTATTACTGAATACATTTTTATTAAGTACCTATGTGAACAATTACATACTGGACATTTTTAGCTCAAAAAGATTGTTTCCTACTAACTCTGAGTCCAGGAGAAATCCTCTGTAAAACTTTTCATTAGTCAAGAGGGCATAAAAAATGTTGGGTTGATAGTGTAAGTAATTATTTCAGGATTCATGATTGCAAGTTTTTTAATCCAGTTCCCCTTACATTTTAAGACTACCTATTGCTTTATCTTTAGCTGGTAGATTAAGAGTCAGCATGTTCTTATTCATTTTTAGAATTTGAAGAACATTGTGATCAGAGACCTTCTTTTTTTTTTTTTTCATTTTGCAACCTAACTTCCTCTTTGGGTCTGTTGTGCCATAAGCTATTTTCTAACACCCATTTCCTTCCCTTCTGCATCATATAGAGTCAGACTTTGCAGGACTCGCTACCCAATAAATGTTATAAAGTGATTGGTAATCTGTGATATCAGTTATTTTGGATCAAACTTAGAACTACCTGGATAGCATCTCCACACCATACCTGACATAAAAATGCTAAGGACCC
>NW_005354291.1:13809787-13823475 GCF_000412655.1 Myotis brandtii
TACATATATACATATATATATACACACACACACACATATATTTATATGTCAGGAATTTTTCTAAGCAAAATCTCATTTAACAAAGTTAAATTGTATCAAATGTACCCAGTTATTAGGAATCAAGTAGCTGTAAAAGCATCTCAGTTGCCAAACCCAAGAATTATGAGTATTACATATTATGTGTTATGCTGAGTTAGGTTGAAAGTCTCATGTAGATATTGCTTAACCAAATATTTCCTCCAAGGCAAAGTGTAGCAACTCAGGCCAAGCTGTAAAGTTTAATTATATTGGTACATGGAGCCAGGATTCAGGTATTAGATATTTGGAATTTATATTTGTAGAAAAAAGTCACAGGAAATTATATTTTCAACCATTTTTTGCACACTTTAATTATGTCAAAAATAATTTTAGCTAGTTTTTTTAATGTTTAATTGTTGTTTTTTTTAGAGAGTGGAAGGGAGTCGGGAGACAGAGAGAAACGTCAATGTGGGAGAGACACATTGATTGGTTGCCTCCCGCACGCACCCTGACCAGGGCCGGGGATCCAGCCTGCAACCTAGGTACTTGCCCTTGACTGGAATCGAACCCATGACCCTTCAGTTTGAGGGCCAACACTATCCACTGAGCAAAACCAGCTAGGGCTTAGCTCGTTTTTCTTTTCTTTTTTCTATAAGAAAAGGAGTATATCTGTGTTTTAAAAAGAGTATATTCTCTCTTATAGTAATGTCAGTATATAAAAGGGCATGATATATAAACATCTTTCCCATAGCACCGTTTATAACCCAAGCTGTGGATTTATCCTTATGCCCTGTGGGGGCTGGCAAGGTCTGTTTTATTATTTCCAAGGTTTGAGGTGTTTTGAAAATCATCTAGTTCCATTTCCTTGTTTTATAGATGGTGAAGGGAAGGCCCAGGAGATAAATTTAACCCAGTCAAAGTCATTGAAGAAGAGGAAAGAATAGTGTAAAATCACACTCCTAGAAAATATCTTCCTTCATAATTAATTTGAAAATTCCATGTCTAATCTGGAACTAAATATATTCTGTAAAAGAAAATTCTTTGAATACCATGGATAATGCATTCTAATATCTAACAACCTTTCTAGTCAGAAGTGTCATTCTTGAGTGTAATAACCTCTTTTCATGCAAATTAAGCTTATTTCCACTTGTTAGATGCTTAATAGAGATGGATGATAGGCACTTTAGTAATTACAATCACGCACATGTATTATAATACTTTTTAATGTTAACTTATTCTCCATTATTTTCTTTGCATGCATTAAAGAATCCAACACCTTTAGTTTTTGAACATATGTCTTTGCTTCCCTTCCCTAGTAGCTAAGCCAGATATTTGGATATCATGATTCACTCCTCTGTTTTTTCACTTTCACCTCCATTTAATTACTAGGGTCCTCTAGGTTTTACTTCCTAAATAACCCTTGACTCTCCCATCCTCAATATCACCACTATAATTTATGCCACAGTCATTTCTTATCTGAATTATCACAACATTTTACCTGATCTATTAGTCAACCATTAGTATGACAACAAGCAATCCCAAAATTATTGCTCTCATTACATGAGGGCTTTAATTTGACCTTGAGCTTGGCTGGGCTTGGCTGAGCTTAGTTGGGCTCCATGTGTCTTCCCATTGTGGCACCAGATGAAAGAGCAGCCCCCATTTGAGATTTACTAGTCTCACGACCAATGTCATAAGCTCAAGGGGGGTAAAGCCATATCATGCTCATTTGAAGCTTCTGCTTGGAGGTGGCTTATGTCATGTCCTTCAAGATTATTTTGGCTAAAGTGAGTCTCTTGGCCAAGCTCAAAGTCATTGGAGTAGGGAAGTATACTATGCCCATTGATGAATGTGGCAAAGGTAGAGAGAGTGCAAACAATTACGAACACTGAGTAACCTGCCTGTAGTTATGTTCCTCTCCAATTCCTTGTCTACACTATCCACCTCACAAACAAGATCACACAATACCCAGTAGCTTCAGGATTTTTAAGAACAGGGGTGAGGGAAGAATTAGTGACTTCTTCAGAGAAATGAGTCTTGAGAGATAAATAGAATTTTCTACAAGAGGAGAAGAAAGGAAGAACATTCTTGACTGAGAGTTCCAGAGCACAATAATAACATCCTTCTGATTGACTAGTTTATTTCTCTAAATCATTTAACTATGTAGACAGCTCTTCATAAGATTGTCTCAGTTGTAGTGCAATGATTTGTTGTATTGTCATCTTTACTCTGTCCCTGCACAACTGTGAACTTTTAAAAAAATCTTCATTTGAGAATATGTTTTTTTTAAATTGATGAGAGAGAGAGAAAAAGAGAGAGAGAGAGAGAGAGAGAGAGAGAGAGAGAGAGAGAGAAAGAGAGAGAGAGAGAGAAACACTGATGTGAGAGAAAAACATTGATTGGTTGCCTCCCATACATGCCTCGACAACTTAGGTATATGCCCTGACCAGGAATCAAACCCTCAACCTTTTGGAGTATGGGATGATGCTCTAACCATTTGAGCCCCCAGGCCAGGGCCAGTTGTGAACTTCTTGATGGCAGAAATCATCTGTCTTATTTCTTTGATTACCCAGTACCTCGCATGGTGCCTGGAAGGCAGTAGGCATTCAAATTACTTGAGGGGAACATTCCTATGTTCAAAAAAGTTTGTTTTAGGTAACTGGGCCATCTTAAAATCATGCTGCTGGTCTGAGACTGCTGGACAGTAACTGGCAAACAGACTGTCATTATCTAAATCCCATGGCATGCATGGTCCGAGACACTACTTCTATTAGCTCTTCCTTAAGTATCCTTACTTATTTCCTCTCCTAATTTGTCTTTTCTTACTTCTTCTTAAATATTGCTTCTTCAATTCATCAAGGCATATAAAATGTTAGCCTGCTTTCCTGACCTGGCAGCATCTGTGACCCTAAAGGAACTCATTATTCAGTCTTTCATGCAAATGCTTAATGCCATGTCAGAGGTTGACCTTTACCTTGCACCCTAGATACACACTTTTATCCAGCTTTAGGGCTTAACCTATACTTTCTCCATTTCTTACAAAGTAAAGGTTGAGTCCATTACTAAGATTTTTCATACCAGGTCCTTTACACACCTTTGTCCCTTATGTTTGCTGCTCTTCCCCTTGCACCTTCCTCCACAGACCATAAGCCTCAGCACATCCTGCTCTTCCACATCTCTAGACTTGGCTTTTGTTGATCCCCTTGCTAGGAACTCTTCCTCTTTGTCTTTGAGGAAAATCCTACTCATACTTCAAGGCTCTACTCTGTGAAGAGGTCATTATTTCTGCCTTTACTTCTCTACAATTGTCAAATGAATGAATGAATGATTTACTTGACAGTTCAGATTTATTTCATATTAATTTTCAACTTCTCTTTTCTATAAGATATTCTTTATTTTCCCCTTATTTGAACTATTGGTTTTACCAATTTATAAGCCCAATGCTGGCTGAGGCTCTAGACTTTATTTTTGTGCACAATTAGGTTTCTGCCTTCTGAAAATTCAAAACTTAAAACGGACATTATTCTCTCTGACAAGTCTTTTTTAAAAAAATCTTTATTGTTGAGAATATCACAGGTATTTTCACACACACACCCCACCCACCCCCCCGGTTTCTTCCATCTATCTGGTTTCTCCGACAAGTCTTAATATGATAGATATATCTGTAATAGTGTGGATTTCAAGGAAATAATGCATTTTTTAAAAAGCACAGATGAGTTATTATTATGGAAAATAAGAGGAAAATGGAATTGTATCATTCAAGAAGATGGGATGAGAAATAAATGACTATCTGACTTTCAGCCTATCAGACAGGCCTAATGATTCAGTGGAAGAGAGTGTATTGAGAAGTCTCAGTTCTAGTAGAGAACTTATGCCTGGACCCTGAAACCAGCAGCTTTAATCTGAATTTCAGCTCTACCACTTGGTTTGAGCAAGTGACAGAGGCCCCTGTGCCTTCATTTCCTTACTTGTAAGATTTGGGGGAATAACAGTGTGCACATCACAGGGTTGTTATGAGGACGAAATGAGTTAATATATGTAAAGCACTTAAAACGGTATTGGGCACATGGTTAAGTGTTATAAATTGCTATTTCTGCTTTGGAATTTCTCCCACTTTTTTTAAAGTTGGAGAACAAAAATCCTTGTTCTCACACTTCTGGGTTTCAACTGGGAAAATTAAAAAACAGTATAAAGCTTTAAAGTTCTAAAGAGATGCAGCTAAACACCTGTCCTAGGCTCCTCTTTCCCCTCCCCCACCCTCAACCACTTGAGGATGCTGCCCTCTGGTGGTCACTCAGAACTGCTATCTAGCTCATCATTCTAACTCAGGCCAGAATTTTCTTTGTCCCCATCTCCCTGTAACTTAAACTTTAATTTATCAGAAGTTAAAGTATTTCCCTCTGGGCATTGCTTGAAACGTAGCTGCTAAATCACAAAAACATATGTAGATTTCAAAAATTGGAATGATTATTAAATATTCTAATTTTTATTTTAATGGTTATAAACTATTAGGAGATAATATATGCAATTACAAAATGTATTGTCTAAGTCTTTTCATTGATATACATATTTAAAAAACAGATAACTAATAGCCAAGTACCTGAGGACCAAGTAGATATCTCTTTGTTACTGATTTAGACATTCCTTTTAAAAAAATATGAATGCTAGTTTAGGTATTATACTTCATATTAAAATTTGAATTCTTTTTTTTTTTTTTTTTTTTTTTACTAATTGTGCTTACTGAGTTTCAGAGCCTCGATAGCAACAGTCTCCACAGAGAGGAGTCTAGAGTATTTACTTTGCATTTGTAAGGCAAGAGGCAATTTCTCTCTAATAGTGTGTTGAACTGTTGTTCTTTTTTAATTTATTGGGGTGACATTGTTTAATAGGATCATAGAGTTTTCAGGTGTAGATTTCTAGGATACAAGATCTATATATTGTATTGTGTGCCCGCCTCCCAAAGTCAAATCTTCTGTCAACATATATTAGGTACCCTTCATCCCCACCCACCCATTCCTTTTGGCAACCACTACACTGCTATTTGTGTCCATGAGTTTCAGTTTTATATCCCACACATGAGTGAAACCATATGGTTCTTAGCTTTTTCTGACTGGCTTATTGCACTTAGCATAATATTCTCTAGATCCATCTGTGTTGTCACAAATGGCAGTATTTTGTTTTTTTTAATGGCTGAGTAGTATTCCATTGTGTGTATGTACCACATCTTCTTTATCCAATCCCCTATCGCAGGACACTTTGGTTGTCTCTATTATTCATTTAAAACTGCTAATCTGATATAATTTTTCCTGACATAAGTGGCATTTTTTCATCTAGCAACAAAGTATCTCCAAACTTCTTGTAGTTTGTGGGGCTGAAGTATCTCAAATGTGAACATCTTTGACACTAGGTAAGTATAGGTTTTCTCATTACATTGAAACCGGTTATTTGAATTTTTATAAGAGCTATAACTACTTGTAAGTGCTTAAGAAAAAAACATTTGCAGATATTTTAATTTTATGAGGACATACTATTGACTTTTTAAATTTCTTTTTACACTATAGTTTGAGTTTCATGTATTTTATATTCTTATTTTAGTAAAACATAACTGAGATTTCTACAGACCTTAAAACCACAGACAGTGGTTCTAATGGAATTGTGACTTCTGTAACAGATTTCAATAAAGTTGGACCAATAGCCAGGATCTCCAGCCAGGTTCTGTCAAATTTGAATTCTTTTATTAAAATTTTATTATTTTGGCAAAATGTTTTCTAGAATTGAGGAGACAAAAACTATCGTCATTAAAATGAGAATTCGTGCATGTGTATGAAGTCTATTAATATTCTAGATTGTATTATTTTTATCATCTTTAGTCTGCCCAACTGCCTAAACCCTATTTCTCCATGAATCTCATTTATAGGCATTTATTTTAAAGTGAAATTATGAAAAACTATTCTTTGCTAATTCTTTGGAAAACTTATGTAATTCTGGAATGTAGTCTGAAGCAGCTAGCTCACCTCTGCTGGGTGAACTGTTATGTCATTCCCAGCACCAAAAAAGAAACATCAGAAGATCGGTGACTATTTATTTACACATTTGTTATAGCTTCTACTTGAGAATAAAGAATGAGTTTGAACTCTAAAAGCTGAGCCTGCAGGAAGCCCCATCAGTCTCTCCACACTTCTGCTGTCATTCCTATTGTAGGGGAAACATTATTCAAACCACAGGCTCCAAACTCCCAGGTAACTGAAGCCAGCAGGAAGCTCTGTTTGATATCAAGTGTGTTCTTTATCAACCTTTTTGTTGTGATGGGAAGAAATGAACTAACTTTACTTTTATCTTGCCCTGTTTTAACATAACCCAGTAGGTGAATGCTTTATTGGTGTGTGTTGGCCAAACTCTTTGATATATACTGACTTTGTGGTCATAAATTTTCCAAATAAAAACAACAGCAATCGTTTTTCATCCATCTATACTAATCAGAAAATGTTACATGTTCATATATTTTTATTAAAACTATATTTGAAATTTTGCTTACAGAGGTTGCCATGGAAAACACAACTTGATTTTTCTTACAAGATTCTGGGAAACAGAAGCCCTTCTGCCATCACACAGAGAATCAAACATAACAATGCCACCTTGAACTTTGGGGTCAACATTAGAGACTCCACTGAATACTTGGTCTCAAAATGCTTTTTTTGTATTAGACTCGTGTAAAATAAGAGAATTAAGGGTTTTTATGTTTTCCCCCCACAAGTAGTTGATTTTCAGTGAACAAGATCATGATGCTTGTATTGTGCTGTTTGTTAGCAAAGGTACTTCTAATGCTCATATGCTTTTTGATATACCATTAAACCATACATTAAAGCTGTTCTTTGTTCTTTGTAGAATATTATTTGTGCAATCTCCGATTCAGTATCTGTGTTTTACAGGGAAGGAACAAATTTGAACAAAATATAGAAGGTTGAAGTAACACAGATTTAGAATGATTTTAACCTCATGTCTTTATCTTTCCTGCATTATTTTCTGTGATACATGGTCTCTTTGGTTGCTGAGTTTATTACAAATTCCCAGAATCCAAATAATTTAATTCAAGGGATTCAGGCTCTAACAGAAAGAAAAAAAAACATGAGAAAATTTTACTATTTCATTTTAACGCAACATTTTGCAATTTAAAGCTCATAAGTAATTCAAACACCAATTATTTTAGTGCTATTTTTATTCCAGTATTAGAGACATTATATTTGTTTAAATATTATTTAACCACTGTCTTGAGGAGGGCCAATTCATAGTTTGTTGAAGTTATACTCCATCAAAAGACAAATCTAACCAAGTATTAACCCACAATATGCTGGTAAATTTAGAATTACCATCAGAATCTCATTCCTTCTTATCTTCTTGGTAAGGTTCATATTAGCCTTAATTCCATTAGTTGGGAGGTTTTTGCTGATGGGAGTTAGTTAAGCATATTTGGTAAAAATGTGCCTATTTCTGTGGCTCCTGGGTACTCTTTCTCCCATTCGTTACTTTTACATTCGTATCCTGTTTTTAATCACTAGTAGCAGACAAATGCCAAATTAGATCTATAAGAGAATCCTTCAGCTGTTGGAAGTAGATTTTTGACACATCTGTTTTTGAAGGAAACAGGTATAATTAGCTATAAGAATTGAAAACAAATTATTTCTTTCAAATTAGAAAAAGACATTTTCAGGTTGAAAGGATGTCTGAGTAGAAGAGTGAGATAGAACACAAAATTTTAAGATGGCTGCATCTTTCTCAGGGAGATTTTTATATTGAGCATTCCTAGTGGAACATAATATGAAATTTTCTTGGCATTGGAGGACAAGCCTAGAGCAGAGAGAAAAGCTCTGTGGCCTTTCTTTGAGCAGGAGTCCATACTGGAGCAATCCTCTGCTGTGTGTATCTTCTCCTTCCCACTGGCCTTCTTCCTGGGCAGGAGCCCTCAGGAGATCTCAGCCCCTCGTGTCTGTGGCCAGAGGAAGAGGTTGAATGGTGTTTTCAGCAGCAAATGGCAGGTCCCATGGAAGGATGGTGGAATGGTCCAAAGGATGAGATGGAGGCCAAGTTTTCCACCTGAGGTTTTCTTTCTGCCCATTCCACCTCGTCTCTTTGCATTCTTTCCACTTTAAGAATGACAATTTTATTCTCAGATGTATGTCATCCCATAGCTGGAAGGCTTCTACATCCAGAGATGTAAAAGAAAAAACTCTTTAAACTCCATGGAATCCTTTTATGTGGAAAAGAACTAAAAAAAAAAAGTGGATCCATGTGTTCAAAGCTGGGTGGTTGTGCAAGGCAGCAGGTTGCTGATGTGTCTTTGCCAACCGACATCCACGCAGATGCATACCTCTTGAACACCACAAGGGCTCCTGACCTGCACCATCTCTGTATTGAATCAGGTAGAAGGTCACTGGCCACCAGACCATCTCTGCTGGCATTTCAGACCTCCTCAGGCTAAGGGAGCGAGGGGTCAGGGTTGTAGGGTGTGCAAGACTACATTCTGGTGGTTTTCATACTGGTTACAGGGGCTTCTAAAAATGCTTCCCAGGGAACTTGTTAAAGTCATAGTGTGTCTCACCAAATAGCTTTTAGAAATATTCGGTGTTTTTCTTCTTTTTTTTTTTTTGGTACACCTGAAATCCATACAATCCCATTAACCAATGTGGTGTTTTTCATTTTCAAAATGCTGCCTGTACTTTATCCAGTTCTTATGATATTGTTTCTGTTTGTGTGGTAACATTTGTTATCATAGACCCATTATAGAGAAAGAAAGGCCAAGACTATGAAAGGATAAAAATTGCCAACAAATGGAGGGCATCTCAGATCATGAATATTTGGGATTTTCTAATATCAGCCTCAGACAGCATTTAGGAACATTTTTACTTTATGAAAAAGAGTTATGCTGTCAGTTTACATTGGTAACTGTGGAGACCAAAATTTAATAAGATGGAGAACATACCAAACAAAGGGGGAAAATGTGTGAAAAATTAAAATGACAAACTGAGGTTGGTATGGTGTTGTAAAGACCATTTATGTATAGTCTGATGGAGCTAAATGAAATATGGACTCAACTTGTTAAAAAAGAATTTCAGATTTTATAGAAAATCTCTTCATAAATATAAAATTATACTTTTTATTCTTCTATAAATTTTAATATTTATTGACTGTTTTCACTACCATTTATTTTATTTATATTTAAATTGTAGTGGCTATGATTTCAAAAGCTCTGAATAAATTTTCTTAATTTCAAGTTAAATTTATTACTCTATTTTGGGATTTCTGGCAAGAAGTAAAAGACAGATACCCATTTGCTTTCCAATAAAATAGCAATTCATCTGATTTGTTAGCAGGAGCTTAGAGACTAATCCAATATGGAATAGTTCAATGCACATAATACAATTTCTCATTTTATACCTGTGATTCTGAAGTCCCTCCTGCTCATACATAAAGTGAGAAATATATTTCCAATGACAACAGTAACCATATACTTATAAGGACATTGCTGAAATTGAAGTGCAGGGTATGTTTGTATGTGTGTGTGTGTTGTTGTTGTTTTATTAACTCTAATATTATCCCAAACCTATCAGGGAATTTGGAGAGACTGACAGAGCAAAATGCAGTGAACATCCTGTGCTGATGGTCAGCACACACTCTGAGAACCTGATGAACAGCTTGACCCGACAGCCTTTGACGTCCATAGTGAGTGGCTCTGGCCACAGCTCTCAGGCATGAGAAGTGGGTTCTTCCAAAAGCAAACAACCTTCGACCCATGGTCTTCATTTGGGCCCATCAGGTCAACAGTTGTTTCACAGGACATCGGCAATTGTCTTTCTCTGTGTGTCAGGAGCCTCTTGAAACATTATACGAGGATAATTAAGTGGTGAATAAGGGTCAATGCGGACAAATAAATCAAACTGATAGTTTGAACACAGACTGATTGAGCAAAAACAAGGACTTCTGCCATGCCTGTTACTGCAGTGCTTGATGTTAACTGACTTTGTTAACATTACATCCAAAGGCAGCAAGTGGGAAAGCTTTGTGTGGAATCAAAAGCTGAGCAAAGAGACATGGGATTTAATTGTTCAGCTTTATTTTTGAAATAAAGACATGCAGCGCATCCATTTAGTTGACTTTAATGGAGCACAAAACCAAACCCATTCTTTAGCATGCTAATTGAGTTAGAAGATGCTTTCCTCTTGGATAACAGAGATGTAAGAAATACCAATGCAATCATCAGACTTTTAGAGCAGAAGTTCAGAGTTATAAATATGATGAGAAGTTAAGTATTTGTATCTGTTGAGGTAGGTTAAATATACTAGTAAATGTAATATAATCTTATAAATATTTTAAATCTTGTGTTACAAATCTGGTGGTACTATATATGTATATGAAACATTTGAAATCAAATATATTAATGTATGGAGGAGATTTTTGTTAGCAGAAGGGCAGCCTAGAAATCAGGAAAAGAACAAGAGAGAGGAAGAGAAAGACAGAGAGAATCCTTAAAAAGGCTTTTATATGCCCACAGGATTGTTCTAAGGGAAAAAATTATTAGAAAAAAATGTAAAGAATAAATCTGTCTTTTAATAAGAATAAAGAGCTGCTATTTTTTTTTTTACTGTAAACATGAATCTAGACTATTTTATTTGGGTATTGAAATTCAACTTTTCCTAGCAGTCAACATTTCAATTTATTACCCACCTCTACATGCAGAAATAAACATGTAGTTGAAACTATTACCTTGTTATGTTAATTATCTCAGCTGTTCTCTAAAACTTTTGTCTTAATATACCATATAGAGCTTTATCAGATAGTGTAGGACATTGCATCATAAATATCACATATTATCTTTACACATGAGTAACATGGTCTTTTTAAAGGGTGACAATTAATAGTCTCATCCATAAAGTGAGAACAATTAAGTCTGAAATATAAATTTAAAATATGTACAATATTTTATTTATATAATTATATCATACACTTGTTGAGCATTAATGAAATTTGTTTTCATATAGAAAACCATTATTTTATAATCTTAGTCAATAGAAAAATCTCTAGAGAGAAATGAGGAATTAATGACTTCTATTCTTTTGTGCATTTTCTACTTTATATTTAGATCACTTAAAGTTGGCAATATGGTGAACAGTGATTACAAACAGTAATTTATGAATTTAAATACATTTACATGACATTTGTTCAGAAACATTATAATTACACATTTATTCCCTAATCTGGGCATCTGTCTGCATTTTTAAAAAATTTAAGTTCAGTCACAAATACCAATATGATGGGATTAATGAAACTCACATTATTTGTCATTAATATTGGTTTTTATAGTAACTGTGCTACTATAAAATGACTATCAAGAATAAGTTATATGGCTAGTTATCTGGACAGTGGCTACTTACTGCAGTGCTCCTGGGGTTGTTTTTTTTTTTCGGCCCATAAATAATTTCACATAAAGAGTCTAAGAGAAGCTCTTCTATGAGCCGCCTACCCTGAGAAAGTGGGCTGAGAAAGGTGTAATGGATTATGGAGGGAGATGAAGGCGAGCTTACACCATATCCAATCAGGCTTTTTCTTAAAGGTCAGGACATTCTGTCTGGGTCCATTTGTGTTTTTGATTCTGCCGTTTCACTATTCAGGAACACAATGTAACTGTCAGTCTCAACAACAGTTCCTGGCTCCACTGGCTCCACCGCTCTGGGGTAACATACAATATTTCACATCCACAAAACAATTCGGCGTCTGCGTGGGCAAACCATATGATGACCACGGGGAGCAATATGGTCACACCCTACTGAGCACTCTTAAGGAGGCTCTGTAAAGAACTACATCTAAAAAAGAATAAGGCTTTGCTCTTCTGGGCTTTTGCGTACTTGCCAAATAGCATTTTAATGTTTCATTTTTACCAGCAGAAGTCAAATGCAAATGTTTGCCCCCACTCCCCGCCGCCCCCCTGTTCCAGCTCAGCAGATAAAGACAGCTTTACTGATATGCAAAACATGTGCAGTCATGGAGTTAGGAGGGAGATAGATATTACAAATAATTTAGTACATTAATGATGGCCTTGTTGGATCTCCCCCGTGTGTGTTTTGTGATATTATTGATTTCTCTTTCCAAATAAAACCAGACACCAGCTCAAATTTATAAGGGCAAGGGATGGGTTCTGACAGTCTTGGGAGAGCAGAGAACCAATACACTGTCTAACATAATTTTTAACCAGTGGGTTCTGAACTGAGCTCTGGAGAATTAACGCATATGGTACATTTTCAAAGGATTTGGCCTGGGAGACGACTTTTTTGACCATCTGATTGATTTAAGTTACATCCCAGTCTGTCACTGTACTCAGAGAAAAATTAAAGAAAGAAATTATTTACATAAAAGGACAGCAGAGAAAAAAATAGCTTCTATTTGGGGGCATATAGATCAGATTGTTTCCCTCCTAATATTCATTCTTATGGCTGCATTTTCCATTTCTATTCTTTTTATTCAATAGCTTCATCATGAATTCATTTTTTAAGTGAATTATTTTTTTAAAAGATTTTAAAAACTTTCTTGAATTTTTCTAACAGCAAAAGCTTTTAAAATGTTTTAAAATGATGTGTGTTCTCTTTCTATCCTTCTCAACATTTCACCTGTGCCTCTGAAGCTTTCTTCAAGTTCATAGCACTTAATTCACCAGAGACATTATTCATTATTTAATGACTAGAGGCCCAGTGCACCAATTTGTGCATGGGTGGGATCCCTCAGGTGGCCTGCGGGGATCGGGCCCCAGCTTGAACCCCCAGGTTCACAGCCCCAGCTCACACCCTGAGCCTCGCAGCCCTGCAGCCCCACCTGGCACCCTGCTGTGGCCTGGCATTGCCCCCTCACCTGCTCCACCATCCCACTTGTGGGGCGATTGATTGGGGCCCCCTGCCCGGCTACCTCAGCGCCTGGGAACCGAGTGGCAGCTCTGCCCACCTCTGCTGCTGCTGGTTGCCTTCTGCAAGGCGATCAGCGGGGCGATTGGGCCCCCGCTTGCACCCACCTTGTCCTGGTGCCACCCGCTCACCTGCTCCATCATCCCGCAGTGGTCCTGCTCTCTTCGGGGCCCATTGGGGCCATCCAGATTACAAGTCCTCAGATCCATAAGGTACACACTCAGGGAGCAGACTCAGTGAGCACCAAAGCCCCACTGAAACAAGTCTTGCCCCATAAAGGCGTCTCCAGCACAGAAGTTCTCCCACCGTAGACACAGCTGAATCTCACAGCCAATTGGCCTGGAGGTCAATTCCTCCCAGTGATACCAACTACAATCAAGGCTTAACTACAACAAGACTGTGCACAAAGCCCACAAAGGGGTGCACCAAGAGTGTCCACCTCAGGTAATTGGGGAGGCTGAGCCACTGGGATCTATAGGACACATAGCACAGAAAGCCACTCTATCAACACAGGAAAGCAGCCAAAATGCGGAGACAAAGAAACAGGTCACAAATGACAGAAATGGAGGAAAGCAAACTACTGGATATAGAGTTCAAAACCAGGGTTTTAAGGTTTTTCAAGAATTTTCTAGAAACCGCTGATAAATTAAGTAAGACCGTCAATAAGTCTAGTGAGACCCTTGAGGATATGAAAAAGGACCAAATAGAAATTAAGCATACACTGAC
>NW_005354291.1:13824392-13843463 GCF_000412655.1 Myotis brandtii
GGAAAGAGGTATGGGGGGTGCGGGAAGAGACTGGACAAAAATCGTACACTTATGGATGAGGACAGTGGGGGGAGGTAAGGGCAGAGGGTGGGGTGGGAACCGGGTGGAGGGGAGCTATGGGGGGAAAAAAGAAGAACAACTGTAGTAATCTGAACAATAAAGATTTTAAAAAAAACAAAAAAACAAACAAACAAACAAAAAGAAATGTTTCACTGATATGAACCCTTTCCTCTATCCCAGTGGTTGGCAAACTGCGGCTCGCGAGCCACATGCGGCTCTTTGGCCCCTTGAGTGTGGCTCTTCCACAAAATACTACGTGCGGGCGCGCACGTACAGTGCGATTGAAACTTCATGGCCCATGCGCATGTGGCTCGCGAGCCGCAGTTTGCCGACCACTGCTCTATCCAAACTGCTTTACTCACTATCTCCACAAGACAATCACCTTTATTTCCTTCTTGCCCTTGTTCATATGCCCTGCTTGTCTAGAATGACTTTCCTTCTCTCTTTGCTTAAATGATCTTACTGAACTACCTTCAACTTGCAGTTCATCTCTTGCTTCCTTAATGGAGTTCTCCCCAGTGTTTGGAGAGACTGCAAGTTCTTGTATGCTCCCAGAATGCTTATGGCTCTTTATTACTCATTTGACATTTAACATTTGGTGTCTTCTATTAAACTAGTAAAGTGTGACAGAAAAGTCCTGGCCTAGGTGTCAGCAGACCTGAGTCCCGGACCTGACACAGGATACCACTTGCTCATTGTAACCTTGGTTTCCTTGTCTGTAAAATTGAGGTAATGATACTCAAGTGAATTGCTTTGACAACCCAAAGAAATGTTAGAACATTTTATAAGCAATAAAATGTTATACAAGAGAAGGTATTATTATTATAAGCACATATGTTTTATTGGTACCACCACCCCCCCCCAAAAAAAGAACAAAAAAACCCACCCAGCCAGCATAGTGATTTGACCATAATGTCAATAAAATGAATGAATGAACCAACTAGGAATCTAAAGAGCTGATCACTGGAGCCTGTCCTGTCAGCGGCACAACCTTCAGTTTGACATCTGAATTCTATTCACTTTTTTTGTAAAATGTGAGGGTTTGTCTAGAGTCTCTAGACCAATGGTCGCAACCCTGGTTGCACATCAGAAACACTGGGGAGCTTTTTAAAAATGCAGATGCCTGGGTCTCACCTCAAATCAGTCCAGATTCTCTGGAGGAGAAGCTCATGAATAAGTATTAAAACCTGTTGTTTTTAATTTTGAAAAACTACAACTTACAGAAAAGTTGGAAATACAGAATAAATAACTTTTTTTATTGATTTTTTACAGAGAGGAGGGGAGAGGGATAGAGAGTCAGAAACATCGATGAGAGAGAAACATCGATCAGCTGCCTCTTGCACGCCCCCTACTGGGGATGTGCCCGCAACCAAGGTACATGCCCTTGACCGGAATCGAACCTGGGACCCTTGAGTCCGCAGGCCGACGCTCTATCCGCTGAGCCAAACCAGTCAGGACTGAATAAATAACTTTTTAACCTTGAACCATTTAAATTACACACCTAATGATCCATCACTTCTGAATACTTTCATGTGAATTTCCTACAAACAAGAACATCCCCCAACACAAAGGCAAAGTAACTGTGAAAATCAGATGGTTAATATGGATATATTCAAGTTCCCCTTCAAGTTTCGCCCATTGCCTCGAAAATGTTTTTGTAAACTGGACCTGATTAGAATCACATCTTGCATGTAATTATCATGTCTCTCTAATCTCCGTTACACCAGGACATTTCCTCAGTATTTCCTCCATTTTCATGACTTGTCACTTTTGAAGATTACAGGCCATTTATCTTGTAGAATGTCCTACAACTTGGGTTTGTCTGAAATTTCCTCGAGATTAGATTTAAGTTTGCATGTTTTATAAGAATATCATAGAATCGATGGTTCTTCCTGTTGAAGTTTATCATTTTAATTTGTTCCATCACTGATGAGGTTCATGATGGCTTGATTAGGGAGATGTTGGCCAGTCTTCTAAACTATAATGTTAATCTTTTTCTCCTTTGTTATTAATAAGTATTTTGTGGGGAGGTACTTTGAAACAATATAATTATCTTGTACCTTATCAAGCTTCAACTGTATTCATTTATTTATGTCTATATGTTGTCATGATGTTCTATTTTATTCAATGAGATGTAATACATTACTATTGTTATTTATTTTGATGCTTACATCGTCCGCAGTTTGGCCAGTGGACGCTCCATCAAGTTGGCTCTGTGTCCTTTTCACATGCCCCCATCATTCTTTGAGTGCTTCCTGCTTTCTGACACAGTATGATGTTCCAGGGTTGTCTGGTACTTGCCCCCTCCCTGGGATCAGTGATCTCTGCAAGGAGCCGGGCTCCTGGGAATGGTATTACAGCTAAGCTCAAGGTGCTAGGTATGCACCTTGCTATTGAGCTGTCAAGTGGCTCTGAGACTCTCTCAGTGGATGATGTTAGGGAGCACATAAATATGCAAATACGTGCACACACATACTTGATGGGTATATTTATTTCTGTCTCTATGGGAAGAAATAAATATACACATAAAGTATATTTTAAAACCATGAATTTATACTAATTCCAGTCCTAAACCTGCAAAGTTTATTCTAAATTTTTCCCTTTCAGAGTCGCAAAGTAGAAAGTTTCTCTCCATCGGGCTCCCGTCGCGGCCCGGCGACTGGTGATTTGAATCAAACATTAACAAAGAAAATCCTCTTGAGATTTTCTAAACTTTTATTGCTTGCCACAGAATAAACAGTAAATTACAAAATTATTAAACAAGATACATCTATCTTTGTAGTTCTATTATATTGTTTCTACACACACACACACACACACACACACACACACCCATATGCACACAGTCATAGTCACACATTTTTTAAGCTGAGAAAAGAGCATTCTACCAGACATTTAAATATTGCTTTTATACATGCTTATGGATCTATGCCATTCTTTACACCTATTTAATTGCCTTCATAGAGTAACTGTTTAAAAGTATTATAGGAAAAGTGACCTTTCTGGCATTTTAAAACCAGAGTGAGATACATAAATAGATTTGTTTCTTGTCAGGAGCAGTGGAGTGGAAGCCCTTCCACAAGATGGGAAAAGTTGTGCAGTAAGCAATCCGTGACGAGCACATGTTGAGCCAGACAACACGGTGCTGGAACTCTGCCCGCCTGATGGACACCCAGAGATGGGATTATTTGTGTTGGGAAAGCTTGTATCAGTCACAATGGGAAGGCGGAGGCTGCTGTGGATAGAGATTGCCATTTGGGAAGGCTTATATCATGCTAATTGCACTTTGCTTCTGATGCACTTTATTTTCAATATTTCCCTGGTTGGAAGATTATACTGTATTTCCACTCAGAGGTATCACACATTTTGTTCACAATGTATTCACAATCCATACAGTTAGTTACAAGGAGCAGCTGAAATGATGTAACTTCTAACATTTTCTGTTGAAGTAAGTACACGATACCTTTGGGATATTGAACTGCCATGAAATTTTTAAACATGGTTGAAAAGTAAAAGAAAAAAATCACTCTCATTGACTTTTTAAAAACTGATACGATCATACGTATTTTATTGGATTGCCAGCTTGGGTTCACTCTTTGTTACCTAAATACTCTTTATCTTTTAATAATTTCATACCTCTTATCACTGCAATTCTATGTGCCCAGTGTGATTCATTTCCTTCTTACCATTTCACCCTCTTTCTTTTTATGATATTTTAAATCTTTATTATTGAATGTGTTACAGTTGTCCCCTTTGGTTTTGTTTTTTGTATTTTTCCATTGACCCCCTCTAGCCCCCACCCACCCTTTTTCTAAGATTTTTTTTAGAGAGAGAATAAAGGAGAGGGAGAGAGAGAGAAAAAAAAAATCAATGTGAGAACATAACTTGGATCGGCTGCCTCCTGCACATCCTGCACTGGGGATTGAGCCCAGAATCTAGGTATGTGCCCTAACCAGGAATTGAACCTGCAAGCTTTTGGTGCACAGGACAATGCCCAACCATCTGGGCACCAATTCACCCTCTTGATAGATTATTGAGCCTCTAGGGTATATGCCACATGGGTATATTCATAATGGATACTATCTTAAGTAAACAATTATTATGTTAGCTAATATGTCTTGGTTTAGCATTCAGCCATGCATTAATTACTAATCCACTCAATACAATGCAATCAATATCAATCAATTAATCAGAGTATTTTTAACCTGTTAGTTTGTCATTAAGTGGAAATCAGCTATTCCTTAGAATTTCTTTGATAGTTCTAACCAGATTTTTCTTTTTAGAGATTAAGGCTAAATAGTCGAATTACAATTTTTTGTTTTAAAGTAGATGATTATTGGATATCTATAAATTGCATGACTAAGTTAGTATAACCTAGTTGGTAACTAGTTGTATTGGCTTACTTGCTTAAAATATATTTCTCTTGAAGGTGAAAGGAGGTAGAAATAGATGTTGGGAGATTGTTGTAGAAAATGAGTCGTCAGTAGTATGAGACTATAAACAAACAAATTTTCAAGAGATGGGGGTCATTTTAGACCAAATAAATTTTAAAGTGAATAATCAGAAAATGTGGGGAAAAGTATTTTACAAAATGAAAGGTTGAGAGTAGAATTTTCTCTAAAGGAAAATATTTACTAAAAATGAAACTAGAATGTTACTCTCCAAGAGTATTTTTACGTAACAAAGTGTTTCCTTTTTATATTTGAAATACATAAAGTAGTTTACTTTTCTATCAAGTCAGCCGAATGATTTAAACTCTGCAAAATTATACTCTTCTAATGATCTGAATAGTGATACCACAAGAAAGATATCTAGTCTAAGAGCTGGGTATAGTTTAGAAATGTCTAACCATGCATTTGAACTCAGCCCATTCTATCCCAAATAAGACAATGTTCCATTTTAGACTTGAAAAAATTTTGTATATTTCTGCCAAATTTTTAAAATCCTAGGGATTGTCCTTCCTCTCAGAGTCTTTTCTGAGCTGTTTAGAAAAGGGAGTGTGTCGAAGTAGCTCTGTTTATAATAAAACCTCCCTTTTTTGTATAAAACCAGTTAAGTAGAGAACATTGCATCATGCATGAGAGAATCTTCCCCTGGGTGCGTCTATAACGGACTACAGAGTACCATCCACAGACTTTAACAGATGCCCAACAGAGGAGTTCCAGGCCCTAACCTTCCTCTCGTCTCTTGTGTTAATGAGGACTCTTGATGCAGTTTAAGGCACACTAGTGAGCAGCTCTAAATCAGAGCTTATCCTGCAGAAGGAAACTTTACAATGGGTACCGAGGCCAGTTGGTTAGAATTCCAGATGTGGGGCCTGTACCCTGCCTCTGACCAGCATCCATTTCTGCGCTTCACAGCTGGTCCCTGTAAATGTGCCATATTGCCACCCATCTGCTCAGAGAGTGCACAGTGGCACATCTCTCTCTGACAGTGGGCCGTTTTATTGAATGCTATAAATATTGAAATTCATAGGCATGAAGCAGCAGATTTTTAATGTTACTTAGAGAGACATTTGAGCCTCAACCTTTGGCAGAAGCATACACTGTTAGCATCTCAGTACACTGTGCACCATTTGGTTCAGACTCATGAACAACTTTTCCAGGGATTTCATGGCTCTCCAATCCCAGGTAAAATGGAGTACAGACCCTGAGGGATGATATTTAGTGTGAATGTCACCCTGCATACAATGTGCATTTGGGATATGGACTTTCCAGCCCTGGGCTGTGTTAAACCATATGTTAATGTTTTTATACTCAGAAAAGATTAGTTTGGGGACCAATAAAGTTTCAAAACTACAAATAATAGGCTAACCATTTCGAAACGTGAAGCATTCCTTCGGCTGATTTTTTTCCAGAGTCTCTGCAATTTGTAATTTTTAAACGGCAGGGCTGTATTTTGTTACAGGAAACTGGCTTATCCATATTTTATAAGTTAATATGTGCAAATTTTGGACCAGAGAGTAAACATCCCCATTAATTTCAAATTACTGGCATGTGACCTGAATAAGAAATAGAAAATTGCTTTGTGGTGTTTTCCCCCTTTGACCAAATAATCCCAAGTGAACTTTGAGGCAAAAGGGAAGTAAATTAAAGCACAGAAATGAAAAGGGTGCGTATTACCTTGCATGGTTTGACCTCTGGGTTAATATTCTTTGTCCTTAGTGAACTGTGAGCCAAAACAAAGCTGTTTAAGACAAAAATAAACGTGGTCTTTATATAAAGACCCCTCTACTTTTCCTTCAATTCTACTGTGAAAATGCTAAAGAAACAGAAAATGCCCTTGTAGCAATTGTCAGGGATTTAACAACAGGAGCTAAGTCATTTATTTAGAACAGTAAGTAGTTGGAAAAAGACACGATACTGCTCCCAGTTTGGCATTTGTTTACACCAGAGCTGCTTAACAATGCTAATGTGACAACTATTTAAAAATAAAAGACTTTTCCTGCCTAATTGATGTGAAGAATTGAACACGATCAAAATCCAAACTGAATTTCAATTATTCTTCTGGCACGTACATTTCTCAAGACTGTGATGCTTTTTAACTTTGCTTCATTATCATTTTCCAATTGCTCTGCAGTCTTTGCATTTTTTAAAAAGCAGCAACTTGCGTCTTTATTACTGGAGTTGTCACGTTGCACCAATAAGCTGTGTCATTGCTCAAATATTTCCCTGAGTTCCCAATCAGCAGAGTTATGTAAGGTGGCAGGTTAATAAATGCGACACACTGAAATCATTTGTACCAGATTATCTCTCTTTCCAAACTCTGACAGATGCTAAGTCCAGCTGGTACAAAAAGTTTATAGGCGAGTTGGATCTGGGGCCTTCACACACTCCACAATGTTGGCTACCAACGCTTGTTTTAATGAGTCACGGATTGCCTGTTTATCTTCTGCTCCCTGCTGTTTCTGCATTTTCTCTTCCAGAACAATCCTAGAAACACATGCTGCTACAGACGCTGGAGCAATGTGTGTAGACATTTGAGCCAAATTATTATAAAGAACTCTTTCTTCTCCGATATTAAAAAAAGGAGTGAGAATTGCACATTGCCTAGCAAATCGTTATCTCAGATGTTCACTGTGACATGCTCAATATGGCCTACCAGAAAAAGTTGGAGACATTTGAAACCTTAACAACTACACAGAATGACACTGTAATTGGCGGGTTTTGTTGTTCATGTTCTGGCTCAGCTAAAACTGCTCTAAACACTTTGTTTAATGATGTTACATTATGACAACACATGGCTTCTATACAGCAGGTCATCATGTTTAACATGCAACTACACAGGAAAAGTAGCAAGTGGCCAGGAAATGCTACTGGGAGTCACCCTTCAAAGTTCTTGCCACAACCCAAAATATCATTAAGCATGAAGTCTCCAAATAATGCCGCTTGCCACTAAAGGCTCACTTAAGCCAGGTTCCCAATTCCACTAGTTTAGGATGACTTTTCCAGGAAAGCTGTTGGTTTGAGTGTGTGTGTGTGTGTGTTTGTGTGGTGTGGTGGGGGAAGAGGAAGGTATTGCCATCACAATATTTAACTGAGACTTGGGAAACTAGGTTAACAAAGAAAGAGAAAAGCATACAAGCAAGATCATGCTTTAAGCAAATTGCTGAAATTTAGGCATTTTCCTTTGAATTTCAAAAAATATTGCTTAACAAGAAACTACATATTCTCCTCTAAATATATTCGTTAGTATTGTATTCGACTGCATTTTAATAATGTTTTTGGTCATCTCCTGAATGCCTAGCTTTTGCTGTCTGAGAAATATAGAGTGAAAATTAATGCAGACTCTCTCTACAGATATTTTTATTTATAATATCATGGGGAGAAGA
This sequence comes from Myotis brandtii, assembly GCF_000412655.1. Lineage (NCBI taxonomy): Eukaryota > Metazoa > Chordata > Mammalia > Chiroptera > Vespertilionidae > Myotis > Myotis brandtii. The sequence goes on from NW_005354291.1 coordinate 13,832,284, forward strand.
AAGACATAGACAAATATAACAGATATAACAAATATATACAGAAAAATATAGATGTAAAATGATGGAAGAGTTTGGTTAAAGATCATGGTGACAGGTTGCAAAATGTTTGGAATGACATTTGTGAAAGAATTTTCTACCAGGATAATAAAATATTGGAGAGGAAGGGTTGGACAAAGAAATATAAAATTGCTTTTGGATGTTTGGGATATCCCAGGAGAAGCCAGTGGGAACTGATGCCACATCTATGCAAGAAGCAGGACATTCCGACAAGCTGGTCTGAGTGCTGTAGAAAAGGCTTGGAGGTCATTACTAAAAATAACCATTTTGTCCCGAAGAAATCGGGAAACTGGCGTGTGCCATGAGCAAGGATAAAAGCTGAAAAATTTCAGAGGAGACAGAAGCAAAAGGCTAGGAAATGTGAAGTCATCTAGAATCATATCATGCTTGAACATCATTTTATTATCTCAGAAAATATGATGGAAGATTTTTTCTGCATCTCACTCAATGTACTTGATAAAAGATCCCTTGTGATAAATTATCATTCATATTGAGTTTCAGAAAATATTTTATTTCTTTAAACAAATTTTTATTTCAAAAAATCAAGGATGGGACAGACTGTACCCTTGCCGTTTTAGATGTCAAATACTTTAGCATTAGTTATTAAGATTCACTTGCTCACAGAGGAGTCTGAAATATTCTCCTCTTTCTGTTTCTGTCAGGGCATTTCTGCCCTGTTTTGTCTTTAAGTCCCTCGGTTCCTTTTGGAAGTAGAGGGTACAAAGTAGAGAAGATACACAGATCTCCTCACACTTCCGGATACTGTGCAATGAAAATGTAGCTTCTTCATTAAAAAAATAATTTATCTAATTTTCATTTCAGTGGCCTGATAGGTAAAGAGAAAAATAAACAATATTTTCTCACTCAGTATGCTTCATTAATTTAAACACGTCCTGTAAGTGGGTTAGTCTCTTGAAGTAAATATTTACTGTTTCAGGACCTTCTAGTGCTCCTCTCCAAAATGGCATCTGTGTCTTTAAGGAAGAGGGGCCTCCATGCCCTCGTGTTGGAATGGAAGGAGGTGTCTGGTTATTCTCTGCTTGTCCTCCCTCCCTGCCCTCCATCTCTGCCTTTATCTGCTCTCCTGTGTGTCCTGAAAGATTGGCCCCTGCAGACACTCTCCCAGGCTTCCCTGCTGGTTGGCTTCTGTTGGGTTGGTTAATGGGAGACACCAGCAGGAAATGGGGGTTTGGAAGGTGAAAAGTGGGGGAGTTTCCTCCCTTCTCCCTCGTGCTCTGTGCCTCATGATTCAGACTAGCACAGTCCCAGCTCTCATGGGCTCTGGTTTATCCTCGCTGGTCCCTTTAGCCCCAGGGGGAGGGAGACTAGGTTGCTTGTCTCTGGGCGCCTCACCATCCATTGTTGCTTCCTCAACTCTGTGCATGTCTCTGGAAGTAATGTCCACTGAGAGCCTTCATTTGTGCCACCTCTGCAACCTGCCGGGGCCTTGGCTGACTCACCAGTGTCCTTGCACTGACCTCCTTGCTTTCCTTTATGAGAGCCCTGCTCCTTGGTGGCTGCTCCCCACCCCCTGCATTTGTTACTGAAACCTAGTGAACACAGATTGTTCTTTCTCAACTTACTCTGGACCCACCGGTCCTCCTTGGCTAACAAGGGTTATTTTGGATCCTCTAGGCACTCAGACCCCCACTGAATTTCCTCTACTTCCTTCATGCCTAGCTTCTGGCTTAAGCTGTGAACTGCACAGCATCTATTTCTAACCCCCTGGCACTCCCAGAACTCACTGACCTCTGCCTGGAGAGTCCTCTCTTCTACCTAGCCAACATGCTCCTTTTTTTTTTTTTTTTAAGAATTCCCACTTCAAGAGGGAGCTTGGAATACACAGGTCACCATCTGCTTCTCCTTCTTCTTATAATTCTATGGGGCAAAAATGATGGATTCCCTGCTCCCCCTGATTTTTTCTCACAGTAGCTATTGTCTTTACATTTTCTTTGAGCTATAATGATAGAATTCCTACTAGAGATTATGGGAAAGAGGTTAAAACATACATTAATTAAATATTTTCAAAGTATTAGGCTATCTGGAAGATTGGACAGTAGAGAAAGGAATTTAGTCAATGGATAAGAAAGAAAGATTCTAGCCTTATAACTGTGGCAAAGAAATACAGGCATTTCTCAGATGCAATGTATGTGTTCCTGAAAAGCCTCATGTTCTACAAAATTGCAAAACATATACTAAAAATAACAGGGCTCTTGGGAAAACCAGGGTTGGGGCAGATTTTCAAAACCCATATAATTTGTAACCAGAGTGTTAGCAAAACAATAGCAACCCCAACAAGAATTCTGGTACAGCTAATTGTCCACCAGTCATGCTATGCCACAGCTAGCTGGACCTCTGTAACCTTAAACCTGGGGCTCCTGCTTCCTCTTTTGAAATATCTCATCAAAATTAATAATCCGATGCAAGATACAGATGTCTTCATCAATAAAAAATTTTTTTAATCACAGGTGGATTCTTCATCTGTACTGTCAGCTTCTCTGGTTGTTTTTTCATATTGATTTAAAAAATTATTATGCATTTTTATCACATAAGTCTATTTAACTAGAGTTCATTGTTTGGGGTGTACATTCTGCAGGTTTTGAAAAATGTGTTATACAGAAAAATTGTTTCACTGCTCTAAAAGTTTTCTGTGCTTCATTGTTCATCTCTCCCTCCTGCTTCTGAAACCCTGGAAAGCCCTGATCTTTTTTTAAATTCTCACCCGAAGATATGTTTATTGATTTTTTGTAGAGAGACGAAGGGAGAGGGGGAGAGAGAGAGAGAGAGAGAGAGAGAGAGAAGCATCAATCAGTTGCCTCCTATATGCACCCTAAGGACTGAACCCACAACCTAGGTATGTGTCCTGACTGGGAATCAAACCCTCAACCTTGTGGTGTATGGGATGATGCTCCAATCAACTGAGCCACCCAGCCAGAGCAACTACTGATCTTTTTACAGTCTCCATAGTTTTGCGTTTTCCAAAATGTCCTATAGTTAGAATCATACATTATGTAGCCTTTTCAGAGTGGCTTCTTTCACTTAGCAATATGGCTTTAATTTCTTCCTTTTCATGGCTTGATAGCTCATTCTTTTTAGTATTTAATAAAACATTCCAGTGTGTGGATGGAGCACAGTTTGTTTATCCCTTCACCTATTGAAGGGCATGTATGTGTAAATAGTTTAACAGAACAGAAAACATAGAGACACTCCTTGTGCTAAAGAAAGTGGTTTCTGTCAAATTTACAGCTTTTTTCTTTATGACTTTCAAATATTGATAGAACATGAATTATGATAAACTTTGTCCAAGACATTAAAGTTTGGGAAAAATTGCATATGAACTAACATCATGCTATAGGTTAAGGTGTACTTGTACATAATTGTGTTGAAACCTTCTTTCTTACTACACCCTCCCAATTCTTTCCACAAGTAAGCATTTCTTAGACCCAAAATACTATGTTGACTGTACTTAAAAACATTAGCACCCGTTCCATCACTCATAGGAGGATTCTTCTTACCTTTTATTTTCCCCGACTCAACCAAATGAATCCCTAAACCCTTGAGTGGTTTGATAGCTTCTATGCATGCAGGGCCTCTGTGTTCAATTTTCTAAATTCAAAATTTCCTTTGTTCCACTCCTTGGCCCAGACATCATTATCTTAGCAGCTACTTAAAAAATACTTTAATATGTCATTTTGACCATCTCTACAGACTTGAATTACTTGTCAACTTGAGGCATCTATAGCAGAAATAAGACACTTTATCCTTAAACTTGGAGATGACACTGTTCTCTAGAAACAAATAGATCCCTGTGGCCATCTGAACAGTGGGTGAGAGCAGAAACATCACATGTGCAGCAATTGAAATAGGGTAGTAGGTGCTCAAAGCATGTTTTAAATGATTATTACACATTATTATTGATTGCTATCTATGGAGCATTTTCTCTCACACCAACTCTGTCTCAGGCATTTCATGTACTTTTTTCCTGGATCCTCACAATCACCCTGAATGATAGAGTCACTCCAAAATTTTAAGGAGAAAACCAACTCAGACAAGTCACATGATAGCTGGACAATGGCAGAGCTGGAGTCTGTCCCAGGTCTGCCTGGTTCTAACCACTGTCTTCTTTCCTCTGTCTGACTCATCTGAGCAGCCTTTCCATCAGAATGAGACATGAGCACCGCATCCAGGTAGGACGGGAGCCTGGCGGGTCATCGGTTCTACAATGTGAGGTCAGGACTGAGGGTAGAATGTAGGAACCAGTGTGTGATGTGGACCCGCCTCCTTCAGAGCCAGATTTTATCTCAGACTGCTGGGAAGTGTCAGTAGTTAGTTAAAAGCCACTGTATTCTTCATTTTCCTGTACCTCAGGATGGTCCATAGCAGCCTCATCTTTGTTTTACATCTTTCCACAGCATGGCTGTATAAATAGGGCCAAGTCATTTCTTACACATAAAAGATGTTTGGCTCCACCAAGATGGCGGCATAGGTAAACACCGGAGACTGCTGCTGCAAACAACCACTTCAAAAATACAACTAAAAGACGGAACAGACATCACCCAGAACCACAGGAAGGCTGGCTGAGGAGAGACTCTTCAACTAGAAGGAAAGACATCAGCACACCGAGGCTCAGAGGAGGTGCAGTGTGGAAAATATAAAGGTGCGGAGGTGCGCGCGCAAAGCGGGCTGGTGGCTGAGGGCGCGGTTGTCGTTTTCAATCAGGAAGGAGTCTCAGACTCTGAGCTCCAGACCCGGCGTGTCTCTAGGGACTCAGACTCAAACAGGAGAAGCGGGATTGTCTAGCATCAGTTGGAACGTGAGGGCGGCTTTCACTCCGAGGATTGCAGCGGTTCCTGGGGTTCTGAGAAGCAGAGCCTCTGGGAAGGGGACTGAGAGCGGCCATAACTGCTCCCTCCGTCCGCTCTGTTGATCCCGCCCCGCCCAAGCCCTGCGCAGAGCCATTTGCCAGATCGCCTCAGGCAAAGGCTAGATTAGCACCTCCCCAGAGGACAGAAGTTTTCCGCGGCAGACACAGCTGATTCACACAGCCAGTCGGCCTGGTGGTCAAATCCCTCTAGTATTAACTACAACAATCAAGGCTCAACTAGAACAAGACTGCGCACAAAGACCACTAGAGGGTGCACCAAGAAAGCATAAAAAATGCGGAGACAAAAAAACATGACAGAAATGGAGGATATAGAGCTAAAAATCGCAATTTTGAGGGCTTGCAAAAATGTGCTAGAAGCTGTCAATAAACTTGAGGAGAGAGTCACGAAAACTAATGAGACCCTCGATGCTATGATAAAGAACCAACTAGAAATTAAGCATACACGGACTGAAATAAAGAATATTATACAGACACCCAATAGCAGACCAGAGGAGCGCAAGAATCAAGCCAAAGATTTGAAATGCGAAGAAGCAAAAAACACCCAACCGGAAAAGCAAAATGAAAAAAGAATCCGAAAATACGAAGATAGTGTAAGGAGCCTCTGGGACAGCTTCAAGCGTACAAACATCAGAATAATAGGGGTGCCAGAAGATGAGAGACAGCAAGATATTGAAAACCTATTTGAAGAAATAATGGCAGAAAACTTCCCCCACCTGGTGAAAGAAATGGACTTACAGGTCCAAGAAGCACAGAGAACCCCAAACAAAAGGAATCCAAAGAGGACCACACCAAGACACATCATAATTAAAATGCCAAGAGCAAAAGACAAAGAGAGAATCTTAAAAGCAGCAAGAGAAAGAGACTCAATTACCTACAAGGGAATACCCATACGACTGTCAGCTGATTTCTCAACAGAAACTTGGCAGGCCAGAAGGGAATGGCAAGAAATATTCAAAGTGCTGAATACCAAGAACCTACAACCAAGAATACTTTATCCAGCAAAGCTATCATTCAGAATTGAAGGTCAGATAAAGAGCTTCACAGATAAGGAAAAGCTAAAGGAGTTCATCACCACTAAACCAGTATTATACGAAATGCTGAAAGGTATCCTTTAAGAAGAGGAAGAAGAAAAAGGTAAAGATACAAATTGTGAACAACAAACATGCATCTATCAACAAGTGAATCTAAGAACCAAGTGAATAAATAATCTGATGTACAGAATGAACTGGTGATTATAATGAATCAGGGACATAGAAAGGGAATGGACTGACTATTCTTGGGGGGGAAAGGGGAATGGGAGATGCGGGAAGAAACTGGACAAAAATCGTGCACCTATGGATGAGGACAGTGGGTGGGGAGTGAGGGCGTTTGTATTGTACACAAATGGTGGATGCTATACAATATGATATATATATATTTTAGAGGCCCAGTGTATGAAATCCATGTACTAGGGGGGGGAGGGGTCCCTCAGCCCAGCCTGTGCCCTCTCGCAGTTCGAGAGCCCTCGGGAGATGTCCAGCTGACAGCTTAGGCCCGCTCCCCATGGGGAGCGGGCCTAAGGCTGCAGTCAGACATCCTTAGCACTGCTCCGGAGCTGGGAGAGGCTCCTGCCACCAGCGCTGCGCTCGCCAGCCATGAGCCTGGCTTCTGGCTGAGTGGCGCTCCCCTGTGGGAGCTCACTGACCACCAGGGGGCAGCTCCTGCATTGAGTGTCTGCCCCCTGGTGATCAGTGCGCATCATAGCCACCGGTCATTCCGCCATTTGGTCGATTTGCATATTAGCCTTTTATTATATAGAATATATATATATGACAGTCTATCAAAATGTCAAGAGTACTACTCAGTGAAGATATAATTTTGAGTTTTTGTTCCCTACTTTTTAAAATTTTCACCAACAAACAAAATTATGTGTTGATATTTATTTGAGAAGCAGTAAGGTATGGAATAATATAGACTTTAGAGTCAGGCAAATTGGGCTAAAATATGCTCTCTGTCGCAGTATCACAATTCAGTGGATTCTATGAACTTTAGCTTTCTCAGTCTTACAAACTAGAGAATTATTTAGTCCTTATAGGATTCCCTTGAAGTTTTTTAGTAATAATGTATGTTATTACTTAGCATAATGCTGGCACTTATTTAATGCTCACCAGAGTCCCTGTGGGATAGTGCATTACCACCCTTCTCTCTCAGATTTTGAAATTGAGGAACAGAGAGGTTACCCTGCCTAAGGCTGCACAGCGAGAAGTAGTGGAGCAGGAATATGAACCCAGGCATTCTGGCTCCTGAAACTTCTCTCTTAATCAGAAAGAAACAATGCTTTCATTAACTCTGTTCTCAGTAACACTCCACTAAACCATAGATTCCTCTAGACCCGTGGTCGGCAAACCGCGGCTTGCGAGCCACATGCGGCTCTTTGGCCCCTTGAGTGTGGCTCTTCCACAAAATACCACGTGTGGATGCACACATACAGTGCGATTGAAACTTCGTGGCCCATGCGCAGAAGTCGGTATTTTGTGGAAGAGCCGGTACTTTGTGGAAGAGCCACATTCAAGGGGCCAAAGAGCCGCATGTGGCTCGCGAGCTGTGGTTTGTTGAGCTGCAGTTTGCCAACCACTGCGACCATAGTGTTAGTAGTCATCTCCCCCGACCCATTTAAAAATAAATCTTTATTGTTGAAAGTATTGCATATGTCCCTTCTTTACCCCTATCCCATCCCCTTCCCCCCAAGCCTTCACCACCCTATTGTCTGTGACTATGGGTTATACATATATGCATATGAGTTCATTGGTTGATCTCTTTCCCCCCTCCACCCCCCCTCTGCCTTCCCTCTGAGGTTTGACAGTCTGTTCAATGTTTCTATGTCTCTGGGTCTATTTTTGTTCATTAGTTTATGTTGTACAATAGATTTCACATATGAGTGAGACCATGTGATACTTATCTTTCTCTGATCCCCTTTTCTTATTATTAAGAAATCCTGTTTTCATGTATAGTTAGTATTCAGATATTGACTTAAGCATGACATCTCTCTTAAAAGAGTTGAAAAGTTGTTATGTCATCATTTCTCCTTCTATTTTTAACTATTTTCTTCAATTTCTCTTGTTCCAGATCTCCTATTTAAACAAGTGGCATCTAACTTCTGTAGGAAGATACATCTTAACACAGTTTTCACTGTAATTAGGTCCAGAATCATCTTGTTTAATAAAAACATCATGATATTTGGCAAGAAATAATAAATCATTTGCTAGCAATAAATAAAAAACTCCTTTAACACTGTCAGAATTTTAAAAGACCCATTTTCAGCCTACCGATGGATTCTATGTGCTGGGATTTAATATGTGGAATTCAAATGATAACCATTTTCAACCATCTTGCAATTATTTAAAGAAAATTTTGTTTTCCTTTTTCCTTCAGCATGTGAAAGTGTGTGCCATCTTGACAGATGTCAAAACACCAAATTTATGTCCATCCATTTTGACAATGGTGTCATACATTGTTTAAAAAACATTTGATAGGGGACGTAGTCAATCACCCTTACTGAGTATTTGGCTAAGAGAAATTTTGTTCTGGGTATTTCACACATTCTCTTAAAGGAAAAACCATCATTAAAAACAATACTTTTTTTCTCAGCTGTTTTCCTCTTATGAAAAAGCCTGTGAACTTTACATTAACACGAGAATAATTATTTATAGCAATTCCCCATGGCTGTGTTCTCATTCCATTTAGCTGTTTTAACAGTATGCTAATGACAGGAAGAAAACATACATATAAATATTGTAAGCATCAGGACTTGGTAGGAGAGAGTAAGTTTGGCTTCTGACCATGAAATCTTATTCTGTGGTGCCTTCTAATGGCATCTCTTGAGGCCAGTGGCTTTGAATTCTCCCAATTGTATGTGGTCACTCTGGCAGCATTGACCAAGTAGAAAATATTCAGCCAGAGAAAACAATAGCAGAAGTCACCCTTTAAGTGTCCTGCCTCCGACATCATGCAATTGACTCCAAGGCTCCCCACTAAGATGTCACTGTTTGACCAGTTTGCTTTAAAACAGCTTAATTAGCTGAAAGGAAAGCTATGTCTGAGCATGTTTGTGAGAAAAAAAACACACACAAAAAAAGATCTCTCCTTTCAGAAAGCTCATGCTCCATCTTGTCGGAAATCTTTGGTTCTGAAACAAAACAACATTCCTTTCATTCGAAATCAAGTCCCTGACAACAAATTTTCCTGGATTGGGAAATCAGTGGCCTGGAGTTGTCTCCATGTGGTCATTTGAGTTCAGGTTCTATCTGCCTGGGTCTGTGTGGGACCCAGGCACAGTCGCCTGAGGCAGTGCTAGACGGATTCTTGCTGATATCATTTGTTTATTTCATTTGGGAAGCAAGATCTACAACAGTATCACTGCATAAGACTATGTAGATATTCTGGTCAGAATCTACTGAAGTTTGCTGTAATGTCAGTCATGTCTTAAGTGGTCACATTGAACACCACTCACACCACTTGATTCATTTGCTTCTAGTTAAAATTTTAAAATTTCATTCATAAGAAACAACTCAGATTTCATTTCTGGGAGGATATGGATATCAACTTTGTGATAAAAGTTAAAAATATTCTCGATTCAACATGGACCTCCTACAAATGCATGCATACCATCTACTGTCTCTGGACTTCTAGCCATGCAGTGAATTTGGGACCCATTCTAAATTCCTTAATGCAAGAGGAAATTCAATGGCTAACAGTGGATTATAGTGGACCTTTCTTGGGATGTATTTCTGTTGCTACACTCATTTGAGCAACAGAGGAAACCCATGTTTTTATTTTTCAAGGCAAATTGACAGGGGATTGTTTTCATTTTGATGGGACAAGCGGAAACAGCTATAGAAAAGTTGAATCCATGTAAAAACAGTTCACAGGAAAGCCAATGAATCCCTAGAAGGGAGGACCACTGGCCCCCTTTATCACCCCACTCCAGAAAGCTTTGTAGATTTTGTTTTTTTCAAAGTCGCAGAAGAAAATCCCCATGGTCGAAACAACATCCAACTGTAAAAATCAAATTCTTTCAAAAATTAACCACAGCAGTGTGGCCTGGCTACTCATCCAATTTCTTCCATAGTTTCCTGTCTCAGTAGTAATTACCTGATGAACACACACATTCCCAGGCAACTCCAGTTTATTTTCTCACAACTTTTGAGTCATAATGAACACCCAATTCCAACCAAAGTACATTTGGTGTGATTTTTTATTGTGCTGAACTCTGGAATTTGGTATAACTGTAAATAGTGCTCTCTCTCTCTCTCTCTCTCTCTCTCTCTGTGTGTGTGTGTGTGTGTGTGTGTGTGTGTGTGTGTGTGTGTGTGCTGTGTTTTGCCTATATAACTTGAGAAAGTCAAAATTGTGGTTTGCAAAATCCCCTAAAGATGATGCCACCCTTCCTAAAGTTACAGTGGATTTTAATCTGGAACTGTATCTCCATGTTTTTTCTAATGAAGAGAAGAATGAATAAATTAGAAAATAGTTTATCATAGCAATATAAATCTTTCACCGATTTCAGGAGGTCACCGATGAACTGATGCAGACTTCAGACACATCTGCTCTTTTGGCAACCGCTGCCTCTTCTGAGCCTGCTCATTGGCTCTCGCTAATCATATGCAAGGCCTCCTGGAAGCGTTTTGTGCCTCTCAGGCTGAAGCCCGAAGCCGGGCAAGGCCAGGAACCAAGCTGCATTGCTCAGCTCCAAGTACCAAGGCCATGCCGCCTCCCACCTTCAAGAGGCCAGCAGTTGGGGCGGTGCAGCGGGAGCTGTATGTGGCTGGGGGTGGGCAGTGGGAATCACCTTGTGAGGCTGGAGGAGCACGGTTTTCAGCCCCCAGAGACTGGCAGGCAGCTCTCTGTCAGGAGCTGGTATTTTCAGAAAAGGTTTAGTGCCCACAAGGTGGCATCATTGGTGTCAACTTCAGAAGGTGGCCCTTAGCTAATCTTTGGAGTTGAGGTACTGTGCCGGTAGAGCCGTGGGTGAAGACAGAAAGGCCATTCTCATGAAATAATTCAAATCTTAATAAAGTTGTTTCTTTTAACACAGCGTAAACAACAGTGGGGAGAAGGGGCTAAGAGTGTTGCTTTAGCTCACTGGCTATTGTGTTGTGAGGCTAGAGGCCAAAGGCCTAGTGCAGTGGTCGGGAAACTGCGGCTTGCGAGCCACATGCGGCTCTTTGTCCCCTTGAGTGTGGCTCTTCCACAAAATACC
>NW_005354291.1:13843705-13850175 GCF_000412655.1 Myotis brandtii
CCCCAGCAGGCTTGCTCCAGATGGCCCCCATCGGGGCTGGCTGGCTGGACCCCACCAGTGCACAAATTCATGCACCGTGCCTCTAGTGAATTAATAATAGAAATTAGACACTGTACAGCTCAGTGCACTTTCATATAAATAATTGTGATTGTAAAGTATTGGTTTTCTCAGTGGCTAATGATGTGATGTAAATCCTAGGTTCCAGGCTGTGCATCTGAACTGGGAATGCAAATTCTGAACTGGGAATGGAATCATAAAGTTCCTTTTCTTGAAAAAGCTGCAAAATATTGTCAGTATGTGTAGTAACCCAGAGGAATAAGGCACTTGTGTCTTTTTTTGTATCAATGCAGAGCTAAGAGGCAGAATGTAATCCAAGTACAATATTATTCTCCACATTCACAGGCAGTTTCTTGCTTTGTATGTTATGGTAAATTCCCTTTTCATTAAATAGTGAATTTCACTTTATCTGTGACACTTTCTTATGACTAGGTAAGATCAACAGCCTCCCTGCGTGATGCAGATACAGGATGTGGGTATATTCGTCTAGTAAACAATTCCTCGTATTTAACAAAGCCTTTTATTCCATGTTATTTTCGTTTTGATAACTGATAATTGTGCATTTTATGCCATCTTGCATTTAAAGATGTATCTGTCTATTTTATGGGGCCACTGAAGCTGGTCACTAAATATACTGGTCCAGCTCTGAAGGCAGAACAGGCAGGGGTTACACTTGATCGCACACTGCATTTGGGAATGAGTCTGGGGAGGGGTGCTGGGCGGGGGGTCAGAGTGGATGGGGAAAGTCCGGAGCCCTCTCAGCAGTGAAAGGGCCCAGAGCAGGGGTGATCCCTGGCTGAGCATCTACTGAGTGAAACCTGCAGAGCCTTTGTGCCTTGACACCATTCAAGGGAAAAACAAAGAGAATAAAAAAGACCTACTATTTTGAAAGCTCTCCTCATATTTTACTATTTTATTTAAGCCCTCTCCCACCTACTGGTATTTTCATCTCTCCCAAAACAGTGTGAGAAGATAATACAGCTACATGCTTCTAGTGTCCATATATTCTAGCATCTCTTAAAGTCAAGAATATGACCTAAGTTAACTAAAAAGTGTATTTATGCAATAACATATGCTGTCTCAGAGTCTTTCAGACACCAGTAAAATGTTCTTTATGCCACTTAATGCTACTTTCTAGTAGGCTATTTTTTCAGATCCAAAGCTAAACATTTCTAAAATTAATGTTACTGTTTATGTTAAAGGTGCCTGATCATATAGCCTGATCTCTGAGTTATGCTAAAAATGATCTTTAAATATTTACTTTAGTAAGTTAGAACATATGTCCTCATTGAGAGTAGGTCCTCTATCACCTTTACCTGAGTTTCTTATAGATAATTACAGAGAAAAAATTAAACAAGCTATGAAGAAAAGTGTGGTGGTAGAAGGGGGGGAGGGCGGAGAAATATGCACAGAATTTTTAAATTGGTATTATTTAGGTGTTATTTTTACTAAGATTTCACTAATATGATTTTGTATGCAGAGAGCTGTTAATGATCTTAGGCCAAGGCGGGTGTGGGAGGGGGGCGGCCCTGGCTGTCAGAGGCCGGGCAAAACCCAGGTGCCAGCAGCTGGAGAGAAACCCGGGTGCCAGCAGCCAGAAGGAAGACTGGGTCCTAGGTGCCGAAAGGCAAGGGAAGCCGGGGTGCCAGTAGCCGGAGGGAAGCCGGTACCGGCAGCTGGGGGAAGGAAGGCCTACCCTTGCACAAATTTTGTGCATTGGGCCTCTAGTAAGAAATATATAGTAATGTGCAGTAGTGAATACACTAGATATTTTTGAAACATCTCTATGCAAATTAATACAATATGACCTCAAATATTAACTTGCCAAAGACCAATAGTAAAATGTTTTACACTTTTTGGTGTGTCTGAGCTGGTAATAATTTGTACAAAATGTGTGATGGGGTGAACTGAAGAAATTAAAAGGCTAAATGCAAAGCTATAAGAATCATGAAACGGCAACCAATATGTGTTTAAGTATATACTTGTATTCCTTCCTCATTACCAATAAGACACTTATTTGATTACATATTTATTTAATCTTATTAAAGGGGATCAGATTCTTATTTTATTGCCTTTGTTGCTTATTTTGACACCAAGTTGAATTCTCCAGATTTTTAGAGATTTCTCAAATTTATGATGGAGCCCAATCATTTACAGTAAGCAAAGAAATGTCTTTCCTTTGAACAAACTAAGCATGGAATAGACACCAAAACCACGGTTGGGGTTAGCTAAGTGAGTAGATCAAGGTTTGGGTAGCAGGACTCAGCGTTGTGTGGGGTACCATATACGCAGTAGCCAGGCCATCTCTGTGGAGTCCTCAGAAACGAGGAGACTGGACTTTCTTCTTCCCGGGGGCAATGAAGGCAGCTCAGGGTCTAGGGTGAGAGCCTTTGCTTCTCATAATTAATCCTTCCTGAGCATCTCATCCCCTGCCAATGCCCCAGAGAGCAGGTTGGATCTCCCTGCAACTTACACAAGGAAACCCCACCTTTTCAAGATCCTTCTTGTAGTTTAAACAGAGGAGGAGACCCATAACTAAACTGTGGGATGGGACTGCACACAATGAGGAATTAAGCAGGTGTAAAGGACTCCTCCTCATTCTTTTGGGCACATGCCCTTTCTCTTTTGAATTGCCAGGGAAGGATGGAAATACGTACTTTCATGATGCCTATAAAACATGTCATAAGCCAAAAGCGAAAAGAAAACAGATAAAGGAGACTGGTGGGGAGAAAAGAGAGCTACCAAAAGAACTCCAAGGTATCAATTTGGTTCCCCCTATGGTATGTCACTCTTCAGTGTACATAAGGCTAAAGGCATAGTGCCTGGCAGAAATGAAAAGAGGAAGTGATTCTTCTTGTGTAGAGTGAAGGTGACATTAACTTTGCTGAAATGACTTCGACAATACCTTCCGTATTTTATATAGGGGGAGAGGGAGTGGAAGATGAACCATCAGTGATGTCCCTCTGTGGCAGAAAGGGAAGGTAATTTATTACCCTTCGGCTCAACCTATAGAAAGGTAAGAAAATAAACTTGAGGAAGAATAACCTGGAGCATACACATTCAGCAGGTTTATATTTTCCCAAGCAGATTTCCAATGGAACTTTTTATGAAATGTTCCTTTCATACCAGTGTGACATCTCACAATAAGGCACTATTTCTAGTCAAAACGAATGTCCGCTGTGATGCTGACAGCCGCCCAGTGGGATGGGGTCATATAACAGCACTGCAGGCATCCAAGGGACATTGGTTCTTGACCCCTGAGTCAACCTCCAGAGTTCCCAGGGTCGGGTCAGCATCCTCAGGACGCCCGTGGCCTCATTCGGGGACACCTCTGGGCTGTCCCACAGAACAGGGCCATTCTTTGCCAAAAGCATTCCCAGCCCCATTTTGTGGCTTGCTTTGTAGAGTGAGACTGTGGAGCCTGAAAACAAAAATGCCTGGGGAGTGGAGGTTGGGACAGAGATGGTCAAATCTTCGAGAAGCCTGGAAAAGACAGCCTCCTCTCTGGGATGGTTTTGATGGGAATTATGGATTCGTACTGGAGGAGTTGGAGGTAAAGAAAGGATGCTTTCTTTATGCAGTTCATAAAATACGTGAACACACAGAGTGTACATTCATAGTGCAGATTTTCATTTTTCAACTACTTGGCAAATGCTGGATTATAATCTTTAAGGAACATGCAAACTATAGCATTAACATTCCACTCCTCTAGGCTCAGATTTAAGAAAACCCTGTGCCCCAGGACAGCACCAAAGTGAGTAAAAGATGCCACTGTCCCCAAAGTCTCTGTCACAGTCCTTTACCCTAGGGCTCCATTAGAAACTCACTCCAAGCCTTAGTGTCTCTTGGTTTGGGTGCATTTTAACCCAAATAATAAGTAACACAGAAGAAGAAGGGAACCCGCAGGGTGAAAACTGTTAAGGGGCAGACAATGAGACAGCTGACATTCTGCTCAGAAGAAGAGAAAACTCAGATAGAATTATGATCCTGCATTGAAAAAAATAAACATCTCTAGAGGAAACTCCAAGTCACCAAGACAAGTTTAAATGATATTACTATGTTCAATATATTCTGTTTTATACGGTAAAAATATAAAAAGTGTACCCAAAGCAAATTTCCATGAAAAATATGGGAGAAAAGAGCTTTTTGTGTAAGTGATGAAGTTTACATTATTGTATAATTTGCTTGTATGGACCATGCTAATCTTTAAAGATGGATAATAAAACACTGCACTTGGGTACATATCGTTGGAAATTTTTAATAGCTTATTATGTGTAGAAATTTCTTTTCAGAATAAGTTATTTTTAGTTATTGCTAAAAATGATAGTAATCAGCCAAATAAGTGGTGTACAGATAACTCTGCCCTTATGAAGCTTATTTGTACAAGAGGGGAAACGAGTATGTCTTTTTCTATGAGAGTAAATGCTTTTCTTCTGAAGGTGGCAGTAGGTTCTGCTTTCTTACTCATTGGGAGGCCTGTGAGAGCCCATGTACCCATTCTACCTCTAAAAGGAATGCTCCCAGGATGAAAAGCACCGCCCCCCCCACCAAGCTAATTTCAATGTCTAGTTCTGAAATATTCAAAGTGCACTACTTTAAAAATCAAATAGAAACAAAATTACTATTTCAAAAAGATATCTGCACCCCATGTTCATTGCGGCATTATTTACAATAACCAAGACATAAAAACAACCTAAGTGTTCACCGATGGATTAATGGCTAAAGAAGTTGTGGGAGATAAATATATATATATATATACACACACACACACACAATGGAATGTTATCATCCATGAAGAAGGAAATCTTGCCATTTGTGACAAGAATATGGATGAACTGTGAGGTCATTATGCTAAGTGAAATAAGTCAGACAGAGAAACACAAATACTGAATGATCTCACTTATATGTGGAATCTAAAATAAAAACTAAAAACACTGAATTCATAGATACAGAGAATAGATTGGTGGTTGCCTGAGATGGGGGTGGGCAAAATAAATGAAGGTGGTCAAAACGTACAAACTTCCAGTTATAAGATAAATAAGAACTAGTAATGTAATGTACAGCATGGTGAGTATAGTTAATAATACTGTATTGTATTTTTGAAAGTTGCTAGCAGAGTAAATTACAAAAGTTATCATCACAAGAAAATAAATTGTAATATGTGAGGTATCAATGTTAACTTATCATGGTAATCATTTTACAATAAATATGTATATCAAATCATGTTGTACACTTAAAGCTAAAGTTATACAGCTATTACATTTAAATTAAAAATAAGATTAAAAGTTTGCAAAGTCTCCAAATAAATAAAATGTTAGAAAAATAATGTTGATATAAATACTCTTTTATTACTCCATCCTGTCATCAACAATGGCTAATGTTCATGAAAGGAAGATGAAATTTATTCATAAATCTCTTAACCAACTATGTTTTGCATATACTAGTATATAGCAGGGATTCAGGGTTGCAGGGTTATTTTTGTCAAACAAACCACACTGTTCATACCATGGAGCATGACATGAGTTTCCAATATAGACTTCTTGAACTGCGTCACTACTATTGAACTGACAGTGCTCACCTACTTCGGTTGGTTAGTCTAACATACTTTTATGCTTTTAACTAGGGGCCCAGTGCATGAATTCGTGCTGCAGCCCCTGGTCCCCTCTCTACCGGCAGCCCCACTCCCGCCACCGCTGCTTGCACTCACTGATGGCTCTGGCCCCGCTCGCACCTGCTGCCCCGATTGCCCTTCAGAAGCAGGGGAAGGTGGAGAAGCCCTCAGAGGCAATTGGGGCCGGCAGCTGCTGCTCGCATCCACTGACAGCACTGAGTGTTCGGGATCGGTGCTGGGCACTGGCAGCGTGTGTGAGCGGTGGCTCTGACACCAGCTATGGGTGCAAGCGGGGCTGGTGCCAGCAGCGGGTGCGAGAGGTAGCTGCCAGCCCCAATTGCCCCTCAGGAGCAAAGGGAGGTGGAGAAGCCTTGAGGGGCAATTGGGGCCAGTATCTGCCCCTTGCAGCCGCTGACAGCGCTGAGCGATTGGGGTTGGCACCGGGCGCCAGCAGCAGGTGTGAGCAGCAGCTCTGGCGCCAGCAGCGGGTGTGAGTGGGGCCAGAGCCAGCAGGAGGTGTGAGTGCCAGGTGGGACCGTGGCGCACGGGAGCAAAGAATTTTCAGTAACCACCAGAGGCTCGCCCCAATGACAGCGACTGGTGCCCTGCACCTTGGTCTGTGCCCCTGCTCACCTGCTCCACCATCCCGCTGCAGCCAATGCCCACCATGTTCCGTGCGTGCCCCCTGGTGGTCAGCGCACATCATAGCGACTGGTTGTTCGGTTGTTCCACCATTTGGTCTATTTGCATATTAGGGTTTTATATATATACTAGAGGCCCGGTGCACAAAAATTTGTGCACT
>NW_005354291.1:13851293-13860493 GCF_000412655.1 Myotis brandtii
GAACGTTGGAATCTGCAGCAAGCAAGCCTCGTGCTCGCTTCAGTGCCTGGCTGCCGGCCGCCATCTTGGCTGACAATTAATTTGCATATACTCACTGATTAGCCAATGAAAAGGGTAGCGGTCGTACGCCAATTACCATGTTTCTCTTTTATTAGTGTAGAATATATATAGATTCTGGTGATTTGCATGGGACTTTGGGAATCCATTTACTAGACTCAGTGCAATGTAGGTATTTACTCATGCAAAATAAAAACACATTTGTCCTGTTAATGTATTATGCTGCATCTGTCAACACCATCACTGGTTTCAGGTCTGGGCTTGAAATGTGAATTCTGGTTCTCATGCATGCACCCAGGTAATTTATGGGAAAATAGGTGTATCAGGTGGGTCTAGGAGTGACCTTTTATTTGACACATAAGAAAACTGACCCACAAACTCAAAAGTAATTAGAAAATGTTGTATCATCTTGAAAATAGGAATATGGAAGTGAGAAGCTAGCACATAAACAAACAGGCAAAAGGAAGGAATAAACTAAAATATATATCTACATGATATTTAACATGGAGGCTATTCATGGCAGAGTCTTAGGTTAGCTTCAAATCGATATAAGTTACCTTATTGGTAACTTATCAGGTATCCCCTCTTTCTCCCTAGCATCAATCAAGTCTAAAACTTCCCAAAATGCCTGTGTCAAATATTTTTAATATATCTATAGTCTTATTTCTAGATGGTCAATGAATGTTCCTTCTAACAGAAGCTTTCTTTGACTTTCTAATAATTAACCCCTGATTAGTGGAAACTATGAGGGCGTGGGCATGCATTTTAGATCTAAAAATAATCTGAGGAGCTCATTTGCTCTGGGTCTCTTCTTTTGGAGAGGTAAGATATACCCATTTCACAGAGGTAGTTGAGGCTCAGGGCGATAGAAAGAAAAGGAAAGCAGAGTGGGCACATACTGTATTTTAGACCTTTTCTCTCCGCTTGTGTCAATATTGATAGATCTCTTTATTATCTTAGAGGCATTTTAAAATCTGCTCATGGGGGTAATTTTTGTAAAATGAAAATAATATCTACAACTGCCTGCCAGTGCTGTTGTGAGCCTTGAAATGAAAGGATCTGTGTAAAGTTCAATACCAATCTGTTATTGTAATGTTATTATGTGTTCATGAGCCATGCCTGTAGGGCAGAGAGAAACAATGTCATTTAGTTATTTTAAAAAATACAGAACGTTTGAATTCTAAAGAACCTTAAAGATAATACCTTCTAACTCATTGTTTTATAAATGCATAACCTAAACTCGAAAGGGGTGAAGTGAGGTCAAGTTTACCCAGCTAGTTAGGGATGAAAATGAGACCAGCACTCAAATCTCCTCATTCCTGGTTCAAGCTTTCCACGGTGTTATGATGTGCTTGGTTTTTAATCCAGCATATTTAGCTATGTAGACACACTCTAGGACAACCTTAGAGAACAAGGTGCATTTTTTAGAAAAAAAGCACTAGTTTCTGGGGCCACAGGCACTTGAATTCACAAAGTGCTTCTGCAGAACAGTTAAAGGCAGCCATTGTTCCTATAATTATTTGACTGAGTTGCCCAATGTGTCTTGGAGAAACCAGTGTGCACATTCTCCGTGTCAGAGACTCCCACTCCTAGACAGACACAGCCACTGTTTCCCCACTGGAAAAGGCCCTTAACCACAAATAATATGTACTTCATAGTAAATGCTAAACATCAACTAAATAGCAAGTGCAACTCTTCAACATCACACAGTGAATCAAGTATTCTGCATTCTAGGAGCAGAAGGAAGACTGCTTGCATACAGGCATCATAAGATTAAGGTGAGAGTAGATGCCCTTGGGACAGAGAAAAATAGGCCAAACCGAAGAGTGTGAGAAAATTAGCTCAGCTGATTTGATGTGAACATCTGCATAAATTGTTAATGGGTACTATGTCTAATTAAATCCACCAGACAGATGCATGCCAGTTATCTGTGGAAAGGTATTCTTCCCCAAGCTGCACCTGTTGCTGGCTGGGGTAGGCTTGAATTCTACCACGTGAAATGTCAAAAGGGTTTGAGGGAGACAAATTCGAAGCTCCAGTCTGATTCACTTAGAGACAAGCACTTCAGCAGTGGGAGATAATCACATTCAGGACTCAAATACAGACTGTAAAATGCAGATACACTGAACCCTCGCTGCTCTCCAAACCACCTATCTGGAGCTCCTCACAATTCTCACCTAGAGAGTAGACCTCTGAAAGGTGTAGATTTGAAAGACAAATTCTTACTGCTAACCAAATTTCAAAGAGTTTATTCAACCTGTTCCATTGGAGGGCAACATATTTATGCTTCTATCAACCTCCATTTGTATACAAATGATTATTGTGCAAATAACAAATGATCTTTGCACATCTGAACAGGCTTGTTTGGGGCAGATGTTTCCTCGGTTATCCCACATTTGGTCAGGCATTACTTTGTGTCTAGCTATGTCCCAAGTCGTTCCTTTGATGAATGGTCTCCACTAATTCAGACAGAGCATCTCGCCAGTGAAGTGGGTGCAAGGTGCACTGATAAAGCATCAGGCCCAGTGATAAATAGATAGGCTCTGGAGTCAGTTCCAGATCCCCACTTGCTGTTTAGATGACCCCCAAACAAGTCACTTCAGCTCGTAGGCTAAGTTTCCTTATCTGTAAGGTGAAGATAACAATAGCACCCACCCCGTATAGTACTACTGAAGTTTAAATGAAGCATGTCAAGTGCTTAAGGTTACATTGGCATCGTGGGAATACCCTCGAATGTCAAATACAGGTTGGGGCAAATTAGGTTTACAGTTGTGAGTACACAGTTTATTCTTGTATTATTATTTATTAGTTATTGTATTATTTTCCATACAGACAACTGTAAACCTATATTTGCCCCATTCTATATTTTTGTCAATTATTACTGAACAAACTAATTCTAGCAGATATCAATTGCAGCTGAGTGCTCAGTTTTGTTGTACTGAGGAGAGAAGTGCAAATTAAAAACTAAGCTTGAGGTTGAATAGAGCTATTTTAAGACCTATAATACCAATAGTCACTTTATCACAACCACACCCTCTCCCCCTCTCCCATACACAGACACACATAGATACATGTTCATGTGCTGATGTAATTTGGTGAATTAAAAATTAGACTGATAGACAGGAAAGTTATCAGGGAAATCTTGGCTAGATTTTCCACTAATTCTGTGAAAATGTGTATAGTCACTCTGCTTACTTAAGTTTTAAGCTAATGATATAACAAGGGACTATGTTAAAGCTAATATTTCCTCATGGGCTAATGAAGACATTCTAGAAACTAGATCCTAATGTGAATGAGATCATCATGTGAAGCATTTTGTGGTCTTAGCAGGAGGTTTGGAATCTAAGTCGAAGGACACCATGTGCATGGAAATGACCTTGCAGAGGACTTGTGCAATAACACTACTCTGAGGGCAGGGAGATATTCTGCAGCAGAAGACACCTGAGATCACTGTAATTGACACTGGACTCTCCACAGAAGTTCTGCATGGATACTCCTTATTTTTAGCTCTTTACTTGCTTTTATTTCAACTTTATTGAGATCTGAATGGTGATTAGAACAATTATTTAAGAATACAATGCACTAGTCCTGTCACAATGTATTTGAATTTTTATTTGCTATATGTATTTAAAAATTTTACCCTTTCATTTAACATAATTTATTCATTTAGACTTGTAAATAACATTCTGTAATTTTTCAATGACTATGTTCTATTTTTGTGAGCCATTTAAACATTTATAAAGTATAATGTGAGACAGAAAAGAAACACTAAATAGACATTAACATTCACACATCTCTTCCATATCATGTCTGAGAAATTCTTCTCAAATTAACCCCCACGGAGTAAAAGTCTGTGTAAACAGACGGACTTTGCACCTTGCCCTAAAGGTCAGCTGGCTGGAGTGTTGTGAGTTTGACAGAAAATCCTTTCGTCAAGGACCTTCCCATAAGAAAAGCTTCATCTTTATTTCAATCCAAGTGACATCAAGGGGTCCCGGCTTCCACCATGGACACAGCATTCAGCTAGGCTTTCAAAGAATTCTGTGATGATGATGATGGCTGTGGAGGCGAAAAGCATGTTATATTTTCCAAGGCACTTTCACATCATTCTCACAATTGAACCTTAAAACATAGAGAGAGAAATATATATGCAAAGTATTTTTTCCCGGGTTAAAAAAACAGCAGAGACATATAAATCAATTTGAGTTCTTGAATGCCTCACATCAAAAGAACTTTACAATGTTTGAATATATCTTGACAGAATCCAATTTTAGCATTTTTAGAAGTACAATCTAGACTAGTAATTTCACCAGCAACTCTGGTTTGGGAACTACAGAACTCACAAATCATTCAAATATGACACACTGTGCACCCCTTTCCTGACTCTGCCAAAAGAATAGCCAGCAAGAAATATGGTGCTCATAGAGGACTGCTGGGCAGTGATGCATGCTGCAGCTGCATTGTTCTGGGGGGATCTGAGTTTACCCCATAGGAAAACTCAAGAATCTGGTTCTTGCCTGTCCCCCTTTTCAGAGTCCTTGGACAGCACCCATTTTATGTCTCTTAAGTGAAAATCCTTGCTTAACTGTGTGTTTGACAGAAGTATGTTTCGAAACTGAGTGCCTATTGTATCTTCTCTATGGCCATAATGGTACAATTCAAAAGAACTTTATTCAGGATTTGGCTAATTTCCTTTCTTTCTCTCTGTCTCATCCCCCCTACCCAAACCATTGTTGGGCTGTCAAATGGGCATCTCTCTCATCTGCCAGATTGATGGCGTCGTCTAGGACTTCCCACATGGACAAGATAAACGAAAGGCTTCCCTGGACAGGTATGTAACTGTGGAGACAGCGGTCCTGCAGAAGAGGCCTCCTGATCAGAAAGAATGCCTGTCCCACAGTCAACTCTCTGGCTCTGCAGTCACCTTTGACATGACTTGCTGAATAGGAGTTTGTTTTCCAATTTCCATGGTTCAGCCATAGGCCATGCAAAGTAAATACTAGTAAATGAGCAACAGTAGGTACAAAGAAACATAAGACTAGAATCCCTCCTCCTTTGGAAGCCAGTTTGGGTAGCATTCACATGTGAATCAATCTGTTTGGGGTCTTTGAAGTGACTTTGATTAAGAGTTGTGGCCCAATGGGAAGGGACATCAAAAGAATTGGCAGTTTCAATGTGGACACTGGATGTGTGCACCATATCCAGAGAGAGCCCCAGGTAATGGGATGCTTTTTGTCTTTAATTCCTGTCACTATAAAATTTGCATCTATCTCATTTGCGTTTTCCAATTTAACTTACTATTTTCTTCACTTTCAAATAACCGTTACTCCCTATTACTTCACTCTGGAGAATTATATTTCATTCTCAAATATGGATTAATTTTGGAAGCCAAACAAAAAGGGAATATTTGAGACCAGCAATATAGTTAGTATCGTGGAAAGAATACAGGCTTTGAGATCAAATAGAAACTAACAACTAAGTGATACTGGTCACTTGTCCCACCTTCACAGCCTCAGTTTCATCCTATGAAAAAAGGGAACATAATGCCTCCTGCTGAGTTGCCACAAAGATTATAAATAAAAAATATGATCTGTTAACTTATTTGTTCAAAAATGGCCATTATTATTATTATTAAAATTCGAGGCCTATTTTCTGATTTTCATCAGAAATACCAGTTTCCTTTTTGATTGGTGCTGTTTTGCCCTGGGGCAGCACATATTTCCAGTTTTCATGGCATTTGAATCATAAACACATACATGCACAGTTGATTTTAAATTCATTTCTCTTAGGGTTGGTCATTTATACCACTAGTGGCTATGATGAATGTATTCTGGAGCAATAATTAAAAATAAACACGAAAATCAGAACTACATAGTTATTGACTCAAAGTATAAATGAGAGCAAACATATTCCATTCAAATAAGAATATTGGAATTGTTACCCAAATTGATTCAGGAGTGAGAAATCTCTAGCTAGTGTGGGAAAATCACTCTCTTTTTCTGTGCTGCAGATTCTGAAATTCGTTACAGTCTCCAGTCCTCTTGCCTACTCCCACGCTACCATCCCAGGCTGAGACTCTGGTCCTTTTCATCTATGACCAGAAAGGAACAAATGCTGCTGTTCTTAGAAAATTTTATTTTCTAAAAAAACTGAAATATCTGTCCACATTGTAAGAAAACAGATTGAATGCTTAGGTAATCCCAGAGGAGTATCACTAAATAGCTGTACAGCTATTGAGCAAGTCTTATGTATTCATTAGCGAGCCACTTGCCATCTGGATGCCAAAACTTTGGTCCTTCTAAGTCTGAGACCTAACAGATTTGGTGGCTAAGCTCTTTCTGCACAAGCTGCATGAATGAAACCTGGATCAAAAGGTCATAAGTTACATGTTTACAATGAACAAATAAAGAAAACAGAAAACTTGAGACGTTTCATAGCATCATATGCCAAGTGAAGTCATGATGGCTCTTGTATGGCACGAGGGCTGCTTGAATTACTTCCCCGGGTTTCAGCTCATCAGTTTGCCCTCATCCATCCCAACCAATGCATGCCAGCAAGAATGTGAATGCAGATTGTGTCAGAGACAAATTATCCTGGCCCCTAACACCACTTCCTTCCCAGATATGCCTTTCCTCTAAGGGATGAAAAACACCTTCTGTCATTCACAAAACACTCTTGCTAGCAGACGTTTGATTCATTAAAGATGGGAAATGGCTCTTATTTTCCTCTATCATATCTCCATACTTTCTTCTTCTACCCTATCACCTCTTCTTTAGAAAGCAAAATATTCCAAGTTGCCATTAGAAGTTCAGAAGAAAAGGATCAGACAATAAGAACTTGACACACTCTACTAATGAGATAAGAACTTTCAGAAATTCCACTTTTGGTTTGGCAGAGACAAAAGTTGGGGATGAAAGCAGAACATCTGGCAATAAAAGTCAGTGAAACAGGAACAGAAAAAGAGAGACCCACAAGAGTAATCATCACTTGGGAGTGTGTGGCCTACTGTCTTCATCTAAAACCAAGAGAAAGGGGTAAGTTCCACATAAAGGAGGAAAAAGGAGCGAGAGGGCCTCTGCCAGGTAAGACTGCCTCACAGAGATGACCTGGCCCAGCCATTCTCTCTAAAAAGGGTAAAGCTGTACTTTATTTACTTGTGTTCATCTGCTTCAATAGCTCAAACATATTTTTATTAGAATTTTATTTGGCAATTAATTATCATTTCTTATTGGAAACCTAATCACTGCAGACATTATCATAAAGTAATCCCTGAGTCTAATGATCCTTGATAATTCTATTTTTAAAAAATAAAGTTTGAATTTGAAATGTCTGACCATGACCTGTATTCTGGAACATCCAGCACTGATTACATTGGATTTGATCTTTGGTTCAGATGTGGTTGCACTTAATTTGTATTATACCTTTTTGTAGTTTATAAAATGATCTCATGTGAATTATTTTAATGATAGATAACATGCTGATTTTTATAGACAAGTAAACTGAGGCACAAAAGAAGTGGAAAGACAGGATTCAAGCCAGCCCTTTTAGCTCCAAATCTAACATTCCTTCCATCAGCTAGTGTACAAATTAAACCACTGGATATGATGCAGACCTTCCACAGTCTGCAAAAAGGTGCCATGGTGGCAGTTATTGCTATTGACTGGGCAGGATTGTAGAACACTGCCCAAATGTCTTACTAAAATTTATCCTAAAAGCTACTTCAAGGGTGGAGAGGGCCACCGTCCTTCAAGGCCTGAATGATGTGACACCACTGATTGACACAAACCCAGCTCAGACCTCAGGAAGAGTGGGGGGAAGACAAGCCAAGTCACAATCCAAATTAGTGCAGCCGCTCCTGCAGCTAGAGGAACACAATGTGGTCTTTGACTAACCTTTCAAAGCTCCGTGTAGCTTGAGCTCTGATGGCACTTGTTAAAGAAGAGCAGGGCGGTGCCGAGTTGACAGCCTGGAACATTGACCAACATGCTGCGACTGACATGTAAATAACCCTCTGACTAGGGGTCCCGAACTTGGAAAAGGAAATGTCATCTCCAGACTTTGTCCATCATGTGTTTATGCAGAAATGGTCCGTCGAGGTGCCTTTCTCTACCTTTGCAGACAAGTGACATAATACTGGTGGAGGTAACATTTTTTGGAGTTTATTCCCAAGATTGGCTGTAGTTTTAAAAACATTCCTTTTACTTGAAATTCAACCATATTTTTTCTCTCTTGAAATGTCTCATCTCTCTGTCCAGAGAATAAGAAGCAGAGAACATATCTAGTCAATGTATCAAATATATCAATATATTACATATTGATGTATAATATATTGATACATATCAATATATCAATGTACCAAATTTATCAATGTATCAATATATCATTGGTCAGCCTGAAATTCCTCTCTGCTGCCTTTGCAGCTGCTACACCCAGATTCTTCTCAACCCTCCCATGCTCCCATATTGGCTTCTTCTCATGCAGGGGATTTGGACAAGATATCATAGCATCCTGAGATGTTCAGCCTATCCATGTGATGTATGAATTGTCTCCTCCTTCTCTTTTTAGAAATTTCACCAATCATTACTAATGAGTGAGAAAAATGAAACTAAAAGTTAGCCACATGGATAGTAACTTGGCATATTTTTAAAGTATTGACAAGGATGAAGCCAAGATGTTATGTTTACATACAAGGTCAAAAACTACAAACTTCCAGTTAAAAAATAAGCAAATGATGGAGATGTACTGTACAGCATGGTGACAATAGCTAATAATACTGTATTGTATATTTGAAAGCTGCTGCAAGAGTAGATCTTAAAAGTTCTCATCACAAGACAAAAATTTGTAACTCTGAATGGTGATGGATGTTAACTAGGCTTATTATGGTGATCATTTTGCATTGTATACAATTGAATCATTACATTGTATACCTGGAACTAATGTAATGTTATGTGTCAATTGTGTCTCAATAAAAAATATTCACCTAAAATAAAGCCTTTTGTCTTCTCTATTTTTTTAAAATATATTTTTATTGAGGAAGGGTGAGGGAGGGAGAGGGAGGGGAGATAGAAACATCAATGATGAAATAAAATCATTGATCAGCTGCTCCTGCATGCCCCACACTGGGGATGGAGCCCACAACCCAG
>NW_005354291.1:13860815-13905719 GCF_000412655.1 Myotis brandtii
GTACTCGCCTTTGACTGGGAATTGAACCCTCAACCCTTCAGTATGCAGGCCAACGCTCTAACCACTGAGCAACTGGCCAGGGCACCTGGTTACTTTTGGTTTAGTATGTCTTCGGGGGGGAGGGGGGCTTGAGATTCTGCATCTTTTGATACTGATGTTGTTGGTCTCTGTATTACACTTTGGGTAGCAAGAACCTGTATATTATTTTATAAAGATTGGCAGAGCAGAGTACAAGAAGGCAAGTATAATAAAGGTAATACAATTCAGATTCTTCTAATAAATTATAAAGATCCAGTAAAAATAGAGCTTATAATTCTGGAAAAGCAATCATGTTTTAGGAATGCCTATCAGTTTAGAATCAATAGAATATAAAAGTAAACTAAATTAAATATGACCTAAAATTTGCTTTCCTTAGTTTGCAAGACACAGAAAGTGCTAAATTCTCTTGGTTCATGAATGAAATACTAGGCTGATCTCTTAAAACTGATTGGTTACTGAAAAGAATTCAGAATGGAATTGTGAAAAATTAGGAGCTATATTGAGACCTAAGTAATCAGAAACGGAGTAGAGCTATGGGACCGTCATCACACCCTTAAAGTACCTCCCCAGAGACTACTCAAGCCAAATTGGCCAGCCCCCACACCCAAGAGTTGAACAGCTTTTCCCTAACAATAGCAAGTATTGTTTAGAACATTGTGCACATGTAAGGTGAGAACTTTTATGGAAAGAAGACTTCCCTTTGCTGCTGTGAAAAGCAATGTTTTTGGTTAAATGAAGTCATCATATCATATCTTTCTTAATATTACATTCAGTTTCAGAGATATATATAGAATGCTTTTGAATTCAGATTGCTCACATATATTTATATACCAGGCCATTTTTCTGGGAGGGTGGGGTGAGGAATTTAGGATGAACAAAGCAGACATAATTCTTGCCTGCATTGAGATGTCAGTCTACATTTGCTTTTTCTTTCCTATTAAATATGTCTTCTTGTAACTTTGTAACTCCCTTCCCAAATACTTTTTTTATTTTTTAAGGAAAAAATTGAATCTTGAACTTGGATCCAAATTAAAAAAAAACATGTGCAATTGAAACATTTGTAAATGTTGCTACAGTTGGAAAGATTATGAATCTTACACCTCATTTTTAAAAAACATGGTTATCTAACATATATGCACTAGAGTCCCAGTGCACAAATTTGTGCATGGGTGGGGTCTGGCCGGCCAGCCCCTATTGGGGTGGGGAGGCTGATCGGGGATGGGGCTGGCCCTGCCCCCTGGTTGAGCTCCAGTGGAACTCTCGGTCAAGGGGACAATTTGCATATTAACCTTTTATTATATAGGATACAGTATGACTTCTGCCCACACATTCATTGCAACTAGTTCTAATTTTGTGCATGATATTGTATTGCAATTACCTGTTTATAAATCTGACTCCTGAACTAGGCTGAAAACTTCTTAATGGAACCACCACTGTCCACTGAGTTTCCAAGTCAGAAACTGGACCTGTCTGGGCTGACGAAGTCATGCTATAAACATCTCTCCAATCATCCTTTCTGGGTGCTCAAAATCTCATTTACAATTGCAGTAGCCTCTTCACTTGGGCCTTTCCCAACCTTGCATCTTGTATTTCCAATCTGACATTCTCGGTTCCAGAGGGAGCTCTCTAAAATGTTAATGGCTCATGTCACGTCTGGCTTCAGTAGATTCTCATTACCATCAGGATCATCTAAGTCAGTATGCAAGTTCCGTGAAGGTACATGTGAAAATGTTGGACTCTATCTATCTCCTTTAACAATGTGTTTTAGTATTTTAAAGGTTCTAAGAAGACCTGCAGTGAAAGAGTCCAGAAGGTCTCAAACCCATTTAACTATGGAATATTTTTGCCTAGTAATTCCCATCAGCATCCACCCAGCCAGCTCTAGGATAGACTTTAGGGAATTCACTTGGTGATCTGAGTGCAGATCACTGAACCCATAGTTGCCTTTCTGAAAGACCCTGAGTTGATCCCCCTAGAGTAGCTACATTCAGCTGCTGGCTTGATTACAGACAGCTGGTTCAATTTAAAACTTGAGAGCTAGATTTTATACTTTTAAAATTATTGAGCACAATTGCATAATTATCATTTTTCTAGTAGCCAGAAAAAAACAGGTAAAATTAATTTGAATGTTTTATTTAATCAATATACCCAAATTATCATTTCAACGTGTACTAAAAGCTATTAATGTGACACTTTATATTCTTTTTTTTGTTCAAAGTTATCAAAATCTGGTGCGTAATTTACACATACAGCATCACTCAATTCAAACTAGCCACATTGCAAGTGCTGAGTAGCCATGTATATATAGCTAGTGGCTCTCACGTTTGACACCACAGAGATGGGACATGTCTATCATTTCAGAAAGTTCTATTGGACAGCACTGACTCAGAGTGGCGGTTCTTAGCTGGGGGTGATTTTGCTTCCCAGGAAACATCTGGTGATGTCTGGAAACAGTTTCAGATGTTACAACAGAGAGGGAAGTTGCTACTGGCATCTAGTGGGTAGAAGCCAGGATATTGCTATACATTCTACCATACACAGAATGCTCCCCTGACCCCGCACAAAAAATTATCAGGCCCAACATGTCAATAGTGCTGAAATGAGAAACCCTAGTCTAGAGAACTGGTGAGCTAATAAGAAATTATACTCTTGTAAAGGCTCTGTCTCTTATTCACTCATTCCACAAATATTAATAGTTTCAAATACCACTGGCTACTATGTTAGTACTTTAGACATAAAGACACATCAAATATCATAAAATATGGTCAATGAGTACAATAAACGTTATACTGTATAGGATTCAGAGATGGGGCAAAGGAAGGAATAATCAACATTGGGTGTCTTTGTCCACTACAAGGTTAGCATAAGGTTTTACATGCAGATGAGTGGAAAGGAAAGATTTTAGAAGGGGGCAAAATGAAATGAAGGCAAAAATAGAAAAATCAGAAGGAAAAAATATATTTGAAAGAAAACAAAGATAAATAATAAACTAAGTTGAGAGACTGGGGAGAAAAGCAGAATGAAAAGGAATTTAAGTAATATATGGTGGAAAAACAGGAGCAAGGCCAATGACATTAGCCATCACTCCATATTCTAGTATTCTACTGTCTCTTTGCTCAGGGTTTCCCCTCCCAGTCTCCATGATCCTTCCTAACGGATCCTCTCCATGACTATCTCCAAGAATCAATTTTCATTTTTTCCCTTCAAGAGTCAAAAGCACTTATTTTCTAGAAGGATATCAAGTTGCTCTACACTGGGATTGGAAGGCAGGCTGACTGGAGATTCAATGGGGTCAGTGTCTGGACAGCAATCTGTCATGAAGCAAAGCCCGTCATAGACAGCCCCACAGACGCAGACAAAGACTCACGGCCATTATTCTCCCGGGGGAGACTTTAAAGCACCTTGGGGTCGCAGTTCTGTGCGGGGCCTTGAGCTTCCATGTTGGACCACCTGCCAGGAACTGTGCGTCGGGCTGACCTCTCCCAACCCAATGTGAATAACTTCCGAGAGGTAGCCCCACATAAGGGCAGGGGCTGCAAGTGGGTGAAGAAAGAGAGGAGATTTATAGCTCTGGCATATCTCTGCCTTTTGAAATGAAATGGCACATTAGGGGGAAAATGGGGCTGGGCTGAAAGGGCCTATCCCCAGGCATGACCAGTTCAATATTCATTACCCATTGCAAAGGCTTGGGTCAGTCCAGGCAAGTGTGCAGAGAAAAGAAAGGGTTGGTGTGCTTGGAACAGACAAGCAGAGGCTCCCTCAAGATGCCTCTGATCCATTTTTAAGACCTTTATTCTCAGTGATTTTATTTCCCCTCAGAAGGCTGTGTTTGCCTGGAGCCATTCCCATGACAGGGGAGGACTCAGACTACCACCTACAAACACGTTAGGTTCTACACTAAAGTATACTGAGATGTGGAAAAGAACGCTGCATGCCATTCCCCTCAAAATAAAAAGAAAGCCAGATTTTGTGTCTTTTTGATTTTTCTAATCTCTAAGAAATTGTTTGGACTCTTAAAAAGCCCAATGATTCCCTTAAGCCCCGATGATTCTTTTAACCACTTAAAAAGGATCTAAAAGTGAGATGATGGTAGCCTCTCCGAAACCTGTCCCTGCAGGACGTTAGTTACTTACGTTTGAGTTTTGATGACAAGCGGGAAAGTGAGGGAGTTTCACCATCTGAAAATATCATATTCTTAGAGGACAATGTTTTCTCCAGTTTTGAGGGACAAAAAGGAGCTCTGGGCATAGAATGAGGTTCAGTTTCAGCACCACGGACATGTCTGAGGCTGTACCAGGGAAATCCATACACAATGAAAACACAGACAAGGGAGATTTGCACAGCTTTTAACTTAGGTCAAAAAAACATGTAATTTGTTAAGTAAGAGGGCACTAACACGTGCCACGTCACGCTAAATTTTCTTGAAAAATAAAAAAAAATAACAAAGTTAAACTTTCAGTCAACCTGAAAATATTAGCTTTTTATGGGGGCAGGGCGGAACGAATGGAACAGCAGCGCTTTTTTTTTTTATTGCCCATTTTCTGAGTCTTCTCAGAGAAAGAATGATAGGGGAGCAAGGCAGACAAGAAGGAGTAGGCATAGGGGGAAATACTTAGACAAGTATTAAAGGCACAACACAAGTAGAAAAGGTAGTTCTCTATGACTAGTGACCAAAATATATGCCAGGGCACGATGATAAATGTTTCTCTGAGACTGAAATTTGAGGTCCTTTAATTGAAGGAAGAAAAATGCAAATGGAATGTTATAGATAATGCAGATTGAACCTTTCTAACACCGAAGTATAGTACTTTTCCAGAAGTATAAATTGCATGGGCTTAGGAAAAAAAGAGATTTTGATTATAGAAAATTTCCCTCTTTAAACCATTAGACAACATTTTGGAGGAAAGAAAAAGAATGGCTGGCTCACAAGGGTAAGATCAAAGATCAGTATCAGTGGGCCAGAATCATTTTTATTAAACAAAGTCTGACAGAAAGCAGGGTAGATAAGACACTGTGTGAGAGTCAATAATGAATTTCACATCTCAGTCTAGACAACCAATGTTTACTAAATGCTTCCATTGATTTTTTCTTAACTTTTTAAAATAAAAGTTATACTATTAAACTTTACATTTTCCCCATCTGTTTTTTAATTATCTTAATTTCTTCCTTATCATTGATTCTGGGCATTTTGTCTTATAACAAAGCTCTATCTCCTCTCACCTCGTGTGCTTTTTAAAATAGATTTTTAAATGATGATGAGGAGGATAAGGATGCTGAATAAGGTGATAGGATGTTTAATGTCTTCTGTTCTGAGGTTAGTGAATGCCTGTTTAAATCTGAAACAAACTCTAATCCTTTATCATTAATTCCCTCCATCATGATTTCAAATATTCTGTCTGGTATTGGAATGGGAAAACTGGTATTAAAAAATTTCTGGAAAAAAATGTGTTTTCTGTTGATGTTTCATATTGGGACATGAATGGTGGGGAAATGGTGGACACATTAATAGTCCTACTTTTTTTTGCCCAAATGAAAGTCCAGGCAGAGTTTACTGTACTTCCACTCCCACCTCTTCTCTCCACCGTACAGGCAAGAATGGGGGGAGGGAGCGCTGACCCCCAGAGTCCACACAAAGAGCTTTGGACAATAAAGAAGGTCGACTCTTTCTATACAGACCTGCCTTTGTGCTCCGTGTGGGGCTTGATCCTTGCGGCCCCAAGAGCTCAGTAGATGCCAGGGAGATAGATGTGGCGTGTTAGCCTCATCCAGGGCAGCAGCTGAGCCACTTTCACACACGCAGGCAGGTACAGCCCAGCCTGGTAACAGATGAGAGCCCCTGGGGAGCCCTCAACTATGGAGAATGAAAAATCAAAAGGAACCATATTGGACACAGATACAAAGGGAGTCCCCTGCTCCTTTTCTCTCCTCCCTTGTTCCCTTTCTCCCCTTCCTTAGGAAACATCAATGAATGTGGAAAGCTGTCTTCCCCCTGGAAGCATTTGAGTGCGCTGGGACTCCAGATGCTATTCTATGCAAATGGTATCCACTCTTTCCTGCCTGGGGAGATGCACTTGAGCCCATCTGCATATCCATTTTCTTCTGGCTTTGCTGGGAGGGAAGGCAAAGCCAGAGTGAAAACCCTTTCCAGACAACTGTCTCCTGGCTTCACTCTGGTTGAGTGGAAATGTAATCCTGTGGAAGGGTGGACAGGTTGCTGTGGCTGCCCGTTTTGGGGTATCAACACCAGAATCTCGGATGGGAGGGCTGGGTGTAGAGATGTTAGGGAGCAAGGCCCAGAAGGGAATCAATGAAGTACTCAGGAAAAGCTTTAAAAATATTAGGTGTTTCTGTCGAATTTGTAAGTAGAGGGTAAAGGTATTTGAAAAAGTTTGGCCCCAAATTTATCTAAGTACTTTCAATGTAACATAATTACATTTTATATTTCACTGTGAAAGGTGACCCACCTCTACTTTCCCTATTTGTTTTTAAAGTACAGCAGTATGATTTAAGTTTTTGTTGTTGTTGCTTGTTTTACATTACCTCTTTATGAGGTAAAACCAATTCAATCATCCTACTTGCATGACTTTGAAATTTTTTAAAAAGTACAGAATGACAACTCCTTACTAGGATGTTGAGGTATTAAATTGTGATTGTGAAATTAAAACACAGTTTCAGCTTCAAAGAGGATTCCAGGAGTTTCAGAGTTTCAGAGTTCACTGACCTGGAATCACACTTAGAGCTCAATCTCAGATAATGGTCAAACAAACTTGATATATACTAGAATGTTTAAGAGATATTTAGAAGTATTATATGGCTGTTGCATATATTTGCCTCTTTATTAAATATGTACAGAACTAATATCCTGATGAAATGCGACACATGTATACTACATTTAAAATTTCAATGTAGGATAATTTATACTTTATTTTGACACTTCTGTTAGCATCATTGGTCTGCCATTCTAGGCTGATGTTATTTAAAAGAAGTAAATAACTCACCATCAAATAATAAATTCATCCTTTAAAGAAAATCAGGACTTCCTTTACCACACTTATCTTCAAGTATACACACACACACACACACACACACACACACAGAATTCTAACTATGTCTTTTATTTATTTTTAAATATTTTTAATTGATTTTTTAGAGAGAGAAGAAGAGAGAAGAAGATAAAGATAAAGATAGAAACATTGATGAGAGAGAAACATTGATTGGCTGCCTCCTGCATGCTCTCTACTGGGGATGGAGCCCACTACCTGGGCATGGGCCTGATGGGGAATCCAACTGGTGACCTCTTGGTGCATGAGACGACGCCCAATCCACTGAGCCACACCAGCCAGGCCAACTATGTCTTGAAAACAATTTCTATCGGGTAGTTTGTGATATGTAAAATCCCTTGTGCTAAAATTGAAGCACAAATAATGCTTTTACTAAGGACCAGCCTACACTCCCTTTCATATGTATACATAATTCTGATGTCAACACAGCAGTGTAGTGACTTTTATGCTTGTTTGCTTTTTCCTTCTTAGAGACACAATCATAGTTAAGAACAGAGCACTGAAAATAGTGGTTTTAAAAAAAAAAATCCAAGTTCAGGTCCAAACTCAAATTAAATAATGATAGACTAATCTAAAGATACAAAGTATGGACCACATGTGTTCCCTTCCATACCCATGGCAGACATCAACAATCAATCATGACACTTTATACATTCTTGTAGTACTGCCCCATGATGGACTGAATTCAGAAACAAAACACTCCCTTTTTCAATGAGCATAGCATTTTGCTGGGGATGAGTACAAATGCTGGGGGAAGGTTTTATACTCATTCACAACTGGAGCGAAACTGGCTGGATCATATCTCTCAAAAGTGTGCCTAGAGGCAATTGACAACAAGAGGAAGATTTAAAGCTTGATGCCTCCTAGACATTAATTGGAAGTAAGTGGGCGAGTCAATACAAATGAAGCCACCTGCCTGCAAGACATGTATTTAGAGAAAGGATTTATGCAAACTGTCTGATTGTCTTTTGCTGTGGGATACCCACGGAGTCCTCAAAGCAAGAAATTGGTGAACTTCTGGTGGGCAGCCCAGAGCTTGGCCATAGTACTCTGTGCAGGAAGCAACTGTTGGGGTTAGGGAACACAGACTTGGGGTCAAAAGAGACTGATTTTAGATATTGCTGTGTCACTTACCCCTATGACATTTATCCCCTGGGTCTCCGTCTTCAATTTCATAAGTAATAATACTTACTTAGGAGGATTGTCATGAGAGTCAGCGTTAAGGCTCTACATAAATGGTGGTTCTCTTCACTGCTCTGTGCCTTATAGCAGTCATCACTATGCTTCTCCAACTTTACTTTTATACAATAAGGGTGAGACTCGCTGCCTGACTGGAATATTATGTAGCTTACTAGATAATATCATTCTGCTGGTTTTGCAAAAAACAAAATCTTAGAAAAACTACATTTTGTCAAAATATTCAACAAAGATCATTTGTGATTAGATTAAAATAATAAACTAAGTAGCTCCAGCCTCCCTTTTTCTTCCTGAAATCCTAAAAATACCAGATTTTTTTTTTTAAAAAAAAGACTAACAGATCTGGGAAATAAGAAGTGGTATCTTAGACAGATTATAAATTCTGAAGATACCATAAAAATTAGGAAAATCAAAAATAAAATTGGATTTAGAGAGAAAACCAAAGACCAAAAAATATATACGAAGGGATTAGTTTACAATATAAGAGTAACCTTGAGGGTGCTCCACGCTTGAACCTGGCAACTATGAGGAGCTGAATGAGGCCTTTGGATGGCTGATACCTTGATATTGGACTTCTAGTATCCAGAATTGTAAGAAAATAAGTTTCTATTGTTTAAACAACCCAGTCTGGGGTACTTTGTTATGCCAGCCCTAACAAACTGATATACCTGGATGGAGTTAACCAAAGGTAGAGGGTTTGACTGGGGTAGAAGGGATCTCATAGGGGTAGTCCTAGGCCAGACTTCCATGTGCTCGTGCAAAGGGAACATTCGATAGACATGGAAGGAAGAGGCCAAGTAGCAAGGAGCTGCTCCTTTGTAGGTACTAGGAGGGACAACAGAGGCCGGTTTCTTGGGTGGCACTTCTAAATATTTAGGGAAATACCTTCATTCCCAGGAGACACAGAATTGCATAGTGAGTAAGAGATTGGATCCAAGTGGAGAAGATTAAACTAGTGAGGATAAAAACCACAATGAGTCAGGAGACCCAAGAATCCTGCTGAAGTTGTGCTGGTTCCAGCCTTCCTGTAATCTTGCTGATACCACATCGTCAATTGATGGTGCACTTTGTCTGAGCTCTGAACTATGACTCCAAATGTCCAGATAACATATAGTCATGAGAACCTGTGTCCACCTGAACCTAAGGAGCCTAGCCAGGCCCAGCACTCTGACCCATGAGCAGTATGGGTGGATAAGACTTACTTCAACAAACTTCATAAGGACCTAACCCAGGAGACTTGCATTAAGGAATCGCCATCACTTGCTGTCCCCCACCCTTACCAGCATTTTTAGAAATACATACTCTGGAAAGCATAAATCCCTTGGATTTCTCCCCCTACAGTCACTCTGATGTAAAGAGTACAGAATAGAGCTTAATTAATAGAGGGAATAAAATTACCAGATATAACAAAGTCTTATAAGTCCCCACGTCCCTCAGGGTTGTAGTCACTCTGATGTAAGAGTACAGAATAGAGCTTAATTAATAGAGGGAATATAATTACCAAATATAACAAAGTCTTATAAGTCCCCACGTCCCTCAGGGTATCAGTAT
Source organism: Myotis brandtii (assembly GCF_000412655.1). Classification (NCBI taxonomy): domain Eukaryota; kingdom Metazoa; phylum Chordata; class Mammalia; order Chiroptera; family Vespertilionidae; genus Myotis; species Myotis brandtii. The sequence continues at coordinate 13,870,664 of NW_005354291.1, forward strand.
CATTATAAAACTGCAGTCACAGGAAAGGAAAGAAAGGACCTGAGAGGTTTTCTGATGCCAGAACCCTCTAGGCCAGTGATGGCGAACCTTTTGAGCTCAGCGTGTCAGCATTTTGAAAAACCCTAACTTAACTCTGGTGCCGTGTCACATATAGAAATTTTTTGATATTTGCAACCATAGTAAAACAAAGACTTATATTTTTGATATTTATTTTATATATTTAAATGCCATTTAACAAAGAAAAATCAACCAAAAAAATGAGTTCGCATGTCACCTCTGACACGCATGTCATAGGTTTGCCATCACTGCTCTAGGCCTCTCTGTCATTCTCCATTAATTTGTGACATAGTCCAAAGGGTTTCAAGTCTTTTTCTTCTGACAATGGGCAACGCATTCCAATTCACTCTTGGTTTCTTATTGGAAAAACTCTGATCCCCATTTTCCCTCCCAACTTTTCTTGTTCCTAATTTGGTTAAGTTGTTTTAATATTCTCCATTAGTATGTAACATCTAAGAGTTTATGTACTGATTAATGTTCTTGAAGTTTTTCTAATATTTCCATTGGATTTGCTCAATAAATGATCAAAAAGGATCATATCTGTCTCTATATTTTAAAAGAATATGTCCTTTTCAGTAAGATCAAAGTTAAGCTATAATTCAACATAAAAAAATGTTTAGAGTAAAATAGATCAATTCCCCCTGGTCTTCTTTTTCTTTGTTGCTGCTGATATTTCTGTATTCTACAGTTTCGCAAAGGGAATTAGGAGGAAATGTGAACCGGAGCTCCTACTTGTGTTCTCACTGCCTTGTTCATCTCCTCAACTTGCTGAGGCAGAAGGAAAATAAAGAGGGGTGGAGTGGAGAAGACAAGAGAGATGAGGGGAGAGAGAAAGGGAGAGAGGGAGAGGGAGAGGGAGAGAGAGAGAGAGAAAATAAGAATAAGTGGAGATGATGAAATAAATATATAAGGGAGTAATATATGGGAACCAAAAGAGACCGAAATGAGGCATTAAAACTTTTACTTCATCTTATATTTACTTGCTAGAATATAAGCATAGAGATTGGGTGCTTTTACTAGGGAAAGTGTGTGGCAGGGGTAGTGTTATTTTTAGCCAGGATAGATAACTCCTTGGAGCGCTTAGCAGCAGGCTAAACAAATTGTCTTAACTGCCTTGAATGCTCTGAGCAAAGTTGCCATTTTTATTCATGGGCCTCTGAGCCATGGCTCCCAATGGAACCATGAAGATTAAATAAATTATGTCTCCAATCATTAGTGAGCCTTACTCTTTTTTTTTTTCATGGAAAAGGGAGCCTGCAGTAATGCTGTGGACAGAATCTTAGCTTTATATTGGACAAAAAAGGATTTTGTGCACATCCCTATTTTGAAGCAAGTGGGCTATGCAGTGGAGTGAAGATGGTGCCTGGGCCCAATCAGCCCACCTAGCAGATGGGGTATGGCCAGGGCAAGGGAAAGGGGATGAGGGGCCAGCTGCTGACTTCAAACAGGGATGCTCATTCTCCTGCAGCAGCTAGGCTCTGCTTCCACTACAAAGGGAGGGAGAAGTGGAAGGGAACTCCTCTGCGTCCTCATGGAACATACTTTCTGACAAGGTGAGAACAAAAGCCTGCCTACTGTTACCGGAAAAGATATCCACCCCCTGCAAGGACCCAAAGTGCTTTACTTTGTGGTAATTTGTGGCTTTATTCTATCACTCCAGACCAAGGCCTTCTATGCATCTCCTCATCCCTTCAGTCTGGTGTTGACCTTAAGCCTAGACCAACAATCAGAGTCAGCAGGGAAATGGGAAATCTATTCTGAAAACTGCCACTTTCCTCGGCTTTCCACCCCTCTCCCCACCTATATCCTCCTCCCAAAGGTTTGTTCTCCTGTTAGATGTCAAGTTGATGATTCTAACTCCCAGATGTGTCATGCTCAGTTAGTGAATAACAGACTGTCAAATAGAGCAATAAATCTTCTTGCTCAGTGGCTGCTGTGCAGAGCCGCCATGCCATAGCACTCACATACCCACTAATTCTGTGTGATGAGTGAGGCTGGCGGCAGCCTCGTGTTCTCCAGGGACTGGTATCAAGGTGCAAACATATTGAGATGGGATGATTGCTGGATCAGTCCTGCTTTGCTGGCCACGAGGTTCATGACTGGAAATCCAAAGGCAATCTGCCATGTGAGCACTGCTAATTATGTTGGCTCAATGCCTCTTTGGAATCTCTCTCCTTCCCGAGAATCTGACAACTTTTTCAGAGAATAGCATGGTCCTGGCCAACTGGTGGTTTGGATTGTTGTGTGAGGTTGTTTTTTAAAGCTGGGGTTCCTTTATTTTTCTTTATTAGGTAATTAGAGGTGGAGCTTTTTATAATCCACTTCCCCAAGGATGAACCATCTAGATCACTGGGTATTTGTCTTCTCCTAGGTTGGCTCCTTAGCCAGTCCTTTGGAGGGAAAGCATTGAGTTGGCTTTCACAAGGACCAGGGGATGGAATCGAAAGGACTCATGGGATCCAGCCAAAATATTGCTAGCTTCATAGCCCTTCCACAGTTGTATTTTTCCTTATTCTAGATTCTGAGATTGTCTCCAGGGAAGGGAAACAAGAGTTACCTATTGCCATATGTGCTACTAATTGATTATGACCCAAAATGGTGACAGGATGAGAATTCTGTGCATATCTGGGTGGAAAGTAAGAACTATTTAGAGCTCTTATCTGAATATCTCTCAGAGTATGGCTTTCATTCAATGGCTAAGAGCAGAGATTCTAAACTGGCTATTGGGGTTTGAGTTATAGTTAAACTAAAATATATAAATATATTGAAATTACAATCCTTTTATCTTCTGCATGCTTGATTCTTCTTAGTGTAGAAATAAGGGAAGGAAATCTCTAGATATTCAATAGCATGCCCTTGGAAATTTAACTTAGAACTATGTGACAACACACAAGTCACTCAATTTCAAATTCTGGTTCCATTTCAGTCTTAATGACTTGCCCAGATTCATACAATTTCTATTTTACGGACTCTTGTTTATTCAACATTGTGGCTTCTGCTTGTCTTTGGAGAAAATCAGAGAGAGAGGGAAAAAAAGTGCTCTCGAGAAGTAGTAAATTTAAATGGAGAAAGCCAAAACAATTGTCTCTCCAAATTTTGATTGCAATCAGTGTTTACAACCTTCTCTCTCTCCAAGTCTATTATTAAATATAAATATTGAAAAATTGGCTTGCTTAAGTTTAGTCTTCTCTTAGTTCCCCTGAACTTATAAGACACTTGGAATAAGAGAATTTATTCAAGTATTAATTTTGAGAGTAAATAATTGGAAGGGGGAAAACTTCCATTAAGAGGGAATTCATCAAATACATATTATTCAATTCTATTAAAAAATATGACCTGTGTCTCTAGATTTTAACATGGAAGGTGATTTTCTACCTCTGACCTCATCTTCCACCACACTCTCCATTGCTTCGGTGCTATAGTCACACTAGTCTCCTTTCGATCCCTTACACATGCTATGCTTATTGTCACCTCAAGGCCTTTGTATCTGCTCTTCCCTTTGCTTGGGGCACTCTTCCCTGAGATTGTCATCCAGTTGCCTCTTCCTTATCATTTCAATATTTACAGACATGGCCTCCTTAAAGAGGGTTTCCCTAACCACCTAGGTGAAGTGTCTGCGCCCTGTCACCCCATACCCAGCAATCTCCCTATCTTCGTCATAGCTTTTCCCATTCTGCAATTACTTCACATGTATTCTTATTTATAAGCTGTATTGTTTGTCTCCTGCCTTTAGAATACGTTATCTTGGGTCCAGGTCTCAGTCAACTTTGTCCACCACTTTATCCCCAGTGCTTGGAAAAAACGCCTTGCAGGGAGTAGGCACTTGATTGATACTTGTAAATCCTATATAATAAAAGCTCTAAGAGCATAACGACCATAACGACACCAGGGGCCAGCCGCTCAACCCAAGAGAAGGGGAAGGGGGGCACAGTGACGCCTAGAGGTGCATGCTATGGCCCGGGGATCCCAGGAACGGCAAGCCCATAGCTTGCTTTCCAATAAAAAAAATAAATTGTAAAAAACAAACAAACAAACAAAAAACAGCTGATGCTGCCAACCTGGGAAGAATGGCTCTGGGGGGGAAAGGCCTCCCAGGCCCCGCCTGGCCTGGCTGATGTGCCGTGGGCTCGCAGGGACTCAGGCAAGCGGTGGATGGTGGCTACTGCTGCTGCTGCAAGGGCCGTGCTGAAGCTCAGGCAGCCACAGTGGCTGCAAGGACCGAGGCTCATGCAGCTGTGGCAGCTGGCAGTAGCAGCAGCAGAGACGTGATGGGGGCATCACCTTCCCCTGATCAGCCAGTCGCCTTCCACAGAGTGAGGCCAGATTGCAGCTTAGGCCCGCTCCAGGGGAGTGGGCCTAAGCCGTCAGTAGGACATCCCCTGAGGGCTCCCGGACTGTGAGAGGGGGCAGGCTGGGCTGAGGGAACCCCCACCACCACCCAGTGCACCAGGCCTCTAGTACATTAATAAAAGGAATCCATGAATATCACCATGGGGAGGTTGCTTATGCTTCCTCTGTTTCCTCATTGGTAAGAGAAGAATAAATAGCACCTACTTTATGATGATGTTGTAAAAATTAACAAGAAAATGGCGATGGGCTCCAATATCGTGCCTAGCACATAGCAACTGTTTCTTTCTCATCTTCTCTCCTGATTTCTCAGCTGAGTTCCGAATCTCTGAATGGAATAGAGATGTTCTCCCCCTTCAGCCCTAAGTTACTCGTGTAGTACATATGAACCTTGTTCTGAAAGTTTAAGTAGGCAAAGATATAAGGTATTTTTTAGATTCAATTTAAGTTTTATTATGATCCTGCATTTCTGTTGGGTGGTGTAGATTTATCTCAGTCAAACGATATTTTATTTTATTTTATTTATGATTTACTAAACAGCCCATTTTTATCCCATTTATTTGTAGTTCCCTTATACACACAGTCATTTTCTTAGCTGTCTTTTCAATTCCATTGATCTATTAGTCTGTTCTTGAACCAATATCATGGTGTTTTTTATTCCTGTGGCTTTATCATACACATGATATTTGATAGGATAAGTCTCTCTCCTTTATAAAAGTTGATTTCACCATTTGTGAACCTTAATTTTTTTCATATGTCTTAGAATGAGTTCATTAAATCCCAACTGAGGTTTTAAACTCTCCTTTCCACTGGACTGTGTATAAATTTCAAGGAACTTACAGAGTGCTAAAACTGGTAGGAGCCAATCAACTCATGGTGTTATCATTGTTCACCAAGCTATCCTTTTTCCATTTACTGCAAAGGAAGTGGAGAGATTTTAGGGACATTTGTGAAGGGGAACAGACCACACATGCTTATAGGTGTACATGAAGGGTTAAGAAAGGGAAAGTGTGAAGAACAATTTTTAGTTAGGTAGCTTGAGCAACTAGATGGATAAGGCTGTCATTTGCTGTAATATGGAAGAAAGAAGAACGAACAATAAGGGATTTAATTCTGGACATATTAAACTAGAATTGTGTATGTGGCAGCCAGGCAGAGATATCCAATAAGTGTTTGGAGCTACACAACTAGAGTCTGGAGCTCAGGGAAGAGATGTGAGCTGGACAAGTACCACCTAAAGGAAACACGTACACAAGAGAAGGAACAACTAAGTCAATAGTGACAAGTGCAGTAGTTAGATGGACCTTAAAAATAAATATTTGTATGATTTTTTAAATCATGCAAAACAAGAGACTCTATTAATATCTCACTTTATTTGTCTTATACTACTAACTGGCAGCACTCTGCCCAGCCTCTACTCAGGCCTGCCTTTGATTCCTGGGAAGGTAAGGAGTGGTCATCACTGAGCTCTGCAGAGTGATCCACCTCCCATCATCTGGTAAATGCTCCTCAACCCAAACTATCCTCACATCAATGATTTACATTGTCAACAAATGTTCTGAAACAAAAATCAGATAAAAGTATAGCTTCTTATGATTTCTAAATGCCAGATTACAAACATCTGTTGTGCTAGGCCTATCTCAAAGCAATAACTCAGGAAAAATCCATCATGAACATTCTCTGAAGGCCCAGGCAAAAAGAAAATGGCAGAATCTCTAACCCCCAGGATCAGGATCCTCTCAAGAGGTGAATTCAGCCTTTAGAATATGTTATCTTGAGCCCATGAGGAAGGTAGAGAATTTTTCTACTCTCTGACCTCTGTAGGTGAGAGAAATGGGCTGATTGTGCATAAGCTAAGGAATGTGAGCATCTTATGGACTGCCTAGGATTCTGCGGGTCCTAACAAACCAAGTGCTCAAAGTGTATGCCCTTTCCAAGCCCACGTGCCTCCCACACCCATCTTGTAGGAGAAGGGCTCTTACTCAGGACAGGAGCGTGATCACGGTTTGTGCCCTGGGAAGTATTCTTCTTACAAATGGAATCCTTGTGCCAAGAAAACATGGGTAGCATTGTTCTTCTATTTTTCTCCCACTAGATCTACTTAGGAGGAGAATTATAACAGATGGAAGACAAAATACATTGGTTTAAAGTCAATTCAAATGTAATCTGTTAGTATAAATAATGCCTAGAGGTGTCACTTTAGGGCAAACATACAGTTACTTTTAAGAAAAGAGGCTCAGGAAGACTAAATTCATCCCAAGACTCTAAAGCTTGGAATGCATTTGGAGAAAAGTGGCTTAGTTTTTCTCACCCCCAGGATAAATCACGTTGTCATGGTTCCAGGTTTTTGTTTTGTTTAGTTTTGCAATCATTCAGTTTAGGGCTTGTACCCTAGGGTTGTATCCTGGTTCCACCGGGAGAGTTGAGCAAGTATCATTTTGAGTGAGGCAACATATGGCCAGGTACTTCGTTAGCTATTGTGTGCCTATGCATATGTGTGTCAGCCATATGTAATGCACACATACACACGCACGCACACACCATCGTTTCAGTTCTAAATCCAACCTTCTGTAAATTAAGTGAGCCGAGAGAGTTGGAAAGACAACAGCAGCAAAAGGCTGGAGCTTGCAGCAACTGCTTCAAGCTGCATATGACATAAAACTGGATTATAATGTCATTCACTAACTGACAGATCATTTAGTGTCTTGGAAGAGCCTGTTTTCACACTGCTGAAGCTCTCACAGGGGAATTCCGTGCGGGCTCCTTATTGTCAGAGCTATTTTTCACCCAATTTGTTTCCAAATGATGTCTAACCTGAGGTCTTCCCACTGAGAGAGGTTTAAGCCATGATTAATGAAGAGTGTTTGGCCAGGCCCACCTGGGAAATGGCCCATCTGCAAACTCAGGTAAGATGGGGAGGCCTACAAGGCATCAGCTTGTGAATGGCAGGCAGCTTCCCATGGCTCGAGGCCTTCTCACAGCAGTGGCAAGGTGTTAGGTATTAGCGGCATAATGTTTCCGGAGTGCTGGAGATAAGTGTCACTCTTGCTGTTTTTTTTTTCCTGAGATGGTCACGAGGAAGTGCTATTGGTCTTGGTATTAAAAGAAAAATTCCCTGTTTCTCAAATTCATTTATTGTCATAAGCTTTCATACACATATGGCAATAAAACCCAATACATATGACACAGAGACATGGCTTTGTCTCAAAGGATAAGATTATTAAGCAAGCAGAACTTAGATATAGAACACTGAGAACTGTTTGGACCTGGTACATGAACCTATATGATCATCTTTTATTTTGTGTACCTAAAATAAATCGTTCTTTGTTATATTCAAATGTACCTGGTAATTATTTTTAAATGAATCATTTCCTCTGTGAAATCAATATTGGAATGTATTTGTTTTTCACCAGCTAGTGGATAGTATCAATCCTCTAATAACTTGAATAATTTAGAATCTTTGAAAAGGGAGAGCCTTCCACTCAAAGAATAGAATAATGAAAACATGCAGAATACAAAACCACATTTGAGCTAAGATAAAATTATATAAACATGAATTGGATAAAGAATTCTAGATTCTTTTAATATAGCTAATTGAAAAAATGAGTGAGTTTGTGGAACATAGTCTTTCTTCCTCGCCAAGCTCATTCCTTCTCTCATTTAACATGCACATTCTAGGCTCTCTCTCTCTCTAGACTGTCATTAAAATATGACATCCCACAATTCCGTCTGTCAGGACTAAAATCTAACTGATCCAACGGTCTCCAAATGAAACAGATTGTTTGCTAGGAACATTTATGACCCATAAAGAGTGAGAGCTTATCCTGGCAAAACAATCCTTCTTGTAAACAACCAACATTCCCTGAATCTCACCAGCTGACTTTGCATCCATCTATTTCTCACTTGGCGCTTGGCTTCATCCAAAGATTCTTTAATGGCATTTTGTACCCAACTCTAGGGCAAAAGTCACTTTCCATTGAGTGGTTCTACATTCAGACACCAAAACAATCCCACACTTTCTTTAACTACTTCTGTTGCCAGCAACATGTTTACCATGATTTAGATGTCTATTATACGCATGAATGACTTGTCTACTTAATTTCATCAAAAAAATGAACCTTCATAAGTGGCACAGATGCTGGTATGATGGTAATCAAATTAGTTTTTGGACAGGTTTATGGCCACTTGCTGTCAGTTAAGCTCTCTTTGGCTATCTTCACTCCTAATACAGTTTTGATGGTGATTAATGGCTCCATTAATACATGGTTTGTGTTATGACAGACCTAACATTATGGTCTCATTTTCTGACTACAGATGACATTATATTTGGTAAGATTCAGGTCCACAACATATTATCATCTAACGTCAACATCTAATGACAAAGTGTTACTTTTTTGGGCCTAGTGTATATTTAAGTCCAACCAAGATGAGCATTCTGTTTGTGCCAAAACTTTTTGTTTAAGTTAATATTCCATTCTGTGATCTTTTTCTTTCCCTTTCTTTGTTACAGGAATATTATCCCCCTAAATTATTCTTGATAGCCCAATGTTCTATATATATCCTTTTCACTTCTAGTCTTCCCTGCTTCCACTTCTAAATGCTTTAAATCTTTGTTGTATATAAACTTTTAGCATTTTATTCAAAATTTTTCATTTTTTGCCTGCTTAAATATTTTTTTAAAAACCTCTAATTATATATTCTGCTAAAAACCATTGTCTTTTAACATTTTTCTTCCAGACAGTGCCTGTCATCCATTCACAGCTCTTCCATCCTATTTCTTATATTCTTTTAGGAGTGAATTTTAAATTGAAGTCTCTTGTGAGCAGCACAAGTTTATTTGCATTTGTACAACTGGGCTGCTAAAAGGATGAGAACAAAATGGGAGCCTTGTAGGCTAAACTACGGTAAACACATTTGGATTGTTTACACAGCTTTTTTATGTTTAAACAAACATGTTTTTTTATAATGAAATTGAGTTTCCTCCTGCCCATATTTGATTTTTATGTTCATCTGTGCACTTGCCTAAACTCCACCCACTTGCTGCTATGCAAATACAGATTATGCAAATTTTTGTTTTGAATTGGGTGAACTGAGCAGATGCCCATTTCAGCATAAACAGTCTTCAGAAAAACGGCTTGAATAGACAAGTATCATTGTAAAAATACCTAAATGGACATTACTGTTTCTTTTCACACTGACAAAAATGTTAAGGTTGTTTATTTCATTCTTATAAGGAAAATCTAAGGTCATTTCATAACAAGGCTAAGTGCTAAAATTCAATTTCTCATTTAATAGCAGGACTCTAGACTAGGCCGCATCTACTACAGTGGATCTTTGAACCTATTAATTTATTGTAATCCCCCCTTCACTTAAGTAAATATGATCCCAGCTGTCCAGTAAATTACCTTTATCTAACACTGGCATCTCTGTTGGTGTAGTTTTTTTTTTAGTTGTTACTACATGCATTTACCAATACAAAATGGCTTCATCTGTATTTATTTATCTATTTATTTTCAAACCACTTTGAGGTATGATTGACATACAAAAACTCTATGTATTTAATCTCATTATTTCTGTAAGGCCTCCCTGGGACTCTCTCACCTGACCTCTCATTTTCCAGAACTCCTGTGGCATTTTTCTGTACCTTCACTTGGCATTTATCATACATTCCTTGAGCATTTTTTATGATTTCTATAAGTTTTATGCTTGATACCCTAACAATATGGTAAATTCTTTGAGGTTAAGACTAAATCTTCTTTGGTACCTTCCTCCCCTGAGCAATGAGTACTCACCACAGAACTTCCACCCCTGGCAAAGTCCAAACTACATGTCAATTGGAATATATTGTGGTTTCATGTATATAATTCAACTTCCAAAAGCATTTTATAATGTTAGTAGGTTGGTCGCTGGCAGGTTTTAAGGAAATTTGGCTACTCAGAGAGATTGACTCAGATCTTAATCCTGTTCCTCCGTGATGTGCCAATTGTGTCAGAATTAATGTTCTGTTTAATTCATTCTCTGTCACCAAAAATTTACTTCTGGGGTATAGATTAGGTTCAGTTTCATTAAATATGCCTTACTAAGCCAGTCTCTATGATGCAACAAGGAATCTATAAGCTAGTATTAAACTCCTCCAGGAAAATACTCCAATCTGACACTCTGAATTCTGTTCAAATCCCTAAAATAGACTGGTTCCTGGACTCTCTACAGATGCAGTCAGTAAGTCACATTAGAGATTATAGGTAAGTTTCAGACCCACCACAGTTATGAGCTGGTGATTAATCTAAAAGAATCAGTCTGCAATCAGGGAAATCTTTATTCAATAAAAGTTTTCCCCTTGGAATACAAAACAAAAATGTGTTACTTTGGCTCTACCCTACCAAACAATGCCAATATCAACCAAGACGTAAGAGACAAAATTTTCAGTCAGGCCATTCTGTCTGTAGCAGCAAGCCACAAACTGAACCGTGACACATCAAACAATGGCAGTGGCCTTCTTCTTTTGTGGAGACCAGGTCTTGAACCTGTCAAAATGTCATGCATGAGTGAAATTTGCAATGCGAAGGTCCTAGAATAAAGTTAACCCACCAATACTTAAGCAATGGCTGCTACCATTCTCTGTTAACCTGAATGTGTCTATATCACATCAAGAAACCCCAAAAAGAGTATTTTCACTTGAGTGAAAAGAGGGCAGATAGGGAGGGCCTCTTAATAAACACTGTTCCACCAACCTTATTGCAAATGACAAGACTTGTAAGATACTGACAATTGCAAAAGATCTGAGTTTCCTTCATGGGCAAGCAGGCTCCAGCCAGGTTTGAGTGTTAAGATACTTCTGACTCTGAGACTGAATAGTAGAGTCAAGGGAATTTGAAAAGATCAAATTAAAAAATGAAGCTGAAGGTCAAGGACACTATAGTCAAGGCAAAGCATCTTCCTGAAAGAGTCATACAGAGAGAGAAAGTATAGGAATGAAACCATGGTATAGCAACCAGAGATATCAAGGGAAGCTAGCAGGCACTAATGATTGGATAGCAGGGGGCTTGAACAGTTTCCTAAGTCTCTAGAGTGTTGACAGAGAGCTTTTATGGGGACCCAATGAGTCACTCATGAGTGAAAAGGAAATGATTAAAGGTGCTGAGTCAATGTGGACATGAGTATTGATTTTGCCTTCTGATATATTTCCAATTCCCTGTTCATATCCCTTCATTATTCTTCAAAAAACTCAACTTCAGAGATTCATTTGGATCCCAATTCTTTCTGTCACCTTCTTAGGAGCAAAAATATTCCTTTATCTTTTTAGATGTTGTGAAAAAATTCACTTATAATCTAACCTTTGGAAAAAAAGACATTTTTCTTCAAACTTGTCAAATATTACTCATTTTCATAATATGTGACTATTACTTCATTCATCCAATCTTTTCAAAGCTTTTGTTGAATTTGTAAAGTAGAGCATTTTGGCAAGATCAAAAAATGACCCTTTGACCAATAGGTACCATTTCAATCTCAGTAGTCTAGGAATCTACATGCATAGCATTTTGTAGGATATTTTGTTAGTCTTAATCCTGAACTTTCTTCCTCTTGCATTAACATTATGCTATCTACCACATGGAAAGTTATTCATTAACTTATTCTAATACTGTTTTTCTGTTTTACTATTGTTAACATCTGTTCTTTTGAAAAAAATATCTTTATTTCTCAAACTCCAAGCTTTATTTACCCAAAACCTGTATGATCATATTGACCCATGTCACTCCAATACATTTAATTTTTAAAAAGGTTTATTTCATCAAGTTCTAACACATTTTGCCATTGACAAGTGATTTTACCTGCTTCACATAAGAAGGTCAGTGACCATTACACCAAAGAAGAAACCTCACGCATCCAGAGCGCCACAAGTAAATTCGTATTTCAAAGGCCATGCAAATCTGGAGTAACAAAAGCTTTCAGTTTAGTCTATATTACTTTTTACCTATATTAATTTGGAAGTTAATGGGTGAAAACTCAGTTTTTCTGAAGCAGCTATATTTTTTTTAATCCATTAAAAAACAAACCCAGATGGCTCGAGTTTTAAAAACACCCACAGATCCATATTATTTAACGACTTCCTCGTTAGTAGTTGCTGGTCTTCTCACCATCCTATGCAAACACACATGAGGATCTGCACCAGCTTTCACTAGCCCAGGCAAAACTCCAGGTATTTTCTTTTGCTGACATTTACCTATTTCTTAAAAAATGATAGGTAAGCAAGATTTAGAACTTGAACTCACAAAAAAAGTTTTAAAAAGCAGTGCTAATTAAAATCCTCACCTACCAGAAAGGTAAGGGGCTAGTGCTAGCGGAGAGGCTAAAGGACAAGCAGATTCAGGCTTTGGCCATTTGCTTATTAATGCGTCACCACACAAAACAAACACAGGTTCACACACAGCTCACCATAACTCAGATCTGCAGGGAAAAATAAAAATGGGGGGAAAAAACTTAAATGTCGAACCACATGTGTTATCATTATTAGGAACTCAGCATTTTTTTCTCCTCCTGGGTGTGTGTCATGCCACATCCCACATGCCCTCAGAAGGAACCCTGATTTGAAGGAGCTAGTGGTACGGAGTTTAGCGTCAGAGTTGCAGTTATTGAGTGAGGAATAGTGTCATACAGCCAAAGAGGGATAAGTGTGGGACTGACGCTCAGGGCCAGGAATTTAGTATATACCATTCTGCTAACACAAAGGGAAAAGGTATCATTTCAATCTCACTGCTGCTCAACCTGATTCCAAGAAGCAGGCTAGGGTAGTAGGCTGCACACTTGCAGAAAGCATCAGAAAACGGTTCAAGGCCCTGAAGCAAATGAGACTGCACAAATGTATATGAGAACTTGCACTTGAACCACGTTAGTGGCCTTGGCCACTGCCAAGTTTCATGTTACTCAACACACAGAAAGAAGAACCACAGTACAAGTTCAGAGTACCCGGTGCTTGTGAGCAGCATGAAAGGCAGATTTCAGCTGGAATTTCCAGACACATGAAATTCTAGTTTCCCCGATCTAGTCAGAGGCCAGCAAAAGGCTCATAGAGCAGGTGGAGACACCACTAGCCCAGAGTGGTGTCTCAAAAGTGCAACTTTGGGCAGTGCAGCTTTTTACCCTGATGGTTGGTTTTAGAGCCCATGTCTATTCTCAAGTTCCAAAACAGCAGGGCTGCCTAAGAACTTCAGGAGAAGAGACTACCAGGCTGGCCATCATGCAATAGTGGAAAAGAACAAAATCTGCAGCCTTAATCATACCGTTCAAATATGCGGTCCAATTATCATATAATTATTTATATAAATTACCCTTTAAAACTTTTTAAAAATCGAGTTCTTTCAGAACACGAATTATTTGTTTTTCATGATCTAATCCACTATTCATTCTAACTTTTACTTTTCAAATTCTCTTTTTACTTTTCTTTAAGTTAGAGGTAACATTTAGTTTTGTGATCTGTGATGATTTGCCTCAAACGGATTATTAATAACATTAATTTGTTGTATATGTACAGGATTACATTTAAAACAAGTAGCTCATTTAGAAAGTGCTCTGCCCTATCCAGTTTGGCTCAGTGAATAGATCATTGCCCTATGGACTGAAGGGTCCCGTGTTCAATTCTGGCCAAAAGGCACATACCTCGGTTGCAGGCTCAATCCTTGGCCCTGGTTGGGGCTCATGTGAAAGGCAATCAATCAATGTGTCGCTCTCACATCAGTGTTTCTCTGTCTCTCCCCTCCCTTCCACTCTCTCTAAAAAAAATTCAATGGAAAAATATCCTTCGGTAAGGGTTAACAAAACAAAACAAAAAAATGCTGCTATTGCAAATTTATTTTTAATTAAAATATTAAACACTTTGCTGACATTATGTTTACTGAGCTTTAGAGTAGGGATTTACCCATCTTTATATTCATTAGTTAGAAAAATTTTATTTTTATTTTAAACATTACTTATTTAATACTTTTCTTCAAATAATCATTATTTCTTGGGGTCAAAAAAGTTAGTATGCATTATTTAGAACTAGAGTTCCGGTGCACGAATTCATGCATGGGTGGGGTCTGGCCGGCCCACCCCATCGGGAGCAGGGCCAGCTGGGGGGAGGGGCCACAGGCAGTTGGCTGGTGGCCCCATTCCCTGGTTGAACTCCCCGTTGAGGGGACAATTTGCATATTAGCCTTTTATTATATAGGATTCTTCACATATATGCATGTTCTATCAAAGTTAATCTATTAGTAGTATAAATGATCCTCAGACCTTGGTCTTGGTTCAGGAGTGGGAGTTGCTGAAGGTGAATTCCGAAGCCAGATATGATGGAAAGGAGGGCAGCCTCCATTGCTCAGACTTCTCCCATCTGGACTATCCACAAACCCCTAAAGCCAGGCTGCCATGCTGGCTGCTGCTGCTGGCTCAGAACGGGAGGAGAGGAAGTGAAGAGCATGGCAGGAGACAAAAAGTCTTAAGGACTTTCTGGTCCCTCTTTGTCAAACTGTTGGGGAGATCTATAAAGGACATTTTCATTCATCTCTAGCAAGTTTTATGTGTATAATATCAAACTAGAATCTGAATATTTGAATTGCATATTTTAAGCTTTGCCTTTTATCAAAGCATTTCCTTATATTTGTTTACCTTCTATAGACATAGAATGTACTTGAATAATTGTAAGGCTAAAATTAAAAAAGAACTTTTTAGCATCTTCTACTTGTTTTCTTCTTTTTATTTGTATGTCTCAAAAAATAAAGTTATTATTCAAATGTCTAAAAGAGATCTCATGTTTGTTACTACCCTTTATTAATTTTTTTTCTTGAACACATAATTTAACATAATAGAAGTCATGAGTAGAGATTGAAATTATCTTTTTACAATGTAAGAGGTTATTGATGAGAGAATTCACATGTTTAGGCTTGCGTCTTTACTGGCTCCTAGAGTTATCTCTTTGTCCTAAAAATGATGATTACTGAGGACTCAGATGCTAAAGTGTAGGAATATTTTGATATACTGTTAATGTCCAGATCTGTTTATAACCACATGAAATAATTACAATATTTTTTAAAGTCCAGGAAAACCCCTCTCAAATTGCGTTTGACAACAAAAGCTTTAACTTTTGGCACCCCAAAGATTAGTTTTTGCTTCTTCCATTGTTGGCCCTCGTGGTTTCATCTGTAATATGTATAGTGATTGTTTGCAGCCTGGCAACAGCTCAAGGAGTGAGGGGGGCTGGAAGACTAGAGCCCCCTGTTAGTTGCAGTCCAAACTTCAAAGGCTTTGAGAACATTGAACAGACAGGTTTCAGCAGCCGATAAAGCAGTCATGCAAACAAAAGGCAGCTTCCCTCTCACTGAGGTGTCTCCAGATCCAGGGTGATTTTCAACCCACTTTTTTTCTTTTATTTGTGATGAAACTCCTGGCAATGAGAAAGACTCATTCTGCCCACGGTTGTGTGCCCCCTGGATTCGGCATCAGAGGGAGAGATGGGCATTTATGGCACCATAAATCAAGGGATAAACCATACATGAGCAGCTGGCACATGTGCTAATAACTATAATTATTAATCATGTCAATTTCACACCCTTCAAATTTATGCTATGTGCTTTCTGTAGGCAAGCCATCCCTGGCGCCTTGAGCTGTTTATGGTATGAAAATATGATGTGCTGATGGTCTTTGATAATTGTCTTATGACAGTATTGATCTGCCTACAATTGGGTTTGTGGGGCATCGAAGCCCTGCAAAGTGGTTGTCCTTGTCTCCTGGTATATATCATTGTCACACATCCCCCATTGTTAGTGAGTGGCGTGAATTACTTTCAGCATTTGGCCAAGTCTCTAGCTGCTAGGTCACCATTATTCTATCCTTATGTCACTGTGAGGACATTTACTTTGATGTTTCCTTTGTACCTCTTCGAAGGCAAAATCCTTTAACTTCAGGACGGTAGCCTGCAGCAGGGTTTCAAAGAGAAAAGACACTACAGGTTTTGGGGTGGGTGGAGGCCAAAAATTATGAAAAAATGTGCTTCCTCAAAGAAAGGCAATTTTTTACTTTCCCTTCCTTGCCCCTGTCAAGGGTTGTCTGTAGCAGGGGAGGTGTGGAGAAGGGGAAACCGGAGGCTCCAATCAATTGCCAACTCTTGTGTTCATTAAACAGCCCCTTTCACGGCACCCCAAAGTTGCTGCCACACACCAAATTATGAATCTCTGCTTGTAGCACAGATGGTCCAGCTAAGAAATCAGATTGGGTCTGGGTGAGCAGTTACCTGGGGCCAAAGTGGCTAGTTTACTCCAAGTGAGTCAACCATTGTGAAACCGTAATGTATCTTAAAGACAAACCCCTCCAAGATCAAGAACAAAGCAGCACCTTGCTGGTTATCTGCATATTAATTTGACCTTGTGGCCAATCACCTCTGAGAGGCCCACAAAGGTGCAGAGTGCCTGGGACTCTCCCCACTTGTTTGGAGCTCTGCACAGCCCTCATTGGGCAGTGCCGAAATCACTCCTGCTGTCTCTACAGCTGCTCTGTTCCAATGACCCCCGGAAGGTTCTGGGGGATTGTTAGAAGAGATTTCTATTAATCAACTACAAACCGACTGTTACAATTTCACACTTTTTTTCCCATCATTTCACACATTTAATGAATTTGGTGTCTTTTAAATTCAAAACATTTACAATCAGGCAAAAAAAAAAAAAAACCCACAAAAAAGCTCCCCCCCACCCCCCAACAAAAAAACCCTCTTTAACACAATGGGCAGCAGCAAGACAGCAAATGCTAGTCAAGCCTGAGTTCTTGAAACCTGCAGTTTAGCTAAGGCCCCGGCCATTACCAACATTGTTACCCTGCAACATTTCAGTCAATCATTGCCTAGGAAATGTAGAAGTTGTCTGAAGTTTCAGTTTGTTTGCTGTTAGTGGGATTGTTTCAGGGCGTTTTTTCCTACGCCAGACTGGAGTTCAAATGTAAATCTTGCCTTCCTTAAAACCAGGTCAAAGAAAACAAAAACTCAAGAGCAGCCCGAGACTCAGCATTTCCTACAGAGAAGGGCTTCAGGCGCTCTTAGGAGAGTGTAGAGTCAGCCTGACTCTTCCTGCTCCGCATTCGGCCTTCCCCAGGCTTCCCCAGGCTACAGAAGTTGGGTTTACCCGGGCTCTCAGAGCTAACATCCAGGTCTGGCTCACAAAGATGCAGAAACTTCCGAAACAAGGAACATCAATAACAATGTGTTTGCTTCTTAATCTCTCAACCCAGAATGGCTCATTTCTCCACGGTAAACTAGACCGTGGTGTGGTGCGAAAAGCCCTGACTGTCTACCAAAGCTTTAATTTTCTCCGAGGGTATCTCTCCCCAGCTTGCCTGATACCTCTGCTAGAAGATAGGGGCCTGGATTGCTCTCTAGCAACCCCTGCTGGTTGACACTGAACACCAGCGACTAACCCAGAGGTGTCATTCCCACCAGAAGGGTTTCAGGGTTTGGGAGACTTAAGAGCACAGGGAAAACTGAGTGAAATAACAGGGTAAAAGCATTTAGCGTTCACCTTTGCTAAATTACCACGAGAAGAAGAATCAAATTAGATTACTGTTCATAGTTGGTGTGATGGACAGAATAGTCCATCCCTCTGTGAAAATGTATACTATTTTCTGTAAAAGTCATTAGATTTCATTGCTAATTATAAGCTACTAAATACAAAACTCCCATTTAAAAGTGATTAGTTTTATCTTCCTTTGCTTTTACCTTCTCTCTGTTTTTGAAGTCTGGCTCTCCCTTTGGGTTTACATTAAGATGTTCGAGGTCCCTGGGCACTTTTTCCTTGGTGGGCCCTACCCACTAAAACAATATCACCATATTATTATACAGCTTTAAAAATGTCAACATTTTTCTCTCTCTTTTAGGGAAAATGTAATAGGTTTTTGGAGCTCCTGAAAGCATGGTGGGCCCGGTGCCTGCTAATGGAGAATGCGGCCCGAGGGCCCTGGAGCACGTTTCTTCTTTAGTGGCCTCTGTGTCTAAAGACACGATAGTGCTGTCCTCACTTTTTACCAGGACACTGGTTCTTACAGTTTATAATCATTTCTTCATACTCCATGTCGTGTATTTTAAAGCAAAACATTGCTTATTGGTGAGGAAGCCACTGTAGGGGAGGACTCTCTTGGGGGTCTCTGGCTGGGTCTGAAAATTAAACTGACAAATAGAGATTAACAGGGAAGAGCATATAGATTTATTAAGTGTAAGTTTATGTGACACAGGATCCTCCATAAGGAAATGAAGACCCAAAGAAACAGTTAGACCTGTGCATTCTATGCCAGGTTTGATGAAGACTGGATAGTTGTAGAGCAATGTGATAGGTGAGGGGTGTGAGGTAAGTGTAGTAAACTGGGCACCTGAGCAAGGCCAGTTCGTTCGGATTCTTCTCTGTCTTCGGAGATAAGGACACTCCTTTTCCTTGGGTATCCTTATGCCCCTCTCAGATGAGGGTTTCATTGTCTTGTTTCAGGGAAGAAGAGTAGAAGGTTAGCAAGAGCGTCCTGCTTCTGTTTAAAATATTCAATATGGCGAGGTGCCACATGTTGGGGTGGCATGCCCTGAATCCCTCATCACTGAAGCAGCTACATTCACATGCTCTGGATTTCCTCTTGTCTCGTGAATTGAAGAACTAGACTTAATGTCCTGCAAGCATTTCACTGTACCCGGAACATACGGACAAAGTTGCAAAAAAGGTACTCACACACATACACATGTCCACCCACTTACATCCATTTAATTTGTTCTGAAAAAGAAAGAGAGAGTGAGAAACACCCATTTTTTCTTTCGTTTCCCACCTAGTGAAACTGTTACATCTAGGACTGTTAAAAATTTTATGCCAGATTTCCCGAATGGGGCCAGACTATCTGATCTAAAAGAAGTTGGCTCAAACTACAGTGTTTTTCTTTTAAATTCAAGACAACATGCATAAACATGGAGATTTCAGGTGAAAGACAAGATGTGCAGCTTCTCTAGCAAAGAGCTGGCAACATTGCACTGCATTCCTGTGCACAGGACCCCGTTTGATGGAATCACACTCCTTAGCCCCCCGCCCTTGCCTTGCCTGCATGCTGGCATTTTTGACCTGCTTTGTGACATGTGGGATTTTGAATTTATGATGCTTGTTCTATTCTCCACACCTTTCCTGAGACTTAAGATGACACATTAAAGGCTCTGGGAATTCGGATAACTTGGTTTAATTCAGCATTTCCAAAACTTGTTTGAAACTCAAGAGCACAATGACTATTGGCATGCCCAGTAGCATTCTCTAAAACAATATGTGGGGCGTGGGGACAGCAGGCGGTACACAGAATTAGAAATAAGACTCACATTCTATCCTAACTCTTACCAGTAACACTGGGTGACATTAGGGAAAATTCTTCTTTTTGCCTGAATTTTCACATGTTAGAGGTAATCATTTCCATATCTACATCAGAGTATAATAGTAATTCCAATTCCAATGATATGTTACTTGTGAGAAGTCTGAAAAGTGGAAAACACTACAGAAATGCTGTGTTTCAGTGGGGGGGTGGGTGTTGAGCTTGCACTAATACAAGATCTAGCATTAGTGCTCAGTAAATAATTTCAATGGTGCTGCATTCGTAAGTCTGTTGCTATATAGCACCTCTTATTTTCTGTCTTGGAAAAGT
The DNA here is from genome assembly GCF_000412655.1 of Myotis brandtii. NCBI lineage: Eukaryota > Metazoa > Chordata > Mammalia > Chiroptera > Vespertilionidae > Myotis > Myotis brandtii. The sequence continues at coordinate 13,890,737 of NW_005354291.1, forward strand.
TGATATTGGGTAATTTGTGTATGACTTTGTACTGTAAAAAATAATTTTCAATAACTGAGAGGGAGGGTGGGTGAGAAGGAAGGAAGGAGAGGTATACAGTTAATATTAAATTCTTTTCTATAAACATAAATCTTGCAGAATGTACTGTTTCATTTTCAATCCTTCAGAACAGTTGAGATTCCATTTTCTACAATCTGTCTTCGGATATTAGGACATGGGCATAATTAAGACCATTTATTTAAACTTAGGAAATTAAAGGAATAGCCGAACCAAGTGTTCACTGATGGCTGTAAAGATAATTTTGTGAGTACATGAAAGTGTGAGGGTCTCTTACTTTCAATGTATGCACACGAACCAATAAAACTGAGTGCTGTTTTCATTTTTTAAAAATGAACTCAGAAATTTGATTTCTGAGGAAATGTTTCCAGAGGTAAATCAAGAAACATCACATCTGGTTCTCTGAGCTGCTGATCCTCTATGACCCAGACTAGCCCATTGAAGAGAAGGGCTGCGAAGTGACTGTGTTCCGGGAGCCTGAACTAGGTGTCTGCACTGCCATCCAGCAACAGGCAGGCCAAGGGGATGTGAAGGCAGAATCATTTTGCCACTAGAAATGAGATGTCCAAATTCAAAAGGGACTTCTTTCCCCCTCCCCCCACCTCTTCCTTTTGAGGATAGTTCTCCCTGACAAGAAATATCAGAGAAAAGCACAGCTTCCTTCAGCTGTCCCTTCCTGTGAGTTTTCCCATACGAAACTATGCACAGGCTGCCGCGATGCACTTTGTTATTATGACAGGAAAAAATGAATTTCTAATGTGTTACCTCTACCAGCTGCAGGCAGCTTGTGGATCTTCCGTCACCAGGCACCCTGGGGGAATGAGCCTGAGTGAGTGGAAAGCCAATACAGAGAACATAATATTTAGGTTAAAAAAAATCTATGTACTTTCACTTTGAGATTGGTATGGAGATATTCTTAAGAACAAAGGCAAATTTACAAACACATACTGGAAAGGACATTATCAATGTCCCTTATTGAGCATCTGACTGTCACATGTGTTTTTCATTAATTCTCACAACACTTTGAGTTAGTCCCCTATTTACACACCAAGAAACTGCAGATCAGAGAGACCGAGTGTCCTGCCCAAAGCTGCACAGTTAGTAAAAGGCTGAGCTCTGGCGTTTTCCATTCGGACGCACTATATTTTAATGATGTATTGCTTTGTAAGCAGACAATTGGTTTTTCTCTACCTTGTCCTGTTATAGGAATGGCTCTGTCCATGCTCTTGACAGCACTGGTGTTTGATTAATACCCACTGACTGCAGGCTCATTTTAAAAATTTGCTTGGGCCTCTCAAGAATTGGTGACTGGTGAAAAGGAGCAGCCACTCATCTCACAGGGGACTGAATCAAAGAGTGGGAGAGATCTTCGAGGTCATTGCAGTTCAACTCTTTCTTTACCTCTGAGGAATCCTTAGTTCAAGCCTTCAACATTTCACTTTTGAATGATTGCAATCGCTTCTTTGCTGGTGCTTCTGTCCTCCTTTCACACTCAAGTGGACATTTTTAAACTTGAGTCTGATCATCTCATGCTACCCCTTTGTTTATGAAATAATTCTACCAGCGTTTTAAGCATCTGTGGACAAATTCTTTTTGCCTCTCAAATCCATTCTTTCTTTCTTCCTGGATATACAAGGCTGACCTGAGTGAGAGACCACATAACCCAATCAGGTCTAATGAGCAAAAGGGAATCCAAAGACTTTTACCACATTTTCCTTGGACAATGGTGGGTACAGACATAAGGTCTGGAACTGCTATTGTCATTTTGCTTCCATGAGAAGACACAGCATGAAGATGAAGGAATGAAAAGCAGAGAGAGTCGGGAAAAAAAATGGAGTCAGAGAATTCTGATAACATTGATTGAGTCCCATATCAAAATATTCCTGAAGACAGACCTACCTTTCTTTTGATTCCAGCCATCTTGAGATAATTTCCAAAGTATGCTAGAATTCTTGATTTTGGAGGTCACAGACTACTCAACTCATTATGTCTTCTTGGGGAGATATATTCTTTATTTCATTTCACTTCATTTCATTTTTATTGATTTCAGAGAGGAAGGGAGAGGGAGAAAGAGATAGAAACATCAATGATGAGAGAGAATCATCATTGCATGCCCCCTACTGGGGATTGAGTCTGCAACCTGGGCATGTGCCCTAGTTGGGAATAGAACCCTTTAGTCCACAGGCTGATGCTCTATCCACTGAGCCAAACTGCTGGCTAGGGAAGATATACTCTTAAATGAATAATTGCAACACGATAAAATGATAAAATTAATGTGAAGAGTTCCAAGAGCATTGAAACAACAAAGTTTATTTCAATTAGTAGTAAGAAAACAATTATTTAAAATCAGACATTTTCACAATTAGAATTTGTGAGTTAGTGAACTGCCCACCAGTGGAGGGAATGAAGCCTACCCTGCGTGCCCTGCTTACCATTGGAGAGTAAATTTAAGTCATGGGCATCCTTCCCGTTCTAAGATTTCCTAAGTAGTTTCTCATTATAATCCACTTGATTCTGTCTATATGATGACTGGAGTAAAATAAAAAGGACCACAAAATCAGAAACTCAAAAGATTAGATGAAAGTTTAAAGCCATTACATGTTTTAAATGTCATTGAGCTCTACCATGAAAACAGTGTTTCTTTTCAGTAATGTAATCTTAGTGGGGATATAGTTTTCCATATAATACCTCTCATCTAGGATTATTTAAGAACAGTGAATCTAGAAGAACAGGGGTTAGGCACAATTACCTCTAAGGTTTTCTTCCTTCAGTCCTGTGTCCCATGATTAAATCATTAAAAGGTGTGGGGTATTGCAAGACTTTGGTGCAGTAGACTGGGATTTTGGCAGCCCCAAGGCCAGGGAGCAGATAAGAACCTGTTCCCTGAGCATGAGAGATCAGAGCCTGGTCCTGGAGGGAACAACTGGGTATGTAAGGTGCAGTTCATTAACACGATTTGGTACATACCAGGAGGTCCAATTGCCTGATCCAACATACAAAGGAAAGCTAAGCTAGGGAATACATTCCCAAGCTGAGTCCCTCTGATAGTTCTCCCAGGATATGACCCAGTTCAACAGGAAGGCATTTGAATGATTGCAACCGCTTCTTCGCTGATGCTTCTGTCCTCCTTTCACGCTCAAGTGGACATTTTTAGACTTGAATCTGATCATCTCATGCTTCCCCTTTGTTTATGAAATAATTCTACCAGAGTTTTAAGCATCTGTGGACAAATTCTTTTTGCCTCTCAAATCCATTCTTTCTTTCTTCCTGGATATACAAGGCTGACCTGAGTGAGAGACCACATAACCCAATCAAGTCTAATGAGCAAAAGGGAATCCAAAGACTTTTACCACATTTTCCTTGGACAATGGTGGGTACAGACATAAGGTCTGGAACTGCTATTGTCATTTTGCTTCCATGAGAAGACACAGCATGAAGATGAAGGAATGAAAAGCAGAGAGAGTCGCAAAAAATAAATGGAGTCAGAGAATTCTGATAACATTGATTGAGTCCCATATCAAAATATTCCTGAAGACAGACCTACCTTTCTTTTGATTCCAGCCATCTTGAGATAATTTCCAAAGTATGCTAGAATTCTTGATTTTGGAGGTCACAGACTACTCAACTCATTATGTCTTCTTGGGGAGATATATTCTTTATTTCATTTCACTTCATTTCATTTTTATTGATTTCAGAGAGGAAGGGAGAGGGAGAAAGAGATAGAAACATCAATGATGAGAGAGAATCATCATTGCATGCCCCTTACTGGGGATTGGGTCTGCAACCTGGGCATGTGCCCTAGATGGGAATAGAACCCTTCAGTCCATAGGCTGATGCTCTATCCACTGAGCCAAACTGGCTAGGGAGGAAGATATACTCTTAAATGAATAATTGCAACACGATAAAATGATAAAATTAATGTGAAGAGTTCCAAGAGCATTGAAACAACAAAGTTTATTTCAATTAGTAGTAAGAAAACAATTATTTAAAATCAGACATTTTCACAATTAGAATTTGTGAGTTAGTGAACTGCCCACCAGTGGAGGGAATGAAGCCTACCCTGCGTGCCCTGCTTACCATTGGAGAGTAAATTTAAGTCATGGGCATCCTTCCTGTTCTAAGATTTCCTAAGTAGTTTCTCATTATAATCCACTTGATTCTGTCTATATGATGACTGGAGTAAAATAAAAAGGACCACAAAATCAGAAACTCAAAAGATTAGATGAAAGTTTAAAGCCATTACATGTTTTAAATGTCATTGAGCTCTACCATGAAAACAGTGTTTCTTTTCAGTAATGTAATCTTAGTGGGGATATAGTTTTCCATATAATACCTCTCATCTAGGATTATTTAAGAACAGTGAATCTAGAAGAACAGGGGTTAGGCACAATTACCTCTAAGGTTTTCTTCCTTCAGTCCTGTGTCCCATGATTAAATCATTAAAAGGTGTGGGGTATTGCAAGACTTTGGTGCAGTAGACTGGGATTTTGGCAACCTCAAGGCCAGAGAGCAGATGGGAACCTGTTCCCTGAGCATGAGAGATCAGAGCCTGGTCCTGGAGGGAACAACTGGGTATGTAAGGTGCAGTTCATCAACACGATTTGGTACGTACCAGGAGGTCCAATTGCCTGATCCAACATACAGAGGAAAGCTAAGCTAGGCAATACATTCCCAAGCTGAGTCCCTCTGGTAGTTCTCCCAGGATATGACCCAGTTCAACAGGAAGGCAGGATGTGGACATAGAAAAGATGAAAGCAAGAACTGGACCTCACCCAGGCATTTTGAGGTTCAGGATAGAGCATTCAGACCTCCAGGTAGACTGGGCAAGCCATGGAGTACAGCCCACTCAGAGAAACCCAGTCAATGATGGTTGGAAACCAAGAATTGGAAGTGATGCAACTTGCAGACAGTTGGGCTCTATGCTTCACCTCTAATCCATACTGTGATCCAGGGGTGGTTGTAGTAAGTAATGTGTACATAGGCAAAAAGTCATGGCACTGATTGTAAACTTTATTTTATATTGATACTAGAGGCCCGGTGCACAAAATCTGTGCATGGGTGGGTTCCCTCAGGGTGGCCTGTGGAGATCAGGCTGTAGCACGTGTCCCACACCTTACAGCCCCACAGCCCCACCTGGCACCCCACCTTGGCCTGGTGCCACCCTCTCACCTGCTCCACCATCCCGCTGTAGTCTCGCTCTTGTCGGGCCCAATGGGGTTGGCAGCGCCTCCACTGCCACCTGCTGCCAGCGCTGCATGGGTGGGTTCCCTCAGGGTGGCCTGTGGAGATCAGGCTGTAGCACGTGTCCCACACCTTACAGCCCCACAGCCCCACTTGCCTTGGCCTGGTGCCACCCGCTCACCTGCTCCACCATCCCACTGTGGTCCCGCTCTTGTTGGGCCCATCGGGGTCCGCAGTGCCTTCACTGCCACCTGCTGCCAGCACCGCATCACCAATGCCAGCTATGCTCCACGCTGCCCCCTGGTGGTCAGTGCTTGTCATAGTGAGCAGTTTACTGGGGATTGGGTCTGCAACCTGGGCATGTGCCCTAGATGGGAATAGAACCCTTCAGTCCATAGGCTGATGCTCTATCCACTGAGCCAAACTGGCTAGGGAGGAAGATATACTCTTAAATGAATAATTGCAACACGATAAAATGATAAAATTAATGTGAAGAGTTCCAAGAGCATTGAAACAACAAAGTTTATTTCAATTAGTAGTAAGAAAACAATTATTTAAAATCAGACATTTTCACAATTAGAATTTGTGAGTTAGTGAACTGCCCACCAGTGGAGGGAATGAAGCCTACCCTGCGTGCCCTGCTTACCATTGGAGAGTAAATTTAAGTCATGGGCATCCTTCCCGTTCTAAGATTTCCTAAGTAGTTTCTCATTATAATCCACTTGATTCTGTCTATATGATGACTGGAGTAAAATAAAAAGGACCACAAAATCAGAAACTCAAAAGATTAGATGAAAGTTTAAAGCCATTACATGTTTTAAATGTCATTGAGCTCTACCATGAAAACAGTGTTTCTTTTCAGTAATGTAATCTTAGTGGGGATATAGTTTTCCATATAATACCTCTCATCTAGGATTATTTAAGAACAGTGAATCTAGAAGAACAGGGGTTAGGCACAATTACCTCTAAGGTTTTCTTCCTTCAGTCCTGTGTCCCATGATTAAATCATTAAAAGGTGTGGGGTATTGCAAGACTTTGGTGCAGTAGACTGGGATTTTGGCAGCCCCAAGGCCAGGGAGCAGATAAGAACCTGTTCCCTGAGCATGAGAGATCAGAGCCTGGTCCTGGAGGGAACAACTGGGTATGTAAGGTGCAGTTCATCAACACGATTTGGTACGTACCAGGAGGTCCAATTGCCTGATCCAACATACAGAGGAAAGCTAAGCTAGGCAATACATTCCCAAGCTGAGTCCCTCTGGTAGTTCTCCCAGGATATGACCCAGTTCAACAGGAAGGCAGGATGTGGACATAGAAAAGATGAAAGCAAGAACTGGACCTCACCCAGGCATTTTGAGGTTCAGGATAGAGCATTCAGACCTCCAGGTAGACTGGGCAAGCCATGGAGTACAGCCCACTCAGAGAAACCCAGTCAATGATGGTTGGAAACCAAGAATTGGAAGTGATGCAACTTGCAGACAGTTGGGCTCTATGCTTCACCTCTAATCCATACTGTGATCCAGGGGTGGTTATAGTAAGTAATGTGTACATAGGCAAAAAGTCATGGCACTGATTGTAAACTTTATTTTATATTGATACTAGAGGCCCAGTGCACAAAATCTGTGCACGGGTGGGTTTGCTCAGGGTGACCTGTGGAGATCAGGCTGTAGCACGTGCCCCACACCTCACAGCCCCGCAGCCCCACCTGGCACCCCACCTTGGCCTGGTGCCACCCTCTCACCTGCTCCACCATCCCGCTGTAGTCTCGCTCTTGTCGGGCCCAATGGGGTTGGCAGCGCCTCCACTGCCACCTGCTGCCAGCGCTGCATCACCAATGCCAGCCATGTTCCACGCTGCCCCCTGGTGGTCAGCTCATGTCATAGTGAGCAGTCGAACTCCAAGTAGGTCAAACTCCCCCCGGAGGTGACAATTTGCATACTAAGCTTTTATTATATAGGATATAATATCCCTCAATTTAAAAAAGGAAGTATTAATTTTTATCTGCAATTTTTTTATTTATTTACTTATTTAATTTATCTTTATTGTCCAAGTAGGTTGAACTCCCGCCAGAGGGGGCAATTTGCATATTAAGCTTTTATTATATAGGATATAATATCCCTTAATTTAAAAAAGGAAGCATTAATTTTTATCTGCATTTTTTATTTATTTACTTATTTAATTTATCTTTATTGTTGGAAGCATTATAGATGTTCTCTTTATCCTCCCATAGATCCCCTTCACACCCACACACGTGTGCGTGCGCGAGAACACACACACATGCACACACACACACACTCACACACATGCCTACTGCACTATTGTGATCAGAGAGAGAATTTATGACAGAGACAGGCTTAACTCACTACTGCACTATTGTGTTCAGAGAGAGAATTTATGACAGAGACAGGCTTAACTCATTAGCACCTTTTCTAATTAGGCAGCTAGTTACCAAGATTTAGTCCGGATTTGCTTGATACTAAAGTGTCAACATTAAAATAAATATGCACACAAAAGAGTATGTTTTTGTCATGCATGAAAGTTCCCACCTTATTTGTGTGAACTGCACAATACTCCATTTTAAATAATGGTCCACATAATTCTAGGCAGACACAGAGCAAATATCATCTTTGTTTGACCTGACCCTGACCAGTTGTCATGCAGGAGAGCAAAATCACCAATATATCTGATAATTCTGAAAGTGGAGACTTTCTTAGAACTTACTGGTAGAAAAAAAAGAGGCCATATATAATACCTTTGGAACCCATAGCATAGCCCCCACTGGGCAGGGACTAATAGCCAGCTGTCAGGCCTGAGTGACTGACTGACCATTAGCTGGGTCCCTGTAGGAGGTGGTGACATTGATGGAGAATGATGGATGACTCTGACACAGCCCCACCCCACTCACTTACCCATATGCATGACAGAAGGGCTCCCAACCTAGATGTCCTGGCTGACAATGCCTCCAAGTAGGCATTCACATATGTAAAAACAATGCATTCGGATCCAGCAGTGATTCAGCTACAAATATGGAGGCATTTAATGAGTTGCTAATGTGAAAATAATTTTCTTTTCTGATTCTTGAATTATAGGAATAAAGACAGAGGGAAGCCATACAACTGGTAATGACTCTGCTGAGAAAAAGAAAGTAGAATTCAGGAAATGTAAAAAAGGTGGAACCTTCCCCGTCAGAGGTTGAGAGAGTTTTTTTGATATGCCCCTCCTTTATTTTTTCCTACCTCCTCTCTCTTCTCACTCCAACCCATCCTGCTTTGTGCTTGTATATTCAATATAACCTCCTTCTTCCCTTCACCAGAGCTGAATTCTCTCTACCTCTTTGATGCATTTTCTCCCTCCCCCGCTCTATTCCTCAAGCCTTCCCTTTCTTCTCCACTACCCTCCACTCTTCTCTGTTCTCTCTTTATCCCTTAATCCCTCTCTCAAATGAGTTTGTTTTCCTTTCTTAATTTCTTTTTCCTTTTTTACCATCATTTTTGCAAGAATTTCAGGGCATGTGTGTCTTTAGAAATTAAAAAAAACAAAACAGGAAATTTTAGAATAAAAAGAGCAAGGAAAACGAAGGAAGGATTTTTCAAACTTAAAGCCACCTTGGGAACTAGGAGGGGAAGGGATTAGTTGCTTAGGATTGTGCTTTCTGTTGTCTACCGAGGAGGCCTGATGGGGGAGCCTCTGGGGATTGCTCAGCTAATTGGATGACATAAATGATGGGGTGCTACTTGCACTGACACCAATATGTTCAGATGGGAAAACTGCATATAACAGCAAGACTCACTAACAAGAACTCATTTTCTGCAAAGTTCTGGCTAAACTAGGAAGAGTCTGAATTATAAAGCACTTATAAAGAAATGAACCTTTATTTACTTTCAAGGACATGCAGTAACAGAACTACTGTCTTCTCTAGTGGTGGCTTCTAGGAAACTAGTTTTATTGACTAGAGAATAACATATTAGCAACAGACAAAATCTGATTGTGACACATTATTTGTATATAAATGAGCATTTCAGCTAAGGTTGTTTGAGATGTTTTACTTTCATAATTAACTAAAAAGTGCTTCCTTCAGTTTTGCTTATGCTATCAATGCAGTTGGTAAACTTTCCTTTTAGAGAAAATATCAGGTTAAACTTTATCCCAGCATAATTTCCAACCATCACAAACTCTAATTTTGTGAAGCCCATATTCATAAGTCTTTATTAGCTTTAAATAACTGGCTACAAACACTTAAGGACCAGAAATATTGGTTGAAAATATCTGTAACTCCTTTCCAGTTCTAAGTTACTGATAAGTAAATGGAACCACACATTGCAAGTATTATATGAGGACCAACACCTTACCTTTGAACTTGCTGATTGTGATCTATTTGACAGCCATATTTGTTGTGTTTTTTGTTAAATATATTTTTTTATTGTTGATAGTATTAGAGATATCTCCCATTTGTCCCCCTTTATCCCATATTTGAATGGTTGCTCAACATAACATAGGCCTTGGGCAACACTTTCAGAATAACTGACAAAGCACTACCAACTGGCCTTGTCTTCAGGGACATCCAGGGGCCTGGCTATTTGTCTATGTATTAGACATTCACTCTTGCGCTGGACTATAGGGATTTATCTCCCCAGCCCTCACCTCCAGCTCACTCTACCACATTATTGGAAATCTCTGAAAGAAACCCAAAATACCTATGGTGGAAAGTCATTGCCTAATTATGCCTTCAGAGAGGTAGAGGTTGACAATTTGAAAGAGACCTTTGGGACACTTGAGGGCTAGTTTTGAAACCTTTTCTTATTGGCAGAACATAAGGACAAAAACAAACAAACAAACAAAAAACAAAAACCAAACCACCAGAAAAGATATGACATGAATGAGGAGGAACTCAGAGCTTTTCTTGTTTCATCACCCTCCACAAAAACTCTAGAATGGATCCACAGAAGTAATTCTGTATTTCAGTTGCTATTGGCTTGGTCCACTTGGATCTGCAGTATATAGAGGCCATTGGTACAACCTAGCTATTGGAGGATTGCCAATTGGGGCATCAGCATAGATGCATATGTTCAAATGGCTGCCAGTACCAAGCCATGGGTTCAAATATTAGCTCTTCTTCCACTTACTTGTTATGTTATCTCAGACAAGTTACTTAACTTCTTTGTGCCTCAGTTTCCACATCTTTAAAATGGAGCTAAGATAGATAATATAATATGGTACCTAAAATTTGCTTCAGAAATTGGGGAGATGGCATAGTAGCAGTAGCTAGATAACCCAAAATTGGCCAGGAGTAGTTGTTGAGTTAGGTTGTTTATATATGGAGGCTTTTAATACCATTCTCACTAATGTGTTTAAATTTTCCATAAAAAACTTAAAATTTTTGATAAAATGTTTATAATATTAGCAATGAGAATTGAACCTCCCTCATAGATTGTTTTAAGGATTACTACACAGGTGTCAGGTATTAGTATTATTATTGTTGTTGTTTTATCACCTTACATGGGGTGTGTACTTGACACCCAGAGAGCATAACAATAACTTGAATAATATTAGATGTACCAGTTCATCTCTACAATCCCATCCTTTTTCTCTTTATTTCAACTACTCAATATTTTAGGTCATGGCCTATTTTTTTCACTCTTAAAGTTGTCCAACAGCCTCCAAACTGTATCCCTCTCTCCTGTCTTGCCTTCCACCCTTTTCAACACAGACAAATGTAGAAAGGAGCTTGAAAGAGCACCAAGAGGTAGGATCTTAAAGGAATAGGCACGTCTGGAGCTTAGGATACATGTAGGGATGTAAAGCTACTGAGGCATCTAGGGGTCAGATCATGGGCTGGACAGGGATGGGAAACGCAGTCACTCTGGAGGTTAGAGTCAGACTCTACAAATGTGATGATGTGAAACTGAATCAGGACAGTGACACTGGGAAGGAGAAGAAAGTAACAAGAGAGCCAGAGACAGAGAAAGACTGCTAAATTCAAGACAACTTTACTTTTTGGAAATAGACTGAATGTAAGGGCTGAGAAAGAGACCGAATACAAGATGACTTCAAAGTTTTAGATCTAGGTTAGTAGGAGGATGTTGATGGTCTTCAATTAAGTAGGACCACAAGTGTAATATGCATAACTGGGGAAGGTTTGGGGAGGGGGGGTGGGTTTGGTTCTATAGGGGAGGAAAAAAGTTGTCCTTGACCCTTTAGGGTCCCTGGCTGGGTCTAAAAATTAAACTGACACACAGGTTCACAAGGAAAAAAATCCAAATTTATTGAATTTAAGTTTTATGTGACATGGGAGCTCTCCTAAGGAAATAAAGACCAAAAGAAACAGTTAAACACAAGTGTTTTTATGCTGGGTTTGATGAAGTATGGACAGTGGTGGAGGAATATGACAAGGTAGAGAATATGAGGTAAGTGTGGTGAACTGAGGGACACTTAGCAAGGCTTCTCAGTGTCCATCACTCTGTCTTAGAGATAAGGATGCTCTTTTCCTCTGGGCATATAGAGGGCACCTCTCACATGAGGGTCTTGTTACCTGCTTCAGGGGGAGGAATGGGAGGCACATCAGGGACACCTTCCTGCTCTACTGTTCCTCAAACTCCTTCCGCTTAAAATATTCGATGTGCCAGGGTGTCACATTTTGGAGTACTACATCCTGAACCCCATAGGTTCTAATGAGCTAAGCTTGTGCTATATCAGGAGATTAGAGAATTATCAGGAAGGTCAATAAAAATGAAAAATGAGAATTTGGTTCATCATCTGGTCTATTTATGTGTTAAAAATATGTAATCTTCTTAAAGTTGGGGGTAATTTGAATAAAAAAACAGAGAAAAATAAAAGATCAAATTAAGAAAGCCCTTCCTGATATATCAATACTGAAAACAATTAACTTTCTTCTCTTAAAATAAAATAATTTAGTAAACTTAAACGTAGTAAAAAATGAAGAAAACCCAGGGGTTGTTTTCATAGTGACTCCAATAACAGTACTCATTTTTGCAGCCAATGTGTTCAGTCAAATCCTCAATTATTTCTATTGGCCCATTGCTCAAGAAAGTAAAAGCCAAACCTCAAAGCAAAATGTAATGGATAAATTTGATTCGTATTAGCACCAATACAATTTTGAATGTGTGTGTGTGTGTGTGTGTGTGTGTGTGCTCAAGACAAATATTTATTTCTAGGAAAAATAGTTATAGGTAATAAATTGAATTGTGTGTGTACATGTGTACATCTAGCTTCTCTCCCCCACCCCCCTACCATCTCTGGTCTCTCTCTCTTTCTCTCTCTCTCTCTCTCTCACACACACACACACACACACACACACACACACACAAATTGTGTTCCTTATTTCATCAATTTAGCAGAGAGACACCATAGCACCAAGAAAGGAGTAGATCACACCCAGCCTCCCTATTTGATTAATAAGCGACAGAATCATGGTCCTGTTTTCATGGAGCTTTCCTATCATGGCTGTAATCTCTGGAGAGCTCAAGCCTACAAAGCGACAACATCTGGTGCCCATTATTTCCCCAGATCTGTTGTGATTAGTCCATATGATAAGCCTGACCAATTGCTATGGGCAAGGGATTGCTACATTCCCCCCATCAGGGTACTGGAGCTGTCACTTCTGGTTGTGGCCCCTGCTAATTTGCCACCACAATTTCCAATATCTGTTAGAATTCCACAAGGAAATCTCAGTGCCTTGCAGGGGCGATAGGCTGTGTGGCTGTAGACAGAAGGCTAGCACTACTAATAAAAAGGAGAGGTTTATCAACTAACTAAAGCAGGGCTATGTAGACAGTGACTAGCTATCCACTCCCACTTCCGTTGTGCTATGCTGATGAAATGGTCCAGAAAACTTCAGATTTGCTGATGACAGAAACAGTGAAGCATCCGAAAGTCAGAAGGAAAAGAAAAGAAGTATGAGAATAAAGAAATTCTCTTTGCTATTTTATAAAGTGAATTTTCCGGCTTTCCAAATGCTTTCCATTCTCCCTCCTTTCCCCTCCCTCACAAGAACAATACAGACCAATAATAGTTGGAGGCCATCCAGGTGGCAGAATGGCTTATCATTTTAGATGGTGGAAGAAGATTTAGGGCCCGAAGAAGGACAGTTACACTATTTAGAAGAACTCATTAGTATCAAAGCTAACTACTGAATTATGTGTCCCCTTAAAAACTGTTACACAAGTTTTATAAATTTATTGGGAGCAACTATGGGCTGACTGCGAAAAGTGGGGGGAAAATGGAGTTAATCAAATAACTGCAGTTCTTACAGAAAACTAATATAATTGAATAATTCTTTCTCTAAAATGAATGTTAATTTTGTCATTAAATAAGTCCTACAGATGAAATTTGGAACATTTCACCAAACAGATATAAAGGGACAGATTAAGTTAGCTCTTTTTACAATTTTTTTGGATCTTATTAATCATTTAAAAACTATTTGCTTCAAAAACATTTTTAGAAGCATATGCTTGTTTTAACACCTTTAAAAGTAATGTCAGCTAATACTTCAGAAATTGAAATTAAATAGTAAAATGTAATAACTTGTTATGACTTATGCAATAGAACCTATAGTTTCTAACTAATTGCATGCCAACTGCTGTGATTACATGTTGTCATAAATAGCTTAAATTCATGTCACGCAAATTTGCATGAAGAAAGTAAAACTGTCAGTTATCATGGGAGAAAAAGACAGTGTGACAGATGCCAGAATTTCTGCTCCACCATTTAAGTGCTTATCCATTGTAAAAACCCGAATCTAAGATCTAGAGTGTAAAAAGGTTTCCTTGGAACTAACAGAGGAAAGGTTAGGAGTGACAATTCCTTAATCTGGTAAAGGAAGGTTGGGTTTATATAGCCAGAATCACTCCAGGAAATGTAAAGTTGGGCAAAATAAAATAGTGGCAAAGAGGCAGAGGCAGAAGCAGAGGCAGAAGTTTGGCCTAAATTGTCAAATATATTTATTTATTTCTTCATTAGCAGCAGGGCCCAGAAAGAAAAATAGAGATATTGATTTAAGGCAAAATTACAAACTGTCCTCCATCATTACTTTTCCTGAGTCCAGATGCCATTTTCCTTTTCCTGTTTTTTTAGTGATCCATTTCTAGTCTTGCTTTTGCTGGCCTGCACACCTTTAACTATGGACTGCTGGGCTGGCCTTGGTGATCATTCATTTCCCTGGTCCCCCTTCTAGTCACTCTCCTCTTCCCCCGGCTCAATCTCCGGCCTTCCTTCAAAGCTCAGAGATCCCTTCCCATACAATGACTAGGTCTCCCTGATAAGGTTAAGAAACATTAATGGCAAAGTTGTTATTTCCTGAATTGTAGAACCTGATTATTTAGGTCCCTACTAGGCTTGGAGAGGCCTGAATGTTATTGATTAGTTGTGTGCAAAGAACATTCCCTCAGTAACTAATTCTTCTCCACTTCACTTTGCATGCTGGTGATTCAACGAGGAGGGGCCCTGTAGGCAGGCCACTACAGGAAATGGAAAGAAAAATCTGTCATTAATGAAGTTGCCTCTTGAAATAGATCTGTAAAGACAGACCTGGCTGGTCCAAGTCAAAGCTCAAGTCATATAAGTACGAAATCCTGGGCCATATATTTGAATAATTTAGGCTCCAAAGTCTCCCTTCAATCATGAACCTCTTTCCATTTTTGAATTACCTAAGAATATCATTTCCTTCAAAGAGGAATTATCAACAAAAAGTTTCTGCTGTTATCATGGGAAAATCAGAGTGTAAAACTGATAA
>NW_005354291.1:13906508-13933628 GCF_000412655.1 Myotis brandtii
GCACCAATACTTTGAATGTGTGTGTGTGTGTGTGTGTGTGTGTGTGTGTGTGTGTGTGTAGCTTTGCTGTGATAAAACACAGCCCTTCTGCTAGTTTCAAATATTTTAAATTAATAAATAGATTACTTGCCATAATTTTTTTTTAAAAAAAATTATGTGTATTTGGGTATGTTCAAGGACTTGCCCAACTTTGCTAAAATTATACTTCGCAAATTAAAAGTGGATTTTCTCTTGTTTTTGCATTTAATGCATATTAACGTAGAAATCTCCTGGGGTGAAGACCTCGTCTTACAGTCCAAGCACAACCCCAGCAGTTCCACCTGACCAGGCTTACAGAGGAGCTGAAGGTCAGACCCTCTCCATTGACACCAATGGACCGTTTTATGCAAAACTGTTCATTTTCCAGAAGGGACCATGTCTGACTGGTGGAGTGATTCACAAAAATCACTTCATTAAACAAACACTCTTCATGCGTGGCCTTATTCCCTTTAGAGGGGCGGGAACGGGGAGCCTCGCATGGATACCCAAGGGGGAGGAGCTCATCTCCACAACGTGGATCCAAACTCAAGTTGCAGTGCCTGCCCCAGACAATGACATCCTGGGGCTGCACGCAGGCCAAGGCAAACCTTGCGACTCCATTTGTCCCTGGAATGCCCACTTTCATGCAAGCGAGCATGGCACACAGCATTAGGGAAGCCATTCCCATAGGGGAGCCCTGAGAGCCCAGTCTCACACCCACACATTTTCATCTCTCTTCCAATTCTGCACGGAGCAGCAAATGATGCTGTCCATGACAGGCGTGGCCAGTGGGGCCTCGCGTGTGACTCCTGGACAGGCCCATGAGAACACTCTTCCCTGTCAGCCTGGAAGACCAGCACACGCTGAATATGCTCTCCACTCCTGAAAGAACACTGCTCCCAGAAATTCTCTCGCTGTCTCCAGCAACATGGCAACTCCAAGGACATGAACATAGAAGAGGAAGGAGCTTCACTTGGAAAAGGAGAAGGAACAGGGACTATTGAGGTTTGGAAGGCAGAAGGGAAGTAAGAGGATGAGAAGCTGAGATGTTGGTTAGAGGGTAACAAAAATGCCGGGAGATTTTGGTACAATTTATCTAAAGCTTTTGAAGGTTCAGATGACCCAATTACCTTTAACCTTGAGTCATTCTTGTTTAGTGGAGGGTGGTTCTTTTAGCTGCAAAATGCCACAGCTTCTCATTTGTCGGAATAGCAAGTCTGCTTCTCTGATCAGGGAGTCTCTCTCTCATGCTACTCTTTAACTCCTGCATGGGATTTCACTTCATGCTCAGAGTCTAAACCCTTTGACCTTTCAAAATACTAAAAATTAGTCCTCTGCCTTTAAGAGTGCCATGGCCAGCGGCCTGTGAAAGGTCCGTTTTGCTGTGATTTGCTCAGCCCAGGACGGCTCTGAGCTCAGCTGCACCAGGCTAATTTCCATAAGCATCATGTGGTGTTACAGAAACCACATTTTGCCAAGCTGTCAACTATACAGCCTTCTTTAATCTGGTGAAGGTTGGGTTTATATAGCCAGAATCACTCCAGGAAATGTAAAGTTGGGCAAAATAAAATAGTGGCAAAGAGGCAGAGGCAGAAGCAGAGGCAGAAGTTTGGCCTAAATTGTCAAATATATTTATTTATTTCTTCATTAGCAGCAGGGCCCAGAAAGAAAAATAGAGATATTGATTTAAGGCAAAATTACAAACTGTCCTCCATCATTACTTTTCCTGAGTCCAGATGCCATTTTCCTTTTCCTGTTTTTTTAGTGATCCATTTCTAGTCTTGCTTTTGCTGGCCTGCACACCTTTAACTATGGACTGCTGGGCTGGCCTTGGTGATCATTCATTTCCCTGGTCCCCCTTCTAGTCACTCTCCTCTTCCCCTGGCTCAATCTCCGGCCTTCCTTCAAAGCTCAGAGATCCCTTCCCATACAATGACTAGGTCTCCCTGATAAGGTTAAGAAACATTAATGGCAAAGTTGTTATTTCCTGA
The DNA here is from genome assembly GCF_000412655.1 of Myotis brandtii. NCBI lineage: Eukaryota > Metazoa > Chordata > Mammalia > Chiroptera > Vespertilionidae > Myotis > Myotis brandtii. Next base: position 13,908,518 of record NW_005354291.1, read on the forward strand.
ATTGTAGAACCTAATTATTTAGGTCCCTACTAGGCTTGGAGAGGCCTGAATGTTATTGATTAGTTGTGTGCAAAGAACATTCCCTCAGTAACTAATTCTTCTCCACTTCACTTTGCATGCTGGTGGTTCAACGAGGAGGGGCCCTGTAGGCAGGCCACTACAGGAAATGGAAAGAAAAATCTGTCATTAATGAAGTTGCCTCTTGAAATAGATCTGTAAAGACAGACCTGGCTGGTCCAAGTCAAAGCTCAAGTCATATAAGTACGAAATCCTGGGCCATATATTTGAATAATTTAGGCTCCAAAGTCTCCCTTCAATCATGAACCTCTTTCCATTTTTGAATTACCTAAGAATATCATTTCCTTCAAAGAGGAATTATCAACAAAAAGTTTCTGCTGTTATCATGGGAAAATCAGAGTGTAAAACTGATAAGCAGAACTGTTTAAATGATATAAAAATATTATAATAAAAATGTGACATTTTATTTCCTTTGTGTTTCTTTAAAATTAAAAATAACTGCTTTAATATCTCAGTTTTCCATGCAAGAATAGTTACATTTATGTCTTTTTAAATAGTGCCCATTCATCACAGATTGATGATCCCTGCACAAAGTTAAAAATCCAAGGAATGAGAATATTTTGCAAGCTTTCATATACATAAAACAGATTCTGGTCATTGTCAAGTTGCAGAAAGTAGAAGACCATGATAATTTCTTGAACACAAATGAATTCCTTATAGGGTATTATCAGTCCAATTTTTATTTTATTTTTTTGCTTTTAGTATCCCTTTTTTTCTTTCATAAATTCCTTGTATTAGTCACTTATTTCTTCTCTTAAAATAAAATAATTTAGTAAACTTAAACGTAGTAAAAAATGAAGAAAACCCAGGGGTTGTTTTCATAGTGACTCCAATAACAGTACTCATTTTTGCAGCCAATGTGTTCAGTCAAATCCTCAATTATTTCTATTGGCCCATTGCTCAAGAAAGTAAAAGCCAAACCTCAAAGCAAAATGTAATGGATAAATTTGATTCGTATTAGCACCAATACAATTTTGAATGTGTGTGTGTGTGTGTGTGTGTGTGTGTGTGTGTGTGTGTGTAGCTTTGCTGTGATAAAACACAGCCCTTCTGCTAGTTTCAAATATTTTAAATTAATAGATTACTTGCCATAATTTTTTTTTAAAAAAATTATGTGTATTTGGGTATGTTCAAGGACTTGCCCAACTTTGCTAAAATTATACTTCGCAAATTAAAAGTGGATTTTCTCTTGTTTTTGCATTTAATGCATATTAACGTAGAAATCTCCTGGGGTGAAGACCTCATCTTACAGTCCAAGCACAACCCCAGCAGTTCCACCTGACCAGGCTTACAGAGGAGCTGAAGGTCAGACCCTCTCCATTGACACCAATGGACCGTTTTATGCAAAACTGTTCATTTTCCAGAAGGGACCATGTCTGACTGGTGGAGTGATTCACAAAAATCACTTCATTAAACAAACACTCTTCATGCGTGGCCTTATTCCCTTTAGAGGGGCGGGAACGGGGAGCCTCGCATGGATACCCAAGGGGGAGGAGCTCATCTCCACAACGTGGATCCAAACTCAAGTTGCAGTGCCTGCCCCAGACAATGACATCCTGGGGCTGCACGCAGGCCAAGGCAAACCTTGCGACTCCATTTGTCCCTGGAATGCCCACTTTCATGCAAGCGAGCATGGCACACAGCATTAGGGAAGCCATTCCCATAGGGGAGCCCTGAGAGCCCAGTCTCACACCCACACATTTTCATCTCTCTTCCAATTCTGCACGGAGCAGCAAATGATGCTGTCCATGACAGGCGTGGCCAGTGGGGCCTCGCGTGTGACTCCTGGACAGGCCCATGAGAACACTCTTCCCTGTCAGCCTGGAAGACCAGCACACGCTGAATATGCTCTCCACTCCTGAAAGAACACTGCTCCCAGAAATTCTCTCGCTGTCTCCAGCAACATGGCAACTCCAAGGACATGAACATAGAAGAGGAAGGAGCTTCACTTGGAAAAGGAGAAGGAACAGGGACTATTGAGGTTTGGAAGGCAGAAGGGAAGTAAGAGGATGAGAAGCTGAGATGTTGGTTAGAGGGTAACAAAAATGCCGGGAGATTTTGGTACAATTTATCTAAAGCTTTTGAAGGTTCAGATGACCCAATTACCTTTAACCTTGAGTCATTCTTGTTTAGTGGAGGGTGGTTCTTTTAGCTGCAAAATGCCACAGCTTCTCATTTGTCGGAATAGCAAGTCTGCTTCTCTGATCAGGGAGTCTCTCTCTCATGCTACTCTTTAACTCCTGCATGGGATTTCACTTCATGCTCAGAGTCTAAACCCTTTGACCTTTCAAAATACTAAAAATTAGTCCTCTGCCTTTAAGAGTGCCATGGCCAGCGGCCTGTGAAAGGTCCGTTTTGCTGTGATTTGCTCAGCCCAGGACGGCTCTGAGCTCAGCTGCACCAGGCTAATTTCCATAAGCATCATGTGGTGTTACAGAAACCACATTTTGCCAAGCTGTCAACTATACAGCCTTCTCTTTGCTAAAAAGACTCCCATTAAAACTGTCTGCACAATTTGTCAGTTAAATGAGGTACAAGAGGGACGCTCTATTTGCCCCTAATTAGCTGCGCAGACTACCTTTGTCTGTTTGATTAAGCATTCACATTATCAATTTTGTTTAATCTGATTCATTTCACACACCTCCCCTGGGACAAAGCCCATACGGTTAACTAATCTCTGATATCATCTCTCATATCAGGCAGCTATCATCTCCCCCACAACACATTCTACCCACAGGCACCGCGATCATCAAGCTCCACAGAGGGGAGTTGTTCTGGTGAGGGGCACAAATCTAGCTCAGGAACTGGAGCCGAACCCTACACAGCAGATTTCCCCTCAGTGCCATCTGTCCACCATCATCCACCCATTCATTTATTCATATTCACTAATTCATTCATTCAGGCAGTAACCATATTGGCTGCCTACTATGCACCAGGGGCTGTGCTGGAAGCTGGGAGTGATACAAAGATGTATAAGATAAGGTGCCTGCTCTCAGATTGTTTATTATGTCAGCCTGGGAGAGCGTAGAGTGAAAACCGTCCACGGGCATGGAAATCACACATTCTCCCTGAGGCCAGCTCTAGTTATCTGTCATGCATGGCCTGTTTGGCTCAGCTACGAAACAACTCTCCAAAGAAGGATTTCAGATAAAGGCATAAAAGCAAGTGGTCATGGCTTCCCGGAGTAATTTCCCCTCCCATTTCCCATTTGCAAAAATAATTGACAATGGGGAAGGAGGAGTTTTAAGAATAAGGATGAACAAACCACTTGGTCATAAATAGTTCTGAAGTCTCATTGTATCTGATAACTTCACTGAAGTTATCGCTTAGTGAAACCAAACTAGTTACAGTCAACTTGGCATCTTCAGTAAGTTGATGAGAGAGCAAATATAAAATGCTAGTAAAGCATGACTGAAAATTTTGAGAGGAAAAGTGACTTAATTTAGTGGGAGGTCTAAAACTATTCTGGGAATGGGAGTAGTTGAAAAATATATAGGTATTAGTGCTGTGTCCTCCATCCAGTGAGACTATTACTCTCTGGTTGGACTCTGTTTCCTGCACCACAATTTGGAAAATACTATTAGGGAGAAAGCCAGGGTAAGTGGTGGGTTCACCTCAATTGTTTTCTTTCTCAAAGATTGAAGCCCTGGGTTAGTTATTGCCCAGTACTTACACTCTATTCAAAAGAATTTTGAGATAAGTTGTGTTATCTTTAAGAAAATCCGACTTTGTAATGATAATTGACTATGATCAAGTAGTGAATATTAACAAAATGCAAATGTATTTCGCATTAGAACACCTATAATGTACTATTCACAATAAAAAATTAAAGAAGAAATACAATATGAATATTTTCATAGATTAAGGGGAAACTATTTGATAAAATTTAACATATATTTATAATTTTTAAAAAAGCAAACATTATTCTAGATAGTGAAATATTTGAAACATTTCAAATCATCTATACTAATAAAAGGATAATATGCTAATTAGACCAGACATCTTCCAGACATCCTTCCAGACAAAGCCACGGTGGCGAGGGCCAAGGCAGAGGCAGTTAGGGGCAATCAGGCCAGCAGGGGAGAGCAGTTAGGGGGATCTGGCCGGCAGGCAGGTGAGCTGTAGGAGCCAGCGGTCCTGGATTGGGAGAAGGATGTCCAACTGGCAGTCAGACATCCCCTGAGGGGTCCAGGATTGGAGAGGGTGCAGGCCGGGCTGAGGGACCCCCCCCCTCCCGTGCATGAATTTCATGCACTGGGCCTCTAGTTAATAAAATAACAGCATCTGATACTACCATTTCCATTCAAAATTGAACATAAACTAAAGTCACAGGCAGCTAAAGAAAAATATTTAAAAAGTGTGGGGAAGCATGGGACTTGGTTAGAAAGTCTATAAGGAGGATTCTCTGAAAGGTTGGGGGCCTCCAGGGGAACCTTGCTGAAGAGAGCAGCCCCTGCCTTGACTTTTCCTAACAAGTCCAAGCCCCAGGTGTTTTGTGGGAATCTCTATGTTTAGTCTTTAGACCTGACCTTGTAGAAGCATGTGCTTTCTCAAGGATACTTACCCTACTGATTGTATCTAGAAGTTAATTTTAGTTCAAGCTGTTGTTACAATAAAAGCCTAAGGAGGCCGGTGAATAGAGCGGTCTGGTGCCTCTTGCCAGGCAGCCCTTTAGCCCTCTCTTTCACAGGAATGTGTGTCAGAGTAATCATTCATCCACTACTCAGGGTCTGCTGGTCAGTCCTGGCAAAAAGGTATAAAAATTGGTAAGGAGAAGTTTAAATTGTCTTAATTCACTGAATTCTATGTCAATAAAACAATGTAATCCATAGAGAAATTATAAGAATTAAGAGGTTAATTTACATGGATACTATAAGATCAATATATATAAAAATCAATATTATTTTTATAATCTGCTAAAACTAATTAAAAAATACATCTTATAAATAGTAATAAAGTACTTTAAAATAGCATATATAAAGTGATCCTATTTAAATATTTTACATACATTTTGTTAATAGAGATTTGGGAAAATATCAAAATTTTAATTGTGGTTTTCTTCAAAATCTTGCCTGATATTTTTTACTTTATCTACAGATTACTTTCCTAAATAAATCAATTAATATTATTTGTAGAATATTAAGAATACTATATAGAAATCAATTTTTAAAATCATACTTTTACTTCAACTATTTAGAGTTGGAGAGTAAAATGTAAATATGTACCCAGAGGTTAATGTTAACATCTACTACTCTGTCAAAACTAATTTGAAAAAATTCTAATTCTAATGTGAAAGAAATTGTCAGAATGCATACTTAATGTTATAAACTTAGACTATTGGTTCACGGATTTAATATTTAATTTTAAACATCTTTTAGAACCTCTTAGAATATTAGAGAATCAGCTAGTTATCCAAAAAATGTATGCTAAAAATTTCAATAACTTAAGCAAAAATAGACTTTTCATTCTTTGGTTGAAATGACTAAAAGAAAAACAGTTTTAGTTCAAGGATTTTAGAAAGTATGTTTTGAGAGATTAGCCAGGGAACTTGTATGCATATATGCATAAACCAGGGATGTAGACAATAGTGTGGTGAAGGCTGTGGGGGTGAGGAGCAGGAGAGGGAGGTGGAGAGGGTCAATGGGAAAAAAGAGGTGGGGACATCCATAATACTTTCAACAGTAAAGATAAATTCTTTTAAAAAGAACGTATGGCCCAGCCGGTGTGGTTAAGTGGTTGAGCGTTGACCTATGAACCAGTAGCCACAGTTTGATGCCCAGTCTGGGCATATACCCGGGTTGCTAGCTTGACCCCCAGTGTGGGATGTGCAGGAGGCAGCCCATCAATGATTCTCTTTCATCATTGATGCTTCTATCTCTCTCTCTCCCTCTCCCTTCCTCTCTGAAATCAATAAAAATATATTAAAATTTTAAAAAACAAAGTATGTTTTGAGATCACTTAAAGTTAGCAAGTAGAGTTTTATTCCCATGTTCACTTTCATCTCAGTATTTCCCCAACATCTACTTGTATGTTTTAATTTTTAATGTAAGTATTTAAAGATTTCATATTTCCTAATAAACAAACTGACTGATTTACATTTAAGACTATCATTAACTAAAAATTCCCACCTCAAGAATCACTAGATTGTTTTTCCTGGTATTAAACCTCATGGAATAAACATAACTCAGAATGCTTATAAGCAGCCAAGAACATCTGGCTTACATTCCTAATTTTAAAAAACCTTAAGTTAAGAAACACTTTTTTTTTACTGAACCCAGAAAAATTTAACTTCAAATGGGTCCAAGTTTTGCCCCACTTATAGGTAGAAAGTAAAACTATTTTTTAAAATTAAATACAAAAATATTTTATTTATTACAAAAATACCAGAAGTAAGATTAATGTAAATGGATCATTCTAAACTTCATAGCAATAGCTTAAACTCAACAGTCCTTCATTTTCATGAATACATTTTTTTAATAGCTATATATGCTCTGCTCTGGGAATCATTGTGACTCATTAGTTTCTTTTATTCGATGCTCTTACATATCAATACTTATGCTCTTTGGCATTGCCATCGGTTTTATATCAATCTAATTAGTATCCCTATATGTAGTCATGTCAATTAAAAAGGATAACAAGTCTCAAAGATGAAAGTTTTGTTCTCCTTTATAGCATTTAGCCAAAGAATTACAAAAGATTATGGATAAGTGCAAGAATATAAATTCATCTTGTAAAAAGAAGCAAGTATTGGGAGGTAGCTAATTTTTCTCTCCCTTTGTGAGGAAAGTAATCTTGTGGAGGAGGCTTTATCATGTTCTATGTTTGAGAAATACATGAGGAAAATTGTGGTTATTTTATTTATTTATTCTAATTCAATATGATGGATTAATCAAACCATAGAGTCCTGTCCCTAAAATAGAAGTGGAATTTTTAAAATAATTGTTTTTATTGATTTCAGAGAGGAAGGAAGAGGGAAAGAGAGATAGAAACATCAATGATCAGAGAGAATCATTGATTGGCTGTCTCCTGCAGGCCCCTTACTGGGGATCGAGCCTGCAACCCAGGCATTTGCCCTGTCTAGGAATGGAACCGTGACCTCCAGTGGGGCCAGGCTAGAAGTATACTTTGTAATCTCATATAATCTATAGTGTATATTTTTAAATGAAATTAACTAAATTATATAAGGATCTCCCTATTTGTTTTTTTGTTGTGCATTTAAATTTTATTCACTCATTCATTAATGGATTATTGAATGATTGACTCATTCATTTGATGAATACATATATAATGAATATTAACTAGAGAATGCATTTTGAAATGGTTAAGAACTTTTTCCTTTGAGCCAAACAATTTGAGTTTATATTCTGCCTCTACCATTTAATAGCTTTGTGCCTTGATGTCCTCATCTGGCTAATAATGGGGAAAACAATAACACCATTATCAATGAGTTATTAGATGTTGAGTGCTTAGCGTGCCATAGCCTATCATCATTGTCAGCCTGCCATATTGTGAGTATTTAGTAAATATTAGCTTTTATTACATGTGCTAAATACTGTAGACTCAGACAATAATTAATATTCACTACAATAGTAATTTCAAACTTTAAAAGCTATTTTAAGCTGACCTATATTTTAAGCACCATTGTATTTACTGTCACTATTAATCATTCTCATGTTGTATTTCCCAAATAAATCTGTGTGCACCAAAATGCATGGATTTTTTTACATGATTGTTTTGTTCATTATTCTTTTGTACTACATTATGAATGTCTTGAAAATAGGAAGTTTTGGATCAACCAAAAGACTTGTATGCATGCATATAAGCCTAACCAATGGACACAGACACCAGGGGGGTGAGGGCACGAGTATAGGGGTGGGGGGGCAATGGGGGAATAAGGACACATAAGTAATATCTTAATCAATAAAGAAAATAAATAAAAATACAAATTAAATATTACAATACAAATCTTTTTTAAAAAAGAAAATAGGATGTTTTTACATTTCAATGAGTAAACCAAAAACAATTTGCCAGGCCACAGCTCAGGTGCTGGAAGTTTAGATTTCCTGATAGAGTGGAGCTTCCTTATTACAATAAAGGCATGAAGAGACTGGAGGGCTATCCCCTGCCTCAAGGGAAAACAAGCCAACACATGTTATATATGTTATGTTGCTGTATTTTGTGTAATTTATTAAAACCCAGGCACTAGTGATCCAGGCTATGACAAAATATAGAAACAATGTGCTAAAATGTTAATTGGGAGACTACATAGACAGCTCTCTCAATTGGAGAAAAATCCAACCATCAATCAATAGACTATCCAAAAACATCACTTAAGAACTTCATTGTCAACATATCCCTGGCATTGTTCTCTTTTATTTCCTATTAATTTTTACCATGGTGTTCAAAGATTAAGATCACATTTTAGTAGATTTGGCATCAAGCAGATTTCATTTTGAAAACATTTCCTAACTTGAGGATAAATCTGAGAAAATTTATGTCACTCAGTTGGACACCCAGAGGCATGCTCTGAGTCATACAGCAAACCAAAACAATTATCTGGGGACATTCTGAGCAGCCAAATAAAATTAGACTGATCACTATCATAATTTGTTTCACTCACAGTCTTTCTAAAATGTAGTTATTTTTGCCAAGTGCTTACAAGTTGTTCAGTTATACTTTAGAGGGAATACATGTAAAACTTTCCAGTCTTCTTATAAAAATATTGGTAGAAAATCATGAGTAACAGTAAAAATCATGTTGAGATATTCATTACTATTTTCATGAAGTTACTCCATGATTCTGTCACAAACATTCAGTAACCCAATTAAGAATAGTGTTGCCCAGCCATGTGTCTCAGTTGGTTGAGCATTGTCTTACACACCAGGAGGTCACCAGTTGGATTCCTGGTCACATGCCCAGGTTGCAGACTTGATCCCAAGTAGGGGGTGTCCAGGAGGCAGCCAATCAATGTTTCTATCTCTCCCTCTCTCTGAAATAAATTTTAAAAAACCATATTTTATTAATTTTTTTTAGTTTTTCCAAATTTGTTTTTCCATTAATATTTATTGTTGAAAGTATTACATAGATCCTCCTCCCCCCCTTAACTTCTTCCAGCCCTCTTCCGTCCTCGCCTCCAATCCCCCAGGCCCTCACAACCATTGTCTGTGTCCATGGGTTATGCATACATGCATACAAGTTCATTGGTTGATCTCTTCTCACCCACCTTCCCCCGTCTTCCAAAAAAATATTTTTAAAAAGAAGTGTTGATTTTGGCTAACTAATGAGTTATACTCTTTAAATAATAGTTTAAAAATAGTAGATACACTAGTACCTAGACATTAGCAAATATTTAAGCTATCCGATAAAGAGTCATTTAGTAGGACATCAGACACCAAGTACATTATATTTTTTATAGTACTCTGATGGAAAAGATAGGGTAAACTGATTATTAATTTTGATTAATTCATACATAAAGATGTTAGAAAATGACTGAAGAATTATAAAAAAGAAAATGGTTTTCCCAATTATCTACCTTAAGAAGATTACTCTTGTAATTAAGAGGTGGATCAATAATGGGACCAATTCTAGAAACAGAGAAACCAATCTTAAAGATTACTTAGGCAAGAAATGTTTGAGTTATTATTTAAGGTAAGGGTTGATGAAGTTCTCTGTTAGGGGCCAGATAATAAAAATTTTATTTTTAAAATTTATATATTTATTGTTAATCCTCACCCGAGGATATTTTTCTATTGATTTTTAGGGAGAGTGGAAGAGGGAAAGACAGAGAGAAACATCGATGTGAGAGAAACACATCGATTGGTTGCCTTCTGCACAAGCCCTGACTAGGGCCAGGGCTGGGGAGGATCCTGCAACCAAGGTACAAGCCCTTGACTAGAATCGAACCCCAGTCCCTTTGGTCCAATGGCCGATGCTCTATCCAGTGAGTCAAATTGGCTAGGGCCAGATAATAAATATTTAATCTCTGCAGGCCCTATGGTCCCTGTAGCAACTACTCAACTCTGCCATTGCAGTGTGAAAGCAGCCATAGACTATCACAAATGAATGTGTATGGTTGTGTTTCAATAAAGCTGTATTTATGGACCCTGAAATTTGAATTTCATATATTTTTGTGTCTAAAATAATATGGAAAAACATGGGAAAAGCCGTTATCCCAATCACTTCATGTAAAAATCATTCTTAGCTTTCAGACCATATGAAAATAAACAGTGAGCTAGATTTGGCTCATGACTACAGTTTCCCCTGATCTAAGATAGTAGCAGTGGCACCAAAGAAGAGAAGAGGAATTAAGTGGTATTTGGAAGACAGGATTTAATGACTAATTGAATATTGGAAACTGAGGGAGCTGACTGGCTTTGGGTGAGTCCCAGTATTCTGGCTTGGTTAAATGGTGTGATTCTCTGAAGCAGAGATCCAGAAATAAGCTAGACAGCAGGAAGGGGCTAGACAGTAAGAGTTAGACTTGATCTGAGAACAGACTGAATACACTGGATCCAGGAGGAGTCAGTTACCGAAGCCAATTCCAGCATGTCATAATTGCAAGAGTTCATTGAAAAATTGATGGAACTTGGGGACTCAACAAGGGCTGAGTCACATATGTTATTGCCTGTTGGGAATGGGTGAGGGCATTTCCCCAAACCTGAAAAGGGATGATTGCTTGCTGCCAGACAGCTCAGGGCATCTTAATCTACATGTTATTGCCTCCTACTGGCCAAACACCTGAACAGCCATAGGCAAATTCTTCCAATCTGACAATGGACTCTGTAAATGAAACCTGACCTTTTGATGTGTATATCTCTGCTTGCCTCAGGACAATTTGTGTTAATACAAAGCATGGGGTCCTGAGACAAGGAGATCTTAGTTTCTTAAGCTAGGCTCCTCTGACCCCCAAAATGCCTTTCAAAATTATGCTTCATCTCCGGACTCTTCATTAAGTTACACACAGCCCTTCTCCAGATTGCTGAACCCTTCTAGATGCTGAAACAAGAACCCTGGCAGTCAGTAATTTTCCCTCCTTAAGTAGCCATTCTTCTTCCCTCAGGAATTCTGCCAATAACACTATCTGTAGGATGTATTAAATTTAACTTTTTTTTTTTTACCATAACTGCATCTCATTCAATGTTATTTCTCAACAAGAAAGTAATCTTACAAAAAAAGATGTGGGGAAATGGGCTAATGCTCATGGAACTTGCTAATAATGACATGCACCCCATTACTTAGAAGCAGCAGGCTTTGTACAATGCAATGTCCTATTGAAGTTTCAGGTTAGTACCTTAAGAATTGTTGTGCCCTAAGCCTCTCTGTTAAGGAACTAATGACCTGCAAACATAAGCTTGTGCTCATTTGGGAGTTCCATACTTAAAAAAGCGGTAAAATGAATAATTTTTTAAATAAAAATAATGTAAAACAGTCTGGCCGGCATGGCTCAGTGATTGAGTGTCCACCTATGAACCATAAGGTAACAGTTTGATTCACAGTCAGGGCACATGCCCAGATTGTGGGCTAGATCCCTTGTATGGGGTATGCAGGAAGCAGCCAATCAATGGTTCTCTCTCATCATTGATGTTTCTATCTCTCTCTCCCTCTCCCTTCCTCTCTGAAATTAATAAAAAATTTATTTTAAAAAGTAAAGGATGTGAGTAAAGCACTCACACTCCTCTGTTCTATAATTACTCCAACACATTTTTTGCACATTTTTTTTAAATAGGAGAGTAACATTCCCCATAGTGGCTGCCCTCCAAGCTTACTCCACCTAACGCCTATGGGCAGAGTGGGTGAAGCTATTTGAGGGTCTGTAAAACATTTGGGATCCTCCTGGGTAAAATGTGGTGTTGGAATTATAAAACCATTATCGTTAACAATTGGCAGGAGGCTCCTCTCATTTCTCCTGGAGAGATTACAGGGATTGCAGGATGTTCCCTTAATCGCCATGCTGACCTCACCTGACAGAAGCTCGTGCTACTTGAAAGGGAGCCCAGCTCCCTGAGGTCCAGGCATCCCCTCACTCAGAGCAGCAGGGGCACAGTCTAGGGTAAAGAAATAAAATTCCTTTGCCAGACAAAATGGTTATGGCAGTTGGTGGTCATTACCCAGAATATTACTTCAGGGTGAACTAAATGTGAGAAATGTCCTAAGAGATACAGTTAGGGCAGCTTCAGTCACCAGCTTCATCAGTCTATGCATGTAATCCAGACATTCTGGTACAACACTTATGACCCACATTTGAGTTGACATATATAGCTACACAATATAAACCAGTGTTTATTTAGTAAAACAATAATAATTATAATGACAGAAGGCTTACTGTGTGCTATGCACTCTATATAACTTTTCTCACTTAGTTGTAATAGCATTTCCATAAATTGTATTTTCCATTATATAGATGAGCAAACTGAGGCTGTGAGAGGATTACACAGCTGAAAAATGGAATAAGTAGAGTTCAACCATGTTCTGATATAGAGTTGCTGTTCTTTCCACATCTATACACTAAATTCACAATACAGCTCCAGAATTTAGATTCACCTGCTTTAAAAATCAAGGAAATAAGTAATAACTAGAAATATAAGGGCATTGGAAGAACAATATTTTGCTAGAGTGAGGATTCTAAAAGGGTTATTTGCCAATAAGGTGATAGTTATAGAACACTACAATAAATACTTTTAAAAACGCACAAGATCAGTAGAGAATAAAAACATACCTTTGTAGAATGCTTACTATTGTCTAAGTACTTCTCAGAGTACTTATTTATTAACCTAGTCCACCCTCCACAGTGATCTATTAGATAGGTATTATTAATAGCCATTTTACAAATGAAGAAACATCAAGATGTTCATTTGCCCAGGTTCACACAGTTGGTAGGTAGCAAAGCCAGGTTTTCAGTCAAGAACATAGCCCTCGAGTCTAGTCTTTTAATCTCAAATGCATTGGCCAGAGTAGGAATGCTGGTTCTACCACTTTCTGGTTTTGTGACCCCAGAGAAGTTACTTAAATTCTCAAGGTCGTGCTTTCCTCATTTCTAAAATAGGGATGATGGTACCTAACTTTTGAAAGTGCTGGAAGGGTTACTCATTTGATGCACCAACAGCACCAGGCGATGCTTGGCCCATAACACATTCTCTACAGATGTTAGTTCCTTCCCAATTCCTGGCTAGTTCACCTTTAGTTTCTCCCCTCCTTTCTCTCTCATTCTCGCTCTTTCCTCTTCCCTCATCCTCTCTCTTTTGGTTCATTAGCAGCTGCCTCACATGCTCCTGAGCTGTTTGCATCCACAAAGGCATTAGGGATGCACACCGTGTCTTCTAGCTGGGGGTGGTGCCCAGAACAGCAAGGACAACTGCCTGAACCTTTATCACACTCTCTTCTTCCTCCCCCTGCATCCGAGGCCATGCCACTAACAGCTGAAGTCTGATGAAAGCCCTGGGGTGGGAAAATATCTGTTGCTCTAGAGATCAAAACTAGCCCAATAGAGAATTCCAGCAAGTCGCTGCAGGAAGTGCTGGTACCAGAACTGGGGTTGCTCCAACACCGTCTATTCAGTGACAACACCATTGTCGTAAAGTCTGCTTCCCAAGCCGTGTGCAATAGGCCCATAGAACCAGAGCTGAGGAAACATCAGCTGGGCTGGCACGGTCCGTATTTCTTTCATGTCCCCCTTGTCAACAGTTTGAAAGTGAGATGGCTAATTTTGTGCCTGACAAGAAAGGACGGATCATTTTCTCAGATGCTGTTATCAGCAGAGTCAGAGCTGGTACACTCTCCCAGGGAGTCCCTGAACCACAGGTTACTGGCAGGCAGACAAACACTCGCTGACAGCCATTTGTGACCGACTATGAAACACCATCTGCCGTGGCTGGGGGAGGAAAGGCTCCAGCAAGTGAGAGCCACTGCAGAACGCGCCCCTGTGTTAACTCCAGCGGCCTGTAGGTAGCCTTAAAGGAAAACCAACTTTGTATTCCTGGGTAGTATGTCTCATCCAGATCGTATGTTTATAAGTTATACAATATGATGTTTTATGTGGAAGTGAACAAATTTGAATGTGTCTTTATACTAAAATGCAAACATTAAACCATGGAATCCAGCAAAAACAATATTGGGAAATAAATGCAGTCAGTAAGGGAATCAGTTCCTTTGGAGATTTGAGCCAACTGTGTGTGGGCATCTTTCAAAGAACAACAGTATCGAAGTGTCTTTGATGCTTTAGTTTGGGATTTAAAAAAAAATCTTATTATTTCCGCATTTTGGAGGATGAGAGGGGGCAGTTCCTGGAAAGAACTCAACTTTACTATTCAATCTATATGTTAAGAAAAGGATTATTATTTATAATGCACAATAGATACATTATTCAGAAGAAAAAGATACTTTACTGGGAGGAAAGAGTTCAGGTCTTTAAGATACTTAGAAAAAGGGAGTCTTTTTTGCTCATTTACTTTAATAAGGCACACAGCCAAAGGCATATGCCAACCCTCTCCCTCTCTGGTTGGAAGTCTGGGTTCTCATTTTTAAGAGTCTTAATAGTCCTGCGTCTCATGATTAAGTAATGAGAGCTGGCTTCAAAGTATCTGAAGTTTAGCTGATCTCGCAGTTATCCTTAAAGGCCAGGGAAGATCATAAAACCAAATGTTTTAAAGACAAATACACAAGAAAATATGGGTTGATAGATAGATAGATAGATAGATAGATAGATAGATAGATAACAGACAGAGATGATAGAAAAACGCCATTTCTTACCGACTCTGCTTGAACTCTGGGACCTTGGCAGGAATTCCAAGGTTTGCTGATGGGAAACACTTTTTACCTAATAAAATGTCTGAGTTTTGTAGTTTAGCTCCTAACTGAAAAGTCAACCCATTATTTAATCTTTCTGGTTAAAACCTATTGGAATGTCCATGCTATGTTCTTTCGAAGTTCCTAAGATGGAAGAGATCGTGGCTGTGTGTCTTTGCATTTCCGTCTCCCAGGACAGGAGAGGAGCTTCTGTTCCAAAGCTGAAATCCAATAACCTCAAGTGAAGGATCCAGATCATCCCCAAAATCTGTGCCTTTGAGGGAGGGGAGGGTGGGGGGTGGCAGCCCAGGCCTCTGTGAATCCCATTGCACCAAAGCTTGGGTACAACCTGCTCAGGGGAACATAACACGGTGGTGATGGAAGATAAAGAAAAAAAAAGATTTAAATGTGCTTTCACTTATGGCCATGCAATATGAAAAACAAATCTAAACATTTGTCTGTAGAATCAGGTGATGATTGGCTGCCTCCTGTCTCAAGGGGGGCAGGAAAATGGCCCATGCACCTGCCACCTAATTCAGTTTAAAACCTGACACATTTACCAAGAGTGGGCTGGCATAATGAAGTTCATTCAGGCTGTCAGCAGAGTCAATAACTTATCCCCAACTGCTTTTGTTTCAGCAGAGGCAGTGCCTCCGATGGGCTGAGGTACTTATTCAAGTAAAATTTATTTTCAATTGCTGGCCATAACGCCACGGGCACAAGCCTGGCTTTGACAGAACCTTTTGCTCAAGGCTATACTATTGTGAAAGTTTGTGTCCATTGTTTGGGGTCTTTGATCTGTCAAAGCTGCTTAACAAGCTGGTTAAAAACTGTTTCAGATAACAGGTGTGTTCTTTGAGGGCACAGGGACATTTTTCAGCTCCTTGAAAAGAGAGGTTTGAGGATTGACAAATATTTACAAGCCGGTTGGTGGTGATATATCTAAGGCACTGGTAAAACAAGAAACAGATTTCATGTCCTTGGATTTCTGCAACAAGCAATTGCTTTGAATGAGAGATTTAAGAGACATGTTGTTGATTCTTTAATCAAGTCAAGTGTTAAATTGTTTGTATGTAGATTTGTATGGAATTAGGGCCAAAGTTCAATGTGCTCTAGAGGTGTGAGAGGTGGGTGCAATGCCCATGGTCAGCCAATTGCTTCCTGAACATGGAAAGTCTTCTAACTTCCAGAAAGGACAACCTGACAGTGAAAGGTGATAAGCATGCTATAAAGACAGTTAAAAGCGTACTCCTTTTCCTAACTGTCCTGCCAGAAAAATCAAAATTAGGTAGGTATTACAAAGGTGTTCTTTGGGAGCCAAATTATTTATTCCTATTAGTTTCAGAAATATCCCGATATTTTTCTGAAGGGAAATGAAATATACCTTCAACTGTCTCTTTTCAAGTCTATCATAAACTGTCGTACTCCCTCCTCTAGCAGTAATTTTGTTTTTGCTGAAGATTAATGGGGCTAGAAAGAGGTGGGGCTTGAATCAAGGGGCACCATTGGGTCATTTACATTCATTATTCATCTGCATAAAGCTGTTTCAAGTTCACCAAACCCTTTTTGGGAAAGAACAGAAATTAGAGCGAGTCTTTACTCTGCTTGGAAACATTGGAAAAGTACCTTCCACCACATACTTAACTCTCTAGATATTTATAAACTGAATAGTAAGAAATAGTAAAGTTCAAATTCAAGAAGCCACCGGTATCTTTCTAGTTTAAAATCATCCATCAATAACAGAATCAACAAAATTTAGCTAAAATAATTATGTGTATTAATTTTCTTCCTAAAGTAATTAAGTATGAGTGCAATTATACTTAAAACAGTTTTTTTCCAAAGGTCTCTAAGAAAGGATGTTAAAAAATAAAACAAGTAGAGATTTTTTATTTCAAAAAATATCTTTTAAATGTGTTTTTTATTCCCCCAAACAAAGGAAAGCACACACACACACAATAAAGCAAGAGCATTGTGTGCTTACTAGATGTAAAAAAGCCCTTACTATATGCAAGAAAGACCTTACTACCTGTGAATGTTTCATATATTATAGAGACATTCTCAATAATGGGAAAGGGCAGGGAGAATCAATAAATCTTTTGGGGAAGCGTGGGCTGTTATGAAGGAAAAACAATCAATTTTGGTTCTCGTCCTACAACATTCTCAAAATAGTTCCCAGGTGCAGACTGTACTTCATACTTGAGTGGAGGCTTTTTAAATTTGGAAAAGGTATTTACTTCTCTAAGACTCATTTTTAAACTGCTGCTCATTCATAAAATAAAGACAATTTGTATAGCTACCTCAAGACTGTTTTACAATTAAATATGGTAATTTTTTAAAAGTAAGTTTGGCCATTGGATAATACTAGCTACTGTTATTGAGTCACATTATATAATTACGAATACAAAAGGTCACACTGATTGGCAATATCTGGGTACAGAAGGTCTTGGAAATCATAAAAGTAAGCTGAAATAAACAAATTCATGTTATAACTACATGTAACTGTAAATTTTCTATGAACTAAAAATAGATTACCAAAAGAAATTAAATACAAAGAAAATGTTAAAGAACAAAAATGAAAAGAAACAAAAAATAATAGATAAATAACAGCCAAAACAACCAATCAAAATTAAAAGGCAGATGACAAACTAGAAAAGACATTTTTAAGAAAAGATTTACCACTTTTTACATAGAGTTCTCACCAGTTAATTAGTAAAACACTGTTTCCAACAGATAATTTAATAGTAAACATAAACCCACAATTCCCAAAAAAGGAAATACAATTTTTTGATGATTATAACACCAGATTATAAACTTTGGAGGGCCCAGGAACTTTATCAACATTGTTTATGGCAGTATCTCCAGAATCTTGGAAAGAACCTACCATATAACAAATCCTCTCTCCCTCAAATATTCATTATTTAAAGGAAAAATGTTCCTCTTTATTATCAAAGAAATATAATTTTAAGCAAGTAGATAAGAGGGCAGCCCTAGGGAAACTCAATTGTTTATTCAATGTGATTTATAAATATGAAACACTGGAGAAAACACGGTATACAAATATAAAAAAAGGCAAGTTTTCATCTTATAAAAGGAAAAAATATCCTGATTTTTTTCCTTCCAACATTCATTTTAAGGAGAAACAATAGTTGTCCTGACTTACACATTCTATTGGAACTTCTACAGAAATACTCCGGCAAGGATGATTTTTTTGCTATTTTCATAAGAATTGGATTTAAGGTGAAATTAAGGAGTTGTTAGTCAGGTATTCAATAGCAACCTTTTTAAAACAAACAAACAAACAAACAATCAAAACGTTCCTATTCTAAGAGCAGGTCAGAGCTGTTGTTCATGGATGCTGATATCTAGAGAGTATTAAAGGTTCTTTCTCCTGTCATGCCCCTCCACACCCCTACTTCAAGTTCACTCCTCCCTATTTGCCTAATACACTCCTGCAAGATTACATAATGTATACACATAAAAACTTTTATTTGGATCAAACAGGGCATATGTACTCAGTTCACAGAAAAGGAGGTATAACCATCCAACAAAAATATTAAAAGACTTATGACACTAGCAGAATGGGCAACATTCTATGCTCACGGGCAGCCATGATCCTCTCCTAAGCTCTCCTATCTTCCCTCCTGAATAGCGTAGTCAATGGAGCAAGGCTGGGCTAAATGATGGTGGGGTGGGTGTACTGAGTGAAACAGTGCTCCCTCCAGCATTGATTTCCACTAGGAACCTGTGAATGTGATGTTACTTGGAAATAGGGTCTTTGTAGATGCAATCATGCTAAAATGGAGGTCATACCGGATTAGGTTAGGATAGGCCCCAGATCCAATGACTGGTTTCCTTATAAGAAGATGGAAATTTGGACACAGAAGAGAGAAGAAGGTCATGTGGAGACGGAAGCAGAGATTGGAGCTATGGTGCCACAAGCCAAGGTATACTTGGGACCACCTGGAATCTGGAAGAGGCCAGGAGAGATTCTTTCTGAGCACCAGTGGAGGGACATGGCGCTGCCAACACCTTGGGTGAAGGGTCAACAGGTATAAACATCTAGTTATAAAATAAGCCATGAGGATGTAATGTATAGCATGATGACATTGGTTAATAATATTAAAAGTTGCTAAGAGAGTAGATCTTAAAAGTCCTTATCACAAACAAGAAAATTTTGTAGCAATGTACATGAATGGATGTTAACTAGACTTACTACAGTGATAATTTCACAATATATACAAATACTGAATCATTATGTCATACATCTGAAACTAAAAAACAAACAAACAAACAAACCCTGCTGAAAGTGACAGTAGCTGAAGGTTAGGATGAGGTTTGGAGGATCCTAGCACTCTCTCATGTGTTGTATGAGTAACAAAAACTGACTTCTAGGAAAACATTTCTAAAGTTAGCCGTTCTCATTAGTAGGTCAGCAGCTTTCTATTTATCCTTATCTGCCTTCCACTTGCTCTCAGGGAATCACAGATAATTGGAAAAGGAAAGAACCTAAGAACATTTATTTCAATGCCCTCATTTCATAGAAAAGGACACAGGCTCAGAAGAGGTAGGTATCTAAACTCTGGTCACACAGCTCTGCTTGGGGAGAACTTGCACCAGAATCTTATTCTTTGACTCCAAGTATCATTCCCTCAGCAAATGTTTGCCCAGTGTCTCTATTGTTCAGGGCCCTGATCCCAGTGCTTAAGGAGATCTAAAGAGAACAGTGAAACAGTCTCTGTTCCTGGAATTACATGCCTAAATATATAATCAGTTGTTTCTCTATCTTTCATAATGAAGCTTCGTGGTGGCAGGGGTTGAGTCTTTCCTCAGTACTCATCCAGTATCAGTCGGGGGAGGGGGAGGAGGGGAGAGAGAGAGAGAGAGAGAGAGAGAGAGAGAGAGAGATTGATTTTAAGGAACTGGCTCATGTGACTAAGTCTGAAATCTGTTGGGCAGGTCAGCAGACTGGAAACTCAGGCAGGATTTCTATGTTTCAATCTTGATACAAAATTCCTTCTTCTCTGAGAAACCTCAGGTTTTGCTCTTGCAACATTCAGCTGATTGGAGGGAGCCCACTCACTGTGGAGAGTAATCTCATTTCCTTAAAGTCAATTGATCGTCTATACCTGTGGTCGGCAAACTCATTAGTCAACAGAGCCAAATATCAACAGTACAACGATTGAAATTTCTTTTGAGAGCCAAACTTTTTAAACTTAAACTATATAGGTAGGTACATTGTTATTAACTTAATTAGGGTACTCCTAAGGCTTAGGAAGAGCTACACTCAAGGGGCCAAAGAGCCGCATGTGGCTCACGAGCCGCAGTTTGCTGACCACGGGTCTGTACTATTCACATCTACAAAATACCTTCACAGCAACATCTAGAAAAGTGTTTGACCAAATAACTAGACACCATAGACTAACCAAGTTGACTCAAGTCAAACTCAAGCTGTCCCAAACAATAACGACAGTGTACCAATCACTAAAGGGTGAACCCATCTCAACCCTGTTTTGGGAGACAGTCTCTTGTATTTTTGTATGTCTTGTGATCCAAGATACTAACAAACTTTGTTCTAGACTGTCTATTCAGGGATATTTGTATATAGAACAGCCTTGGAAGACAGTGATAGTATCTCTCTTTGGAACAGAGGACAGGTTTGTTTGCTCCCAGGGAAAAAAATATAATGTCC
This sequence comes from Myotis brandtii, assembly GCF_000412655.1. Classification (NCBI taxonomy): domain Eukaryota; kingdom Metazoa; phylum Chordata; class Mammalia; order Chiroptera; family Vespertilionidae; genus Myotis; species Myotis brandtii. The sequence continues at coordinate 13,929,066 of NW_005354291.1, forward strand.
TGTTTCAGGACAAAAGTCAGATTGGTTTGCTAAAAGCTCATTATGAAAGACCAGGGTTTTCTAAGCTAAAGATTCCTCAAATGTAACACAATCCACTTCATATACTGCAGGTACCTCCACATTGCTCTCATGGTAATTAAAGGGCCAGGGAACCAATGTGAACATGATATTCATGACACTTTCTGTGCAGTGAAAAATATAATTCCCTGTTTCTAACCGAGAAGTCGTGTATCTTCTACTAAGACTGTGACAGTCTGTCTTACTAGTTTGTAAGGTAAAATCTCAACTTGTGTTTCTAACAAGTTCTCAGATGCTGCTGATGCTGCTAGCCTAGGGAACCACATTCCAGCTGCATGACCCTAGGAAGGTTAGGTATCTTTCTATGCCTCAGTTTCCTTATCTACAAAAATGGGAATAATAGTACCACTTTCATAGGCTTGCAGTGAGAATTAAATGTGTCACTATGTTGAGTATTTAAAATCATGACTATCACCTACTAAGTATTCTGTGTTTGCTATAATTATTAATATAAATATTTCCCCTGAGTTAACATCAGCAGGTAAAACATATATCTACCACAATACCCCAATCACCTAAAAAGACATTCTCATAATAATGCTGTTTTTGAAAGTTATGGCACGTTTTTCCCTCCAGAACACCTTTGGCTCTGGAACACACTTCCATGTAGCTCATTTTTGTGTAAAATAACACAGGCTGAGAGTGAAGATAATAAAATAGCCTTGGGGGCTTCGTAGAAACCAAAACTGGTTGGCAGAGCAGGAAGATGTGTGTACAAAGACAGAGTGGGAAGGCTAGGGGAATCCCCTAAAGCAATGAAGTCGTGAATGGAAGCCCAAATAGAGTGGAGTGATGAACTAGAATGGAGAAAAAAAAAACACACAAAAAAACAGAGAGTGGATGGAAGCACAGCAGTAGAAGAAGCTAGAGAGCAAGTTGATGAGATAATTGAGAAACAAGATAAAGAAATAGAGGAAGAAAGGGAAATTGGAAAGGAAGACAGGAAAAAGAGAAAGTTGCCCATAAATCTTTGATCTCTTGGAAGTAAGGAAACAAGGTCTTTTTTCTAAGCAGTGACGCACAATCTAAATATGTGTCAACAAACTAATAGCAGTGACTCTTGATGCGGAGTATCAGCAGGAATGTTTTGCACTTAAAAAATGTATATTATTTTTTTTTATTGATTTCAGGGAAAGGGCAACAGAAACATCAGTGATGAGAGACAATCATTGATTGGCTGCTTCCTGCACACCCCCCACTGGGGATCGAGCCCACAATCTGGGCATGTGCCCTTGACTGGAATCGAACCTGGGACCCTTCAGTCCGTAGGCGATGCTCTATCCACTGAGCCAAATCAACTATGACATGTTTTGCACTTTTAAAGTAACTTGCCTCACCTGCTCCGGTTAATATATCCATTTCATCCCTGCCCTGCAGATTCTACCTCTCCATCTCTCACTCCGATCTTCCTTTCAAGCTTAAAGTGTAGAGAAATAGTGAATGTTTCAATGAACCTAATTCTAGTTTCAACAAACACAAGAACATTCTTTTATACCATAATGGTATATATTTTAGATAAAAAACCTTCAAATACAATTTCAAGGAAGTAAATTACAGAAAAAGAAAAGACTCTCTAATGGTCAAGTAAGTATTAAGAAGAGCATCTCACTCCTCACTGCCCCTTAGATGAGGTTTAGGATCTGCACGGTGAGAGCGCATGGGAACCACAGTTTAGGAAAGTAACGCTTTCCTATTTATCTCTTCCTTCCTCCTCTCTCCCACTCCGCCATGCTATCAGCAACAGCCATTTCAATGCCAAGTTAGCATTTGGTTGAAGTTTAACTAAAACTGTTGTTGTTTTTTTTAAAAAAATAGTTTTTTCACTTTTAATGTATTCAAAAAGTTTTTATTCTTACTATTTTCCTTCAAGTTATAGCTCCTTATATTGAGACCTAGTGTTTACTGTGAAAAATATAGTGAATGTTTCTTGGTATTTTTTAATTTAAACTTGACCATATCAATAATGATGAAAATTTACTGGTCATAAGTCAGTGTACTCTGGCCCTGACACGATCAAATGTCTCAGTTAAGAGCCTGAAAAGCAACACTCCTGGGGAATCAAATACCTAAGGGTAAAAGAAAAAATGGGAAAGATTTCTAAATTATAACATGGTGTTGGGAGGCGCATTGATATCTGAGTGCACTAACCCATCTCTATTCTCTACATTGTATGGTCAGTCAGTACAATTTCTAAAACTGTACATTATTCAGTATTGGAGTCTAATGTGCTTATAATATAATTCAAGTAAAAACTAGCAACAGATTGCCTCCTCTACTTCTAGTATTCCCCATGGACTATTTAGCATGAGGAACGGTTTCTCATTTTTCATGTTTGGCTGGTAGTTACACATACTATGGGGAAGTCAGGATCATGAAGACATCATTGAGTAGACATACAAAGATGGCCTTTCGTATGGGTTTTATGGAAACAACACTATTTGGGCTACCCAGGTCACACTGTCACTCTATCTCTGGATCCCATTTCTCACATGACTGGAATGATTTTTTTCACTTTCCCAAAAGAGAGAAAAATGTTTGTTTGCTACCATTCTATACGAAACACAATTATGGGCACAATTTAATGCCAGTCACCTTTGAGCTAGGCTCCCTCATGTCCACGTCTTCATATTGACTAGCTCATACACCATGCAGTATCACTACCTTAAGAAGTAATGGTGGATGTGGCAAACCAGGTAGTTTGGCAGTCTTGTTGCTATTGCATAATTCAGACAAAGAACTAATTTTAAGCAGATCATATCATCATTTTGGTCACTTCACAGTACCCATCTCTATAAATGCCGTATTTTATTTTCCTGAGAGGTTTCATTTAAATGGGCCCACAAAGGCCAAATGCACACCAGATTGAAATCAGCGCTTTATAAATCGGTGTAAAACATGCTTATGTTCTTCCTTTAAAAAGTGTTTGGGAAATTGAATTTTTCTACTTACCTGTCTCTGATGCCAAATTAACTGAATGATTGTTCAGTTTTGCTTGGGCTTAAGTAGAGGTTTTAAAGTTTTGTTTTTTATTTTATTTTAAAAATATATGTAATTGCATGAAGCCGTTTATACCTTTCAGATGAGAAAAAGTCAGAGAATAACATCCCAACGCTCTCTCCTACATTTTGATTTCCTACTTTTTGAAATATGACACTCAAAGTTTGTCTTCCAGGTTTAAATCATTCATAGAGAAACAATTGCAAAAGATGACCAAACCACAAATGTATTAAATGATGACACAAAGTGTAATTAGTACAAAAAAGGTTAGATAAAAGAAGTATGAAATGAAAGAGAAAGAAATTTGACATAGGAGAATAAGGAGACAAAAACAAAAGTCAAACAAGCTCTCTTTTTTAAAAAACTTTTGTAGAGGAACCCCTGGCTTCAAGCTTTCAAGATTACCGGAAGCCCCACAGGACCTCCCTCCTGTCTCCTCGGAGGATCCAGCAAAGATCTGACAATTGTATGCGGAATCTTTGTGTCCTAGGTAGGATTATTTATCAGGGATTTTGTTTGTGTGGGTTTTCAATGGCCCAGCCCCAGCTGTACATTTGGGGACAGACCACAGCTTTGGTGAACAGAGGGTCTGCAGCAATCCTTTGGAAGCCTCCCTCCCCCTGCAGGGATGGAGTAATTAACAGACCATTAAGTCAACTCTGCTTTATTGAGGGGGATACCGTGCAGGTCATTGCTTTGAAAACTTTTGTTCTCGAAGGAAATTACAGGATTGTTTTATGTTTAGAACACAGCCTGGTGAACCGGGGAGCCGGGAGGCAAGTTGCTGTAGCTCAGGCACCCAGGGAAACAAGGAGGATAATGACTCTAATCCCATTTAAAAAAGATTTCTCCCAACTTCCCCCCCTTCTTTTATTTTTTTTCTTTTATAAACCAGTTAAAAGAAAAACGATTTGCTCATTTGGTAATAACGAACGGAGACATGAATTACAGAGATGCCCCAGACCAAAGTTTATCTCAGCGACTATAAATCTCTAAACAACTGCGATGAAACTACGGCCACCATTACTTCCTTTTATTTCCATGTTAATCAGAGGCATCTGCTCCCGGCCTCTCTGCTGGGGCGAATGGGCAGTGAGTTTCCCAGCACCCGGAACACCCTGGGCAAGGACGCGCTGGCTGTGCTGGCGTTTCGTGAGGTCCGCGGGGTTTTCACCATCGAATTTACGCATCGACCTGTGTTTTCCCACGAGGCTCGGAGGACCTTGCGGGCAGGGGATGTTTTTTATGCGCTTAAATGTATTACTTCGCTCGGTGTTTTGCTCCTTTTCCTCCGGTGCCTCTCACAGTGCCTGGCACATCGGAGACCCTCAGAAAGTGTTCACTGCTGAAGTGGAGTACGATTAATTAAGAGAAGCTCGAAAGGAAGTGATGGCGAGGCTTACATTGCTGGGGGTGCCCTAAAGTGCTGTATGTTTACATACGGGTTCAAAGGTTGATGCGAATTTTCTGGTTCTTTTGGGGGTAGAT
>NW_005354291.1:13933758-13934052 GCF_000412655.1 Myotis brandtii
AGGAGGGGGTTGTCAGAACAGGGCTTCTGGAGTTTTCCAAGGCCCAAGGGACATGCGGGGCTCCTGAGACGCTGCATCTCACGTGTACACTGTGGCGTCCCCAGAATCACTTCTGACTCCTGCACTCTCCCAGGTCTCGGGCGCAGAAAGCGAGGGAAAGACGCGCCCTGACCAAGTCGGGGCCAGATGGAGCTCTAAAACTTTCGGGGACAGCTAGCTCAAGTTGCCGCACAGACCCTTTGGAGCTGCCCGCTTCCTGCCCTTCTTCGGCGCGAGACGCCCCCCTACTCCGCC
>NW_005354291.1:13934128-13939552 GCF_000412655.1 Myotis brandtii
GTCTCAGCCCCAGCAGGTCCCCGTCCCCCGCGGCCCACTCCGGGGTGTGTTGCGCTTCCTTTCGCGAGTGCTGGTTTCGGGGTGAAGTCCAAACGTCGGTGCCAGGATGGGGGACAGGGCTGGGGCTTGGATTAGAAGCAGAGGCTCCGCGCCAGGGGTTGTGGCCCGGGTCCCCCGCGGAAAGCCAGGCGCTCGGGTCCTCTGTGAGGGTCCCCAACCAGCATACGCGGCTGGGGCAGCGGGGAGCCAGGCCACCCGGGCGAACGCCGACTCGATCTCTTTAGCGAAGTTTACAAAGTGTCCGCGCCGTGCTGGGCTCGGGGCGCAGCGAACGGGGAGAAAAGAGCGCGCCGCACCACGCGGCTCGAGTTTAGGTTTGTTGGTTGTTACTGTGTTGCTTTTCCTCCCTCCCCGTTTCCATAAATGCTTAATTCGAGGCTCTCCACAAGAGTTGACGCAGTCGGTCCCGGCCTAGTTCCCAGATGTTCCTCTCGTTACATCTTCCTTTTGCCGCCTGCGCCCCCGCCGCTCTGGGCCTGCGGGGTGGACATCGAGGAGTCGGGGACCAGGGTCAGGAGCGGAGACCGACACTCCCCACGGGATGCAGCCCCGACCGCGGGACCCCAGCTCGGCACGAAGCTGGAGTCTCAGCCCCGCTCTGCGTTAGGCCCCGGAGGCAGAGGCGAGTGCGGGCCAGTTCCCGCCGCGTGGGATACCGACCAGGGCCGGCTACCCGCTCCCTTTGCCGGACACAAGAGGACAGAGGGAGGCCACACACCCAGCCAAACCAGGGGCTCGGGAGGGATCCAGTCCGAAGGTTCTGGGGGCCTCGGCGAGCGGATTCCGGCGGGTCTCCTGCTCTCTGCCCTGATGGATCCCCGCACCCCACGCTCTCCAGCCCCCTCGCAGCCCAGCCCCCGCAGTGTCCCAAGAAGGGGGGTCCTTGGAAACGGGCAAAACTAAAAATCGAGACTCTGCAGCCCCAAACCTTCGGGGTTTGCCTCTTCCCCGCGACTCAGAAGGGAGACAGGTACACAAGAGGCTCAGAGACTTGGCAGGGGTGCGGAGGGAGAGCACTCATCCTCCCCCAAGTTTGAAGAGACACAGGGAAGACGCAGGTGCGCCAGTGCCACCAGAGCTCCTCCCTTGGCCGGTTTCTTTCCGAAGTCACTGCCGGCGCTCGCTCTTCGGCTGGGCTGCTCCTCTGGCTTCGCTTCCTACACCCGCGAAGCCGGGACCCCGGGGCCAAGCTACCCGGCGAGGCTAAATCCCCAGCCGCCGAGGTGGGAGCGCCGGCCCAACGTCCTCTCTGCACAGGTCCCCTTCTCCCGCTCGGGCCCGGAGCGGCGGCCGTGGAGAGGTGCCCCGGGGAGGATCCTGCGAACCAGGGACTGAACCCTCTGGCCCCGTCCATTTCAGAAGAGCCTTGAGGATTGAGGCCGAGCTCCCGTGGGGCGTCTCCAACGCGTTCGGGGCTGATCCACGCCCACCCCGGAGGCTGTCCCCCGCCCCAGGCCTGTCCCTGGAGCCCCAAGGGCGGCAGAGCGGCAGGAGCGCGCGGCGGTGGGAGGGCTAGGAGCGCACCCTGAACGCGGGCGTGGGAGGGGGAGAGAGGGGCCTGGAGTCTCCAGAAGGGACCTAGGAAGCGCAATTCAATCTCGTTAGCTGAGAGGTGCTGGGAGAGCCTGCCGCCTCCCCGAGGGGAGGGAAGGCCTTTTGCAATCCCCGCTACGTGTATTAGTGGAGGCGACAAAACCTTGCTGACCCAGCAGCTAGAAAACAAAGTTTGAGGAGACGCAAGACCTCGGATTTGTGGGCTGCTCAGGCCGCCCCTTTTCAGGATATAAACCCAAACCTACACCAGCCCGGGGCGCAGGAGAGGCTCGCTAGAAACCCAGGGCTAGCAGCCTGCTTTCCCCTTCTAAGTGCGACTTTCTCCCACCCTTAAAGTTCCGCCACTTAAACCACAGGGTGTTTCGACCTAGGCTTCTCAAGATATCTCGGCCCATGAAGCTTTTGCCTTCCTTTTAACAATAAAGCAACGTTTATTTTTGGAATGAAGGGATCGTTGTGTTTCTAGGGGGAATCGTTTGTCGTGTTTCTAGGGGGGAATTAAAAACTTGAAACTTCAGAACTTTGGAGACAGTGGCAAATTTACAACACACACACACACACACACACACACACACACACACACACACATACACACACGCGCACACGCGCGTGTTGCCCGAAAAACCATTCTTACGTTTGAGGCCATGTAATTTTGTTTCTGGCATCAGTCATTTGAGAATTCAACGGGACATGCAAGCAAGAGTTGCCTGCAAAGTCACAGCCCCAGCTTACCAGCTCCCACCGCTGTAAGGCCCTTTCTGGGGATGCGAGTGGTGACTGTTCCTACCCAATAAATCAATAAACTCCCAAGGACCTGAGTTCCTGCCCTGTTCCAATCCGTTCTCCCAGTCTCTAGGGGGGAAAAAGAGTTTTGTGACCCAGAATAGGGCTCAGCCTGTTTAGGAGACCTCCTCAAAGTTGGAAGCAAGGCCTACTAGTACTTCTCTGCTTCTGGACAACCCAGGGAGAGTTCTCTGGGCTTCGGGCAGTGGCCCATGGGAGTCGAACCCACAGCTCTTTAGATTGACCTCCGGAGATAACTCAAAAGATTCTTGTCCCAGCAACAGGACCCCAAAAGCCAGCACTGTGGGTAAGGAGTGTGGTCTTACTCCTCCCCGCGCCCAGGTTAAGTTCCAGCTCTGGAGAGGGGGTGAAGCCCATTGCTCAGCCAGTGGCCAGGCCTCCCGTCTGTTTCTTCCCAGAACCAGGCCTTTGGAAGCAGGACTCAAAGAAGCAAGTGGCTCAGGGGAAAGTCGTTTTCCTGATTGATGGAACTTCTCTGTCTCCTCCCCTTTCTAAATAATAAACTCCCCGGGAAAGGCTGGAGGGCTGCCTTGTGTTGGCTTCAAATAAATCCTCAACAGCTCTTTGCTCACCCAGAGAAATGAATCACTCTTGGGAAACAAACGATTATTCTCCCATTTGTCTGCCAAAAACCAGAGGAAATAAGCACCCTCCACTGTAGACCCGCACTTTGGTTGTTCTCCCTGACAGTGGGGAAGTGGGGAGGGGGGCCGGGGGGTAGAAAGATATGGAGAGTGAGTTAAATGGAGCTTGGACCCACAGAGATGCCCGCTCAGGGAGGGGCAGCACCAGGCAGGCAGGCAGCGGGGGCCCAGGAAGGAAAAGACAGGTGCTTCTTGGATGTGCTGTCCATGCTGAATGCTGGAGAGAGACAGCTCTATGGCCCTGGGGGGGACACCTCGGGCCTCCTCCTCTTGAAGAGGAGTTTAGGCCTCACCAACAAAGAGGTGATGTTACCTATAGTCCAGAGGCAAATATGGGGTGACACGTTTTAATCAGGTTTTGATTTTCATTAGTGGGAAATACAGACATGTGCTGCTGGGTTTATCATCACTTGAATTTGATTTCTCGCCCTCTGTAAACAAACAAAGCCTTCTTGCTGGATTACTTTGGCTCATATACACGATTTGGAACTGTTATGAGATGGAGGGATGAAGAGAGTAAAGTAATTTATTTAAATGAGCCCTGTTTTAGCCATCATTAATGTAGATTTTTCTCTTCATTCCCCACTCCTTGCCCCATAAGACTTGCAAAGAGTTTGTATTCAACTAAAGACCTGCCATCTTCTAAGGGAGGAAAGAAGGGAGAATTGCCCCTATAAATCTGCAAGATACTGAGACTCGGGCGGGTCATTGGCCTCACCCTGCTCACTTTACAAAGCAGAGCAGCCTTCCCCTTTCTCTGAGGGGCTGCTGCCCCAGCAGGCAGGGGGCCGGGTTTGATTCTTTTCTAGAATCACTCTTTGTTGACTTTTAAAACATATACTGCATTTTAACCTGTTTTTTTTTAAAGGCCCCATGGGCAATTTAAAGGGAGAAGAAGTTAACTTACTGCTTCATTCTCATCTGTTGCCAACACAACCACCACAGACTACTCGGCCTCTAATTTCCTGCCATTTTGGGTTTCCAGGTTACTTAAAAAACAACAACAACAACTCAATTTGCTGAGTTTATGAGGGTCTGATTATTGCAGAGAAACAAGGAGCTCAAATATCACAAGGCTACCAACATCGATAATGCCCACATTAGGAGGACACTGAGTTGTAATAATTAACACCAATTTATGTGACCTCTTTACCTGTAAATGACCAGAGCAAACTTCACATCTGCTCACCCATCCAGATCTCTCACCCAGACCCAAACACACCTTTCTGGGTCCACATGTTCCCTACCCACTACCCCATCTTCAAAGATTTTAGGCAAAGGCAAAGCCAGGATTTAAAGGTTCTTTTTTATTTGAAATCTCATCCAGAAACACTGGTTATTAATAAATATATCATAGTTATCAAGAATATATAAAAAATAAAGACAGGTATTGTCTTTGAAGCCCTAACAAAATATTTCAAGCAAATGTTCAGGAAAATAAAAACGCACCCCGCCCCCAACCACGATAAGTTTTCAGAGCTGATGATAGAGAGCCTACCCCGCATGCAGAATAACTGAGCAAGGGGGAGTGAGGCAAGCTAGTGGAAGGAGCCCAGGCTCTGGCAATCGCCCCTACAACAGCTGTGGAAGGTTGGAAATGGGGGGTTGAAGGGGTTGGGGTGGGAGAAGAAGCGCATGTGCGTGAGTTTGGGTCTTTGCACTCTGCCCCCGTTTTCATTTCAAACAACCACAGACAGATATACGGAGTACTTGGGAGAATTCACTAATAAATCCTTGTTACAAGGAAAATGGCATCACGGCCGGCACAACATGTTTAGACAAGATTCATGTAGAAGCGTGCATGCATTCTTTTGACCTACACTGCGTCCCAAGGAAAACGCACATAAGGGATGTCATGCCCTGGACCGGAGGTGAGATTCAGAACTTGGGTCTTTATCTCTCTCTCTCTCTCTCTCTCTCTCTCTCTCCAGTGTCTCTAGAAAACAAAACAACTGTGGAGAGGACAGTGACCATCCGAATTGCACCCCTCTAAAGGAAATATTTACATTTGTTTTGCACAAAAGGGATGGTTGTCTTTTTCAAGGTGAGAACACAGAGCCAGAGAAAGCCAACTCTAAAGTCCCTTCGCAAGTTCTTAACTGCACAGATTCCCCATTCAGACAACAAATGCAGTTGCGATACGAGCATAGGGTAGTGAGGAAGACCGGCGCGGCCTGGGGAGAAGAAGCATGCATGCGGAACACGCGACGTTGGTTCGAGTCCCCCTTTGCTACCACCTAGAAATTGCAGTTTGGTTTTGGTCCTTTCCCTCCGGGGGTCCAGTGGGGTCTGAGATCTCTCAGCCTGTGCGGGAGGCCAGGGGGCCCGGGCCCACCCTCCCGCCAGCCCAGGGCCCAGCCTC
>NW_005354291.1:13939891-13941552 GCF_000412655.1 Myotis brandtii
CGTGCGCCGGGTGGCCGGCCGAGTGGCCCATCGTCCCGCAGTGGAAGGCCGAGTGGTGGCCCCCGTAGATCTCTCCAACCAGCCTCTTCATCTCCTCCAGGGAGCTGGTGAGCATGAGGATGTAGTTTCTGGCCAGCAGGAGAGTGGCGATCTTGGAGAGCTTCCGCACCGAGGGCCCGTGCGCGTAGGGCATGACCTCGCGCAGCCCGTCCATGGCGAGGTTCAGGTCGTGCATCCGCTTGCGCTCTCGCCCGTTGATCTTCAGCCGCAACTGCTGCAGGTCCTGCTCCGACAGCTGCTTCTTGATTTTGTACTTGCTGCTCTCACCTGCGGCCTTGGCGCCGGCCCGCGAGAGGCTCTCCCCGGGCATCTTCTGCACCAGGTCGCCCTGCGTGGAGGAGACCGAGTTGAGACGGCTCTCCTGGTGGTGGTGGTGTCGGTGATGGTGGTCCCTCAGATACATCTCATCCATGTCCGGAGATGAAGCTCTGCTGGAGACAGAGCTCGAATCAGAATTCATTTTATTACAGGGGATGCGTCCCGGCCGCGGGGAGGCTTGAGGCGGGAAATTAAAGAAAATCTTGAATTAAAAAAAAAAATCTGCACAGCCCAGCAACCCACTTCTCAGCGACAAGACGTGAGAAGAAAAGCTGAGGCACTGCCTTCCCCGCCTTTCTCCCGCCCACTCCCCTCTCTCTGGGTAGGCAGGTCCCTGGACAGCTAGTTGGTGTGCGCTTGAACTAACCTCGCGCCGAAAAAGAGGGGCTTTTATAGAGCTGCGGCGGAGAAAAGAGACAAAAGAAACCCTCCTATCTATCCTGGGCTGGTTAGGATGACGTGCCATCATTCAGGGCGGTACGCTTTGCTGTCCCATTTAGCAAGGATTCCTATTCATATTCATTGCGGGGCCGCCCTGGGACACCTCTGCTGAGAACCGCTAGGAGCCCCCAGGCACAAACCCTCTGATTGACACACTCACCGCTCCAGCTCACGCCTTCCCGATTTTTAAAAAACTTGCTTCCACCCCAAGTCCCTTCTCGATTTCCCTAAACAAATCACACCTAAGACAGCGAAGGAAGGGAAGGAGAGGGGCTAGGAAGGCCGGCAGGGATTCCTCTGGGTTTGGAGAAAGGAATGGAAACATTGTTTCTCCTCCTTTTCATAGCTGCTCTCAATTTTGGGCAAATGTGGGCACAGAAGTCCGAATGGAACGGTTTCAGGGGCAGAGGCGGATGGAGGGCAGGTTCCACGGGCAGTTGGGGGGCGAGATGGCAGTCGAAGGGCGTTCTCTCAGAGTTTTTTCTTTTAATTAGTTCGCTTTTCATAAACAGATAGTGTGTTCATTCTGTTAATTGGGCCCTTCTGGTGTGGCTTCAACGGGAGAGTCATATCTGGCGATGGGTTTGCCCCTGACACTGCTGTGGAGATGGGTGTAAAGCTTTCTATGTCTTGTCTTTGGTTTTAAAGAAATTGAAAGAATTTCAGCCTTGCCCAGTTCTCTAACTTCTTAGACCTGGACCCATGGGGAAAAAAAATCTTGGTGTTTACAAGAGCATATTTAAGAAGGGGAAGGGAGAAAAACCAGCCTAGGGGGCGGGGAGGAAATTAGGGATTGGAAAGCTTCCCGGGAACCCGGAGTGTTCCTGCTCGGGCTTCTCCAC
>NW_005354291.1:13941848-13942240 GCF_000412655.1 Myotis brandtii
GAGAGCCTGTGTGTGCGCGTGGGCACCGAGGGCCCCGCACAGTGTTTCTGGGGATCCGGACAGGCCTGGCGTTTGGAGCTTTCAGTGCGAGCGCCTAGGTCGCCGGTTTGTCTTCTCCTTGCTGTGTTTTTGTTACTCGGGAATAGCCAGGCAGAGTGAGGGGTGGGAGGGTAGAAATCCCCGGAAGGGAGAGAACCCGTGGGCGGCCTCTAAGAGAACTGGGCACCGCCACGCTCTGGGCGCGGAGGAACCGAAGACAGACACCAGGTTGTGCCGAGTGTCTGGGTGCAGAGTGTGACATCGACAATATCCGGGACCCTCGGGTAATTAGGGCTTCAGTCACTGCAAGTCTCCTGGACTCGCGAGGAGGAGGAGGAGGAGGAGGAGGAGGA
>NW_005354291.1:13942263-13942718 GCF_000412655.1 Myotis brandtii
AAGCAGCACTGACAACACCGGTCGGATGGTGAGATGCAACATTGGAACAGATGTGTTTTCCTAATCAAACTTTGCTTCTCTGTAAAAAGCAAAGAAAATGGCCAACAGTCCATCGCCAAGGCCAGGACTTCAGTGTCAGTGAAATTCGGACACAAGCATCTTATCCTCCAACAGCCTCCATCTCCATGGAAGAAAAGTTTCTTGAAATGGAGAAACCAAAAAATGCCATTGATTGTGGAAAGGTTATGTCCAAAGGCACTCCTAATATCCAAGCCAAAGGAATGTTTCGTAACTCACCGGACTGGTCCGTTTTAGCTCAGTGACACTCACCGCCCGCCCCCCCCACCCCCATGCGTAAAGGGGTTCCAGAGAATCCGACAGAAGCTGCGGGGAGAGGCTCGGTCCAGACAACAGCCCTCGGAGGCTTGCCTGCTAATCAAGTGGGGGTGGGGTGG
>NW_005354291.1:13942793-13943793 GCF_000412655.1 Myotis brandtii
CCCGCCTCCGGAGCCTCCCCCCCTGACCCCTTGGCAAGGACTCGTCTTTCAAGCTGGCAATGCTGCGCTCCAGTTTTGTACCAAATCAAAGCCTGTTTAGAGCAGAAGGGTTGCAAGTGAAGAAGTAGAAAAATCATGCTGATGAAAGGTATTCTATCTTATTAAAAATCCCCAGTTTTCTCCATGGACAATATGAAATAAGGTGTAACATTCCCCCACATTATTCGAGAAGATTGCAGGGGAAAGGACGGTGGTGGGGAGCAGTCCTCGAAATTCAAGTGGACAACTCACTTGCAGGACTAGAAAGACAGGGACCAGGGCTCCGAGAGTACGAAACAGACATCTCTCTTCCTGGGCACAGCCTCTGCACCGACCTCCACCAGCTCCCAGGGGGCTGAGTTGGGCGGGGAGGGGGGGCCGGGGCCTCCGCCTGCACTCACCCCTCCACCCACAAAAGGTTTTTGACGAAGCGTGAGTGGCAGATCTGCCGCGTCCAGGCCCAGCCCCTCGGCCGAAGTCCGGGACGCAGTGCGCCCTCTCCTTTCCGGGTGCCCTCTGCTTTCCTGGGGGGCCGCTGGGACAGCCCGCCTCAGCCGGGCAAGCACGTTGAGTGAGGCCTCCCAGGAGTCCTGTCCTGGGACTCTTGTTCCTCGGTCTCTATTTCTCGGAGAGATTAACTACTAGAAGATGGACAGCAAAGGAGCCACAACTTTGCTCGCAGTAAAATGGGTTGATACTCGCCACGGTTCCAAAGGCGAAGGCGCCCGCCAGGCAGCGCCGGCTCTGCTCCCCAGCTTGGCTCTCTGATGAGCCCAGAGCCGGAGCAGGGGCAGGCGGAGCTCAGGAGCGCGAGCTGACGGCGTTTCTCAAAGGGTCTCTGCCCTCCGCCCCCCGGGATCCCGGGTGTGGGCCGGGAGGAGAGAGGAAGGGAGTCGGCGATGGGCAGAGGCTGCTGAAGCCGCCCCAAGGGGCCCGTGCCGGAGACACGCGGTGACCTTGG
>NW_005354291.1:13944104-13963402 GCF_000412655.1 Myotis brandtii
CCCGTCCCGTCACCGGGGACCGTCCCTTACCCGGTGCCGGGTGCGTGCCGCTCGGTGCCAGGCGCCCACCGCTCCCTGCGCCAGCCACGGAGGTGCTCTCCAGCAGCTGCCGGCTCTGCCTAAGGCCGAGGCGATTTGGGCTCAGGAGCAACCCTCCCCCCAAAGCCTCCTAGGAGTCCAACGCCAAATGTCGCGCTGGCTGACCTGCCGGGGGGGGCTACTGCGAGGAGGCGGTCAGTCCGCAAGGTCCAGGGGCTCCTGTGGATCGTCAAGCCTCAAACTTGACCAGCAGAAACTTTGGCCGAGACCGGGCGGCGGGAGGCGGCCCTGTGGTCTTCACCTTTTAACCCAATCCCTCTTTCAAAACCAAAAAGATAAAGGGGACCCCCAGGAAGCTCTAAAGATGCGCCGTCATGTGCAGCCGGAGAAATAGTCTACAAACTAGCTGCCCGCAAGGAACTTCTTAAAAAGTACTTTCTGTCTTTAACTGAGTAAAACAATCGCTTCACAACCACAGCAGTGGGGGGCGGGTCAATCAAGGCTGTTAGGTTGATCAAAGGAGCCCTTACCAAAAGGAACATTTAAAAAAAAGACAACAGGTTTTTAAAAATTAAATTCAAAATAAATCACAGCCAAGCAGGAATCTTCTCTCGCAGCAGCACCTCCCGGCTGATGGAGTCGTGGCTGGGGACTGGACCCCATACCCTCAGTCAGAGATGCCAGCGTGGAAACCCCAGCAATTAAATGGGCGCTAGAAGGGCCCCGGAGAATGGATCTGGTCCGACTGAGCAAAGTGCCTCAGTTTTCTGGGTTGCCCCATATTTTACATAATATCTTGAACACTCATTGGTCTGCCCAGTATTTCTCCTCTTCTTTTTAAAATCTGATGTTCATACAGGAAAAATAGCAGAAGTTGAAGGACAGCAGAATTTTATGAGGAGATAGTAACTGCTTTTTGCAATGTTGGATGTGAGATTGGAAGATGCAAGGAAGTACCAGAATAGCATAAATTGATGAGGTGCTAATTATGTGAATATATAGACAAGTTAATACACTGGCAGAAGAAGTTTGATTTTAATGATGCATAAGCAGCAAGTCTGGCTAGAACTTACAGACTCATTACAATTATTTAAAGACTGACTAAAGTAAAAGGAGATATGAATGTCTGGGCTTCATTTGTAGGATTTTCTCAATTAGTGAGCATACTTCACTACTCTTTTTTTTCCATTCCAGTAACATCTGCTCAATTGCCAAAACCTCTACTGAGTTTCCCTCATAAGCCTATAAAATGAAAACATTTTTTTCTTCAAGATTGGAATGTTTAAGTTGATTTAAATATCACTAGTGATCAATCATGTAAACCAATGAGTTATATTAAAATTTGCATACTTACACACATTCTTGGCATGTGTCCTGACATTGTGGATTTGTGGTTCTATTAATACCAATAGTTTAAGAACCACCAGATGATTTCAGGCTAATATTTTATTGTTATTAATGTAATTCTTTTGTGACCTTATAGTTAAAGCTACTATATACAATTTTATATCTTAACACAAAATAGCACAGAATATGAAATTCTTTTTATTTTTGGAAGTTATTATACCATCTCCTTGGTACATTCTATTAGTTAAATATTGCTGTACTCTTTGCTAACATGCTTAAGGAATTTATCTTTATTTTAGAGACAAATATTCATATTAGAGATAAATATGTTAGCATTTTTATGTTTCATTTTCTGTTCAATAATATTCAGGTTTATACAAAAAGTATATAAATAAAAGATACCACAAGACATTAGAATGTAAGAACCTATGTTTAGAGCCAGAGAGGATAAAAAAGATGCTAACACTTGTGTCATCAACTTATTATGCTACTTTTTCATTATAGGTATCTATACTTGTACATTCTGAAACACACATGTATATTTGCATAAAGTTAAATACATTAAAATGTTTATTTGAAGCCTTTCAGTCCTAAATGAAAAGGAATAAGTTACTTTTCAGATGATAATAAAGACAACATATTATACATCTGTTCATAAATAGAGTTGTATTTGACATTTGTTATGTGGACTCTTAACAAATATAGATTTACATACATTATTTTGAGAAGGTGATAATTAAGGACTCTGCTACTGAATCTTGAAAAGTCAAAATGGCAGTTTTCTAAAATCAACATTTCCATGATTGATTGATTTTATACAGAATCTGTGATATGGACCAGGTGGACTCTGCTCCATTATTTCTAAAAGCAAATGAAAATGTCCTTCCTCATTAGTCCATTGTATTTTTCTAGTTATAGCTAAGTCTTATTTTGTTTACATAGCACCAACAATCTGAATGTAAAGTTTCTAAGACCAAATTGTCACTATTTACAGGATTGGCTGAATTTTCATCTTTACACTATATTATAAGATGTAATAAAATTTAAGCAATTATTCAGGCAATACGAGCCTCAGGTTACTTTTATTTAGGTTTGTGTGGGGGTGTGGAGGGTAAAGAGGGAGGAAGCAGACTGGAAACAAACTATTACTCAAAGTTTCTAGATATTTATCATTCTGTATTTTACATGCAAATGACTCTGAGTCTGCTATTTAACAATTGAAATGATATTTTCAACAGCACTATCAAGAACTGGATGTAAAAACAGTCCATATATTTGGAATATGTTATTTTTTACAACATAAAGTGATAATGAAAATAAGTATATTTTTATAACATAACATTAAGATATCGATGAAACTTGATAAATTTCCAAACCCTAGTAATTTTTATTACCTTCTAACCATTGGTAATAGGAAAGAGCAGAATATTGAACTACTTATATTTACAGAGGTGATTATTTCAATTAGATACCTTATCACTTTGTTTTTCTTTCTTTTTATTATGGCAAGTATAATAAATACAAGTAGACTTTCAGAAAAAAACCAATACCTTTGAAATGAGAAGGACCAGGAAGAGAAGGAGGGTGTAGAAAATATTGTGTACATGTCCTTAGTTTACAATACATAAACTTAATCCTACCCTTAAGTGCACTTAATGGAGTTGTTTGTATGAAAGCACTCCCAAAATATGTGTTTATTTTAGAAATTTATGGAAATTGTAACATTGATGCTGATATAATATTCTAATATAGAGCACATCTGTGGCTATTTTCCAAAGTCAGAGGTGTAGCCAGTTTAAAATAAAATCAAAGCCCAGCAGACCCTGGCACTCTCATCACCAGCCATGCATCTGCCATACGTGAAGCCAGTCAGATTGCATGAGATAGAGCTGTGAGAATGAACACTGAGCAATCCGTGGGGGATGGTGCTTCTGAGTCTGGGATGGCTCAGATAGTGCTGTAGAGGTGAAGTGGAAAACTGGGAACACTACCAGATTGAAACCCTGCTAAGGAAAAGAATTTTTGAAAGTCAGAACTATACATATCCTAGTGCTGCTGGACAGTGTTCTTCATTTTTTTTCTATTGCTAAGAAGAAAAAAATAAGAGAACTTTCAGCTTTATATTGAAGGACAACTTCAGTGTCCTAATTGCTCATAATGCAATTATGTAATACAATTACTTAAATAAGAATATGAAACTAGAAATTCATAGTGAGAAAAAGTTTTTATTTTGTCAGTGAGATTTATAAGCTTATTTAAAATTATTTGCAGAGTAAAAATTCTTTTTCTCTGAACAAAAACTTTTATATGTGATTTATTTGTATAAAAAGGAATCGAATGCAATTGTGTATATAATTTTCAAGTACACTTGCTATAATTGCCATCTCTTCATCTTTATCAAAGTTTTGCCTGCTGTAAAAGTAAAGAAGGGGAGAGAAGCTCTTTTGCTCCCATTAGATTTATTAATTAAAGTAATTACATTAAATAGAAAATAATGCCAAAAACAGACACCCATTAGAAAAATATTGCTAGAAGATCTATGTGGCAGGAAAGATGTTGACCAAGAGCCTATAACCAATTTGCCTTAAGAGTTTTAAGTAGCTGCAAAAACTAAAACCCAAAGGGTATATGCAGATTAGAGTTGAAAACCTTTTTTTAAGACAGGACTAGAATAACAAGGGAATAGTCCCTCTCAATGTCTGTGGTATTCTTCATGTCCCTTTGATAAAGCCATCAGTAACAAAGGGGACAAAAATAAACATCAGCAAATAATATAAATGCATGAAGAATACTGTGTAGTCTTTTTAAATAAGTTGTCTTCTGGTCAAAGCTTGAAAATACCATGAGCTTATAGGAAAGATGAGCTCTTGGAGAGCTATAAATAAAATTTCTTGATAATTCTTAAATTGTAAACAGAAATGCCACTTCCCCATTAATGAGAGCGCCCACTTTATGCTATGACAACCAGAGGCAGATATTGTACATGAAAGACTTCACAACCCATCGAATTTCTTGGATAGGAGTTGCTGCTTACCAGCTGTGCAGACTTACACAAGTTTCTTACTACTTCTGAACTTTCATCTTGTCATCTGCACAATGAAATTAATACTCATGACATATGCCATTGTGAGGATTAAATAATAGTGTTTTGCAAACCTTTTAAAGTCACAATTTTGAAAAAAAAAATTCTTACCCTATCTTCTGTATATGTTCTTACCAGTCTACAATCTTTGTTCAGCTTTATTCCTTTATAGTTTGCCTTATAAAAATATCCTGGTCGTCTCTTTAAATTTTTCTCTTATCTCCCCTCACTTTTAAGACAGGGACCCATCCTTTCCTGTGCCCCTACCACTTGGCAAGCTGAGAATTAGTAATATAAGAATACCAAGGCACCTCTCAGAAGTTGGAGTAGGTACCTGGAACGTGCTGTGGCTTTTAAAAATAAAACTGAGGTATAGAATCCACTAGTTTTAGGAGGCAGTATGACAAGTTCTCGGTCCCTCTAAACAACATGCTAGGGAGAAAGCCAAATGAAAACAGAGTTTTAACGAAAGGCAGTTATCTGCAGAGTCAAACTCTCTTGATAGGTCTGCTGAGAGGAAGACTGAGCTTTATCACTATGGAAGTCATTGACAATCTATGATAAAAACAGTTTAATGGTATAGTGGGGGCAGTAGTCACAATGGAGTAAGTTTGAGAAAAGGTGGGATGGGAAAAAAATGGAAAATGTAACGATAAAAACTATTTCGAATAGTTTTGCTAAAAGAGAAGCAGAAAAATGATGCAATACTGGAGCAGTATTTCTTTTGTTTTTTGAAGATGGTAGAAATGACAAAATGCTTGTATACTTATGGGAATAATCTAGTAGTGAGCAGTAACTGATGATGCAAAGGAGAGAGGGGACAATTGCTGGATCCATGCCCTTGAGTAGGTGAGAAGGGGTGGATGCCACACACAAGTAGAGGGGAAAGGCCTTCAATAGGAACACAGAAAGGATAGCAAAAAAGAAGGCAATAAATAGACCCAAATGCAGGGATTTATGTGGAATTGGGGGTAGGTGCTTTTGGAAGATTTCTTCTTTTAACCTAATTTCTTAAATAAGAAACAAAGTCATAGCTGAAAGTGAGAACTGGGGAATGAGGTATTGGGGATTTAAAGAGACAAAAGCTATGAACCAATCTTTTAGGAGAATGGGAAGTAAGTGGACTACGAACAATAGAGGGGTTGCCACATCACACCTACACGAAGATTACACTATGGGCACCGCCATTTAGTCATCCACTATCTAGGAAAGACCATGACCCTGGGGATGCTGGGCTTACCACACAGATACCACCAGTTGCTTGTCGAAGTCACTCCTCATTTTCTTCCTTGTAAACAGATGTCTAATTTTTTTTAAATTTGACAATGTGCTCACACTGAAGGGATGACTCCAGATTGGTCTCAATCATGTTAATCTATTTCCATTTTGTCAGATCTTCACTTTCTCTACTAGAGATAGAGGTGGCCATGTGACCCAGTTCTGGCCAATGAGAATAAGAAGCCTGCTGGAGGCTTCTGGGAGAGCTGTTTTCTTCTCTGACAAAAGGAAATCTCTTTTACTTCTTCTTTCTGCTTCTTGAGGATAGAAATGACTATGATTGTGGTTGACATTTTGTGAACGTGAGGTTGCATGAGAATGAAAAGCCAACCTACTGGCAGAGCAGAAGGGAAGCAAAGAGCAAGCACTGATTAAGCCCCAGAGCAGATCTGGATCAACTTCTCAACAATCTTTTTACTGAGTCTAATAAATGTCTTAAATTGTTAAAACCACTTACTTGGGTATTCTGTTATTAGCAGCTATATGCATTTTAACTGATATCCCTAGATTTCAAAGTGATAACCAACATTTTTAAATTTTATGCACAGTGCATGGCTATATAAAGGACTCAGTTCCCCATTTCTTCCAAAATAAGGTACATACATTTCAAAATATTACTGAGATCCCATTTTGGGGTTTATATTCAAGAGTTGAAAGCAAGATCTCAAAGAGAACCCATGTTTATAGCATTATTCATGAATATACAGAGTGGAAGCAACCAAAATGCCATTGATAAATGAATGGATAAGCAAAATGTGGTATATACATACAATCGAATATCACTCAACTTTAAGAAGGAAGGAAATTCTGCCCTAACTGGTTTGGCTCAGTGGATAGAGCATCGGCCTGCGGACTCAAGGGTCCCAGGTTCGATTCTGGTCAAGGGCATGTACCTTGGTTGTGGGCACATCCCCAGTAGGGGGAGTGCAGGAGGCAGCTGATGGATGTTTCTCTCTCTATGTTTCTAACTCTCTCTCCCTCTCCCTTCCTCTCTGTAGAAAATCAATAAAATATATTTTTTTTAAAAAAAGAAGGAAGGAAATTCTGACTAATGCTACAATATGGGTGAGGACATTATACTAGGTGAAATTAGGGAGTCACAAAAAGACAAATACTGTATGATTCCTGGATAGGAGTTGCTGCTTACCAGCTGTGCAGACTTACACAAGTTTCTTACTATTTCTGAACTTACATCTTGACACCTGTACAATGAAACTAATACTCATGACATATGTCATTGTGAGGGTTAAATAATAGTGTTTTGCAAACATTTTAAAGTCACACTTTTGGAAAAACAATTTCTTACCCTATCTTCAGTATATATTCTTACCAGTTCACAATCTTTGTTCAGCTTTATTCTCTTATAGTTTGCCTTATAAAAATATTATCCTGGTATTCTTTTTAAAATTTCTCTTATCTCCCCTCACTATTAAGACAGGGACTTGATGAAGGTTAACATCTAATTAATAACAGATTTGGGACTGGATCCCAGGTCCGATAACAGCTAGTGTAAACGTTTTCATTAATAAAATGAATTTAGAAAGAGACTTATCCATAGTAAAGGGGCATGATTTTTAGCACCACCTGATCTTATAATCAAGGTTTCCTGTTGCTAAGTAAAATATAAAATATAATGTAATCTAGAGAAAAACTTTTCTTGCATATTTGCTAATGGGAGTTATGGAATCAGTGGTGATACAATATAATCCAAAAAATGGTAGTTATTTACCATGATATTTTGCTCCTTTAGAGAAGAGAACAGGTCTTTTTAGGAATAGAAGATTGAAGGGGCATGATGGGGGTGGGGTGGGCAGAGAATATATTGATAAGAAAATAGTTCTGTTGCATTGAACTATTGCAACAGGGGTGATGGGGGGGTGTCTACTTTGTCTCCACAGAAAGTATAAGAAATAATTTTATAATTTCAACAGTTGTTTTCAGATTTCAAGTATAATTCTACTACATTTTCCTTTATTTTCTATTACCTATAGTACCCCTTACCCCTCAACACCAACAAATTAAAACAAATCAAACCTCTGCTATATGTCATTTCTGCAAAGCTGAGTATCATCATTACACTTGTGCAAATAGAGTCATGAGTATTTTTGCAAGGGGGATCCTGAAGAAATGCCTATATATATAAAGCAGTAAATCACAACTGGGAAAGGAACCTGCTGTAAACACACACTCGGTGGCATGTTACTTGGAACACCAACAACCATCAAAATGCAGAAGTTTGTGATTCCAGGGCCTGGGAGCACGGCTATTTGTTCCCCCAGACTTGAGGCCATAGAGGCTGGACTGGATTAAACCTAAGAGGAATCTGTTTATCCCTTCTGCTTTAAACACCAATCAAAAGCCCTGGTCCCCGCTTGAAGGTGCTGAAATGCAAAGCAAGCTCCCTGTTCCTTTTCTCTCTCTTGGTGGCATTTGAAAGTGTAAAGCTTTGAATACCAATTGCTTGAACTGGACATATGTGAATCTCTTCTAATCCTACTAATCCTGTCCCCAAGTGCTTCTTTGTATGTGGAGGCAGCACACATAGATCTAAGTAAAAGTGGCCGTAATCCTGGAAATGTGGAAAAATGTCCCAGTGTGAGAGATGCGAGAGGGAGAACTCCCTGCCAGAGGGACCTGCTGAAGAAACTATTGTGTCAGTTCAAGGAAAAGAGAGGCTATGGAGGAGCCCTCTCACCTTTTCTGAGCTCCTGGGAGGAGAGCAAACCCACACAGCAGGCATCCTCCCTTGCAAACAGCCTTCATGCACTTGAGCAAACTCACAGAACTGAGACAGTTTCTAAGGGCTGAGAAATTCCCCCGGCGGCTGCTTTCAGTGTCTTGAACCCAGCAGGCCAGGCCTGCCAATGTGCAGACTTCATTAAGCCCCAGAATTTCCTTTTAAACAGCCGGCGTGTTTACAGATTTCTGAGCTGCTGCTCCGGCTGCAAACAGAGCGGAGAGGGGCAGACATTTTTGTTGGAAACCCAAGAAATAAAATAATCCTACAGACACTACCTTCTCAAGACTTTTCAAATAGACAGAGAAAGACAGTAAGTTTCTACATTTTTCTGTTTTGCCAAAACGACTTGTAATTCTCTTCTGACTGGCTGCCTGCAGTTGCCAGTTAGGAGCCCGGCAGCTTTTGAACTTTCTAAAGGAAATGTGGCTGCATTGCCATCCTCATGAAGAATGCCTGAATCCACCCATTCACAAATAATAACTTCTGCAAACAGACTATTTTAAAGTTTGCAGAATATTTAATTACTGATTTCTGAGTCAAGTTATATGGGCAGAGGGCTGATTAACAATAGAAGTGTTGCATTACAAATTTTTTTTGAAATGTTCAATTTTACAAACCTTGTGAGAAGGATGATATGGGTATTGCTATTGCCACTTGATGAAAAAGGTATCACAATTATATATTAAATACTGTTCATTTATCTGAATAGATATGTTTTTTTTTCAACTCAAAGGGGCCTAGAATATTTTTAAAGAACCATCAGTACAATGCCCCCTTCAAGTGGTTACAACAATTTAAAGTTGTATCAGGAAACACAATTCAAACATCTTTATTTCTTCTACTGTGTTGGGTTTATTGTTGTTGTTGTCCATTTGTTCTTTTTAAAAATTATTGTTATTAAAAACTAGGTGAAAAATTTTAGGCAGAGGATATTTCCAAAACCCAAGACTTGGCAAGAAAATGGTTTTACTATATTTAATATCAAAAGAGAAAATAGTGCCATAAATAAATGAAATAAAGTACTGTGGAAAACAAGAAATAGGCCCAAAATGGAGTCACTTATGCTAAGCCCCACATTACCAAGCAGAGACTTACTAAGAAGATTCCAGAAATGGAAACTTAAACCAGTCCATCAGGAATTGCCTTATCAACAATCGTTAGTCAAAATGCCTGATAGACCCCTACCATGTCCTAAAGGAAAGTAACTTTGCAATAACCAAGCCACGTTTTTTGCTCATATAACTTCCTTGTTCCAACTCCCTCTATCTATAAAAGTCTTTTTATTTTGTACAACTCCTCAGGAATCCTTTCTGTCTGGTGGATTGGATGCTGCCTGATTCACATCAATTTTTGCTCTAATAAACTCTTAAAATGTTTTAATATGCCTGTTTATCTTTTAACAGTATATAATATAACAACAGAGATGTCCAACGTCTACACCTGAGAGAAAAAAGTTAAGTATGAATGGAAACAGTAGCCTTGACAATGATGTAAAAAACAAAACAAAACAAAATAAACCAATAACATTTCTTGTCCCCCAAGAGACCAATTTTAAAGGTCCAATTATTTTAACAAAACGTATTCTGTGTCAGGCACTATTCTAAGGGACTTACAAATATTAACTAATTGAAGCATCATAATAGTCCCATAGCATGTACTGTAATTGTTCCCATTTTATAGATGAGGAAAATGAGGTAGACAGAGGCAGGGTAACTTGGCCCCTGAGCAACCTGTGATGCACCCAGGCAGGCTGGCTCCTGGCCTCCCCGCAGCTGCCTCTGCCTCCAATATACCTATTCTGAATGAATTGCTATTTATGCTGCTAGATTTCAAATCTACAATATTAAAACAACACCATAAGCCCTTTAAGGGCATTAGTAACAAGATAAAAAAATGATTTTGCTGTATCTCTTGGTAACAAATTCCAGTATAAATGGGAATCTCAGCAAGCTAAATAAATATCTTTGTAATTGGCTAACCAAACTCAGAAATAGTTCCTAAAGAAGGTAATGGCATTCAAATCCATTGAATTCATCTACATGTTTCAGACACCTAAGAACTATTTCTCAACAGTGTAGTTTGAAAGACCTCTAAAGTGATGAAGAAAATTTATTTAGACCAGATTTGTGACTTGGGAAAAAATGTTTCTCCAACATGTGTGTCAGTTTCCTTATCTCTAAAAGAATCTCAAAGGTCCAGTCTCTAAAATATTTGTGATTCTGTAACTTTTGAAAATTCAGACAACAGCAACAATAAACCCAGTGGTACCAAAAAAAAAAAAAAAGGACTACAGAGCCAGTAGACTGTAAGTTAAATACTCCTTGGCCTTGGGATCCAGTTATCTGTGCCAGACACCTCATGTCCCCTGCCTCACACCTTCTCATCCTACCTTTTTCTAAAGCCATTGCTGTTGGTAAGCAGCTTCACACGTGGGTACCTCACAGCTTTCATGTCTTGCTTTATTTGCACCAAGGCTTCTGTGATGCCAGCATCGGCCTTGCACATGCACAGACCTGGAAGGGTAAGGGACTTGACAGCCCATGATCAATGACATCCCTTAACCCAGGATCAGTGAGGGAGGTCAGCCAATGGGTACATATGTTTCTCTTTTGTTCCCTGGGTCCTGCATGGTCAGTGTCCCAGTTACTCACAGTGGTCACCAACTGGGCATTGTACTGGCTATATAGTGTGACCTTTTAATGATTAAACCTTGTATTGTGATAAAATGAACATCCATTGTCATGGCCACACCAATTAGGCCATCCAACCTGGTGACAAGAAGGACTTTGGTATGGGAGAAGGCACTAAAAGAAGGGACAAGCAGGCAGCCCTGTGGTATGCACAAGGTAACTGCAGCAGTACATCACACAGAGAGAAATGGCAGCCCAGGTTAGTTCCTTCAAATAGCTTTCCACTGCAACACCTTCTGACAAGCTCCTGGCACAAGGAACATTAGTATTTTACAGATGGCCAGTTCCCCTCTTTTGTTTCCACATAGTGTTTTACTGGCTCAGTTTAATTGTTACTATTCCTTAAGTGAAGGTTACTTAGGGAAGTTGATTGGAAATGCCATTCTATTCTAAATCGTTTGTCTGCAACTGTGGCAGAGCCATTAGCATTGTCAGAAGGATGGGATTGCAAGTCCCCCTCTCCTGCAGTTAGCCTATCCATCCAGTCTGTGCCAGGAGGTGAGTTTTAAGGAGACTTAGCCTCTAACTCCACTCTTGAAAAGGAGCCTGCATTTTGGCTGACCTCGTAATTATAGGCTCTCAACCTTCTAACTTCCCTGAACATTTCCCGTGACTTGGAAGTTCTGCCATTCTTTTCTCCTACAGTCTTCTATTATGAAAAACACTAGAGGCCCAGTGCACAAAATTCATGCACTCGGGGAGAAAGGGCCCCTCAGCCAGGCCTGAGCCCTTTTGCAGTCTGGGAGCCCTTGGGGGATGTCCGACTGATGGCTTAGACCCACTCCCCACAGTCCGGGGAGTGGGCCTAAGCCGGCAGTCAGACATCCTTAGTGCTGCTGTGGAGGTGGGAGAGGCTCCTGCCACTGCTGCTGCACTCGCCAGTCATGAGCCTGGCTTCTGGCTAAGCGGCACTCCCCCTGTAGGAGCGCACTGACCACCAGGGGGCAACTCCTGCATTGAGCAAGATCAGGCTGAAACTGGCTCTTCGACATCCCCCAAGGGGTCCCAGATTGTGAGAGGGCACAGGCCAGGCCGAGGAACCCTACCGGTGCATGATCGAGGCCAGGGTGGGACATGGGAGGTTGGCCAGCCAGGGAGGGACCACAGGAGGGCTCCAGGGTGTGTATCTTACTCAGTCCTGATTAGCTGGATCCCAGCAGCAAGCTAACCTACCAGTCAGAGCATCTGCCCTCTGGTATCAGTGCATGTCATAGCAAGTGGTTGAGCGGCCTTAGCATATAATTAGCATATTACACTTTGATTGGTTGAACGGACTACCAGACGACCAGACACTTAGCATATTAGACTTTTATTATATAAGATTACATCTTCGAATGTAGCTTTTTTTTTTTCATCTTCCCCAATGAAACACTGCACCCATTAAACACTAACTCCCCATTCTTCTCTCCCCACCCCCATTCCTAGCAACCACCATTCTACTTTTTGATTCTGAATTTGACTATTCTAGTAACTTATATAAGTGGAATCATACAAGATTTGTCATTGGCTTATTTTATTCAGCATGATATCCTTAAGGTTTATTCATATTGTAGCATACATTAGTTCCTTTATTTTCAAGACTGAAAAAGATTTTATTGTATGTATGTATATATCACATTTAGCTCAACCATTCATCCCTCAATGGACATTTGGGTTACTTCTCCCTTTTGACTATTGTCAATAATGTTGCTATAAACATGGGTGTACAAATATCTATTTAAGTCTCTGATTTTATTTTTGGGGGCCATATATCCAGAAGAGAATTGCTGGATCACATGGTAATTCTATGATAATTTTTTGAGGAAACAGCGGGCCATACCATTGTACATTCCCACTAGTAATGCACAGAGGTTCAAATTTCTCCATATCTTTGCCAACACTAATCATTTTCTGGTTTGTTTGCTTTTTGATTATAGATATCCTAATGGGTATGAAGTGGTATCTCATTTTGGTTCTTTATCCTATTCCATTGGTCTATAAGTCTGTCTTTATGTTAGTATCACACTGTTTTGATTACCATAGTTTTGTAGTAAGTTCTGAAGTCAAGAAGTGACTTCAGCTTTGTTCTTCATTTTCAAGATTGTCTTGGCCATTAAAAATCCCTTAAGGCTCTATGTGAATTTTAGGATAATTTTTTCTGTTTTTAAGGAACAAATCATTGTAATTTTGATAGAGATTGCATTGAATCTGTACATTGTTTTGGGTAGTGTTGATATCTTAACAATATTAAATTTTCAATTACATGAACCCAAGATGTCTTTTTGGTGTCTTTTTTATTTTCTTTCATCAATGTTTAGTTTCCAGTGTACATGTCTCACCTCCTTGGTTAAATTTATCCCTAAGTATTTTATTCTTTTTGATCCTATTATAAATGGAATTGTTTTCTCAGTTTCCTTCTTAGTTTTTCTAAAATAGTTTTTAATAAATAAAAATATAACACTTTTACTAAATTTCCACCCAAATCTTATTCTAAAGATGCTGGTATGATGAACAATGTAAAAGGAGGTTGACCAAAAAACAATCCCATGCCCAGCCAGCATAGACCAGTGGTTGAGCATTGACCTATTAATATGAAC
The DNA here is from genome assembly GCF_000412655.1 of Myotis brandtii. Taxonomy (NCBI): domain Eukaryota; kingdom Metazoa; phylum Chordata; class Mammalia; order Chiroptera; family Vespertilionidae; genus Myotis; species Myotis brandtii. The sequence continues at coordinate 13,957,857 of NW_005354291.1, forward strand.
CAAGAGGTCACAGTTCAATTCTTGGTCAGGTACATACTGGGGTTGTGGGCTCGATTACCAGTGATGATTCTCTCTCATCATTGATGTTGCTATCTCTCTCTGCTCTCCCTTCCTCCCTGAAATCAATAATAATAAAAAAATTCCCAGTTCCTACCCTCCCTCTGATTTATCATGCTTCTGATGGCAGGAAGCCACTAATGAAAATACACAATCCAATTGCAATTTTTAAAAAAAGTATGAAAGCATTGAGATGTTGTTCTTATATAAAAAATAGTTCATATTTTTAGTATCTGACAGGGTACATCCATCGATGGCCTCCTGTATACTCCCTACTGAGGATTGAGCCTGCAACCTAGGCATATACCCTGACAGCGAATCAAATTGGTGACCTCCTGATACATGGGACCACATTCAACCAACTGAGCCACACTGACCAGGCTAAAATGTACTTTTCTTCAGGGGTGAACATGAATTGTGGTGGTCAGTAGGCAAAGGCTGAATAGCAGACACCCAAATCTGTAAATGTTGTCTTACCAGAAAACAGGGTCTTAACAGATGTGATTAAGTTAAGGATCTTGACAGGAAAGATTATCCTGGATTATTGGGCAGCCCTTAACTCCAATCACAAGTGTGCTTATAAGAAAAAGGTAAAGGGAGATTACACTCAGAAAAGAAGAAGGCAATGTGATCATAGAGGCAGGGACTGGAATAATGCAGTCAAAGGTCAAGAATGTTTGCAACCATTCTGTTCACTTCAAAAATCAGATAGATCATAGCAAATGATGGCGGCTTCCTTTGGGTGGCAGCCCAAATTGCAGGTGCTTTCCAATATAACATTTTTACAGCAATAGGTCAACACAGGTTATTGACTTGCTGAAAGCCTAATTTTTTATTCTATCAAGAAAGAGAATCAAAATAAGTTGTCCCTTTCCAGGCAATGCTAGCAGTACATATTCACTTTCTTTCACCAGAACTATATTAATTCTCCTGCTTGCTATCATGATATAGTTTTCAGGGACCCAAATCCTTCACAGTCCACAAAAGATCATGGTTGGCCATTATATTGATCACATACTGCACATTGAACCTCTTAAAAAAGAAGTGACTAATGTCATGGAATACCTTAGTAAAGTGTTACAGGATAGAAGATAAATCCAGTGAAGATTCAGGGACTTGACACATGATATAATATTTAGTGGTCCAGGGTCTTTAATTGTCCATGCTAGGACAATTCTGCTAAGATAAAATATTGTACCTCATACCTTCTCCCACTAAGAAAGAGGCATTGTACTTACTTGATGTATATCTTTAAATTTTAGAGGTAGTAAATCCCACTTTGGGAATATGTTAGCTCACATTAAATTCCTTTATAATAATGTAGTTTCTTGCAAAAGGAAGTCAAACAATACCTATTGGTGGAGAGAATATAAGATATTAATCTCTTATACATTGCTGATGAGAGTATAAATCGATAGGCAATTTGGAAAGCTGTTTGCCATTATGCTATAAAGTTGAAATTCACATGTCCTTTGACTTGGCATTTCCTCTTTTAGTAAGGTGCCATGTATATGGAAACATGCAGAAAATTTTTTTGGCACTATTCATAATAGCAAAGCAAAGGGATTGTGTAAATTAATTGGGTGTATTTATATAATGTAATATCATGTAAGTCAAATAAATGAATTATAACATTGAAGCACTGTGGATAAATCTTAGCAAGACAATGTTAAATGAAAAAGTAAGTTTCCAGAGATGATGTACAGTATTATAAATTAGAAAGTTAAAAATAAGGAATATAGTTTTAGGAATACATATAGATTTGATAGTTTATCAAAATCACCCAACAAGATTCAGGAAAGCAGTTGACATGGCTTGAGGGAGACAGGAAGATAAGATGGAGAACAACATTGGTAATAAAAGTTTTGGACAAATATTCTAGTTCCATGTATTGTAGGTAGGTTCATGCAGTTCATTATATTATTAAATACAAGTAAACAAATATATAAATAAAAAAGAGCCTTGCATGGGTCAGTGATGAGACTGTGTCATGAGCCAAGTATTGTGATTGCCCCCGTTCTCTATAAAATAAAGTCAGTTCTTTGAATTACGCTATTGTGTCTATAGGAATTCTCATTAAAAACTAAATATCAATATGAGCCATTGTCCTTCCCTTAATACAAAAGTATATGTAAGTTTACATATTCTTGCACACAGTAGGATACTGATAAGTGAGATTTGATGAGGAAGAATAGAAAGTTTGGGAAGAACCTGAAAAAGTGAAGGGGCCTGCCCTGAGTGGCTCAGTTCGTTGATCATTGTCCTGTGCACCAAAAGGTTGCTGGTTCAACCCAGGCAGGGCACATACCTGACTTGCAGGTTGGTTCCCAGCCAGGGCATATACAGAAGGCAACCAATTGATGTTTCTCTCATACATCAACATTTCTCTCTTTTTCTCTCTCCCTTGTTCTCTCTAAACAAGTCTTTGGGTGAGGATTAAAAAAAAAAGAATAAAGTTGGACCCTTATAAATAAAAAGGTGAAGGAGAGAAATTTCCTCTGAAGGAAAGAGAGGGTATTGAGTGGAATGAAGGAGATTTTAAAAAGTGTGCAAGATTACCTTTCCTTTGTTTAAAATATTGTCAAAACCTACCTTTACCCTAGCCCAGGGGTGGGCAAACTTTTTGACTCGAGGGCCACAATGGGTTCTTAAACTGGACCGGAGGGCCGGAACAAAAGCATGGATGGAGTGTTTGTGTGAACTAATATAAATTCAAAGTAAACATCATTACATAAAAGGGTACGGTCTTTTTTTTTTTTTTTTTAGTTTTATTCATTTCAAACGGGCCGGATCTGGCCCGCAGGCCGTAGTTTGCCCACGGCTGCCCTAGCCGGTTTGGCTCAGTGGATAGGATGTCAGTTTGTGGACCAAAGGGTCCTGGGTTTGATTCCGGTCAAGGACGCGTACCTTGGTTGCAGACTCCTCCCTGACCAGGACCCTGGTCAGGGCTGGTGCAGGAGGCAACCAATCCATGTGTTTCTCTCACATAAGTGTTTCTCTCTGTCTTTCCCTCTCTTCCACTCTCCTTAAATATCAATGAAAAAATATTCTCCGGTGTGGATTAACAAACAAAACAAACAAACAAACAAACCCTTGTCCCAACACATTTACTTTCTAATTACTTATTTATTTCCTGAATATAGGAGTTCACAATCTAAACAAGCATAATTATACGATTCCAAAGTTTGATTTGAACTATCTTGAGCAAGTATTAGGATTCTAAATTTTACTTATAATATTTAGAAAAGAAGATAGATGAAAGTAATATATTCCATAGAGAAAATATTACCCACATTTGTTGACAATTATTTTTCTCTCTCTTTTTTTTGAAAGATGAGGAAAAACATTCATTTATCTCCCCAATTTTAATTTAAATAATTAATCTCTAACTGTAAAAAAAATTCTATTGGAACAAGTTTTCTTTTTAGTTTATGTCTCCATAACATTAATATTCTATTCGTGATGCCACAGAGTTTCTTGTAAGTACTTTCTTTCTTTTTTCATATTATCCAAAAGTCAGGAAAGAGATTACTTTCCAATAACTAGATTTTGTAGAGTAAAATCTCCATAAGATATAAAAAATAAAGATTTAGTTTCCCCCATACTACACAAAAGTTTCAAAGGCCTATATATGATTTTAAAATAACAGAAACCAAACATACAAAATAAAACAACACAAACACTTCATTAACACATGCTGTTTTGAAATAATCTTAGATCGTATTCACTTTAAAGAAGTATAAATGCCAACGTAGGATAAGAAATGGTCTGTTTATGTTTGGGCCATATTTATAACAGTCATGATTTTATGAAGCCTTTAAGATTTTGGCTTCTCTTTGCAGCAAGACTGTGTGTCAAGTATAATGCTCTTGGACCTGTAGGAATACGAACAAAAAGATGAAATCCCTTCACTTGCTGCACTTTATTCTGTTGTCACAGTTAAAGCAATATTTATTTTCCTCCTCCCTGCGTCTTACAGGCCCATAGTAAATCAAAAAAGTAAACTCTCAGGTTCATTGTGTAAGGGGCTTACTTCTAGGCCTCTACAGTTGCCACAGTAACTAATTAGAAATTTGCATCTCTAAGAGAATTATTTAATGCTGATGTGTAAGCCCTTTTATTCCTTGGAGCTTGGCCTTTTGCAAGGAAGCTCCTGGTAGATGTTGGGCCTCGAGGTCATACTGTACAAGCTCTGAACGTAGGTGGCCCTGGTTTCCCCTTTTTATCTGGATGATTCATACTCAGTGAAGAAAGTGTCTTGCCATGTCTTTGTTGAATGGTGGGCATCTGAAAGGCGGCACTTGATTCATTTAGGCGCCATTTGTTTTAACCTGTAACTTCTTCCCCATCGCTCATTAGCTAACTCTTGTGTAATTGAGTCATGCATGTTAAACTAGTACAGTTGAGTTATGCCAACCGACCCACCAACAGGAATCTCTCCTTAGACTTGTCATAAAGTCTGAGGAGACAATGTTGCTGAAATGCAACATGTTTTGCAGATTTGGACAATGTTTAACAGTAATAGGAAGATGAGCGCTTTCCCTGAATAGATATTCCTTTTCTAAGGTTTAAACCTGTTTTCCCCCAGTGTGGGAAGAAGAGAGAAGCCTTCTTGTGGTGCAAAGACAGAGGCAAAAGGGAAGGCACTGGGGACTCCTGCCTGGGCAACTTGTTCTGAATCCAAGAAGGTGCTGACTACTTTCAACTGCCATCCTGTGCTGTGGGCACAGGTGAGAGATGCAACCTACAATTGGGGCAAAAAGGAGGAGAAATGTGTTCAGTTCCTCCCAACCCCCCTACCAACTACTCCTACCAAAGTAGGGGAACCCCTGAGTTTACTGCAGCCAAAGGACAAAACAAATATACCGTCTAAGACAATGACCAAGCTTGTGACCAAGAGCAGATTCGGCACACTGGTGTTCAATGAAGCATTGTAGGCAAAAAGTGGAAGCAACCCAAGTGTCCATCAACAGATTTTATGTGGACAAACAAAATGTGGTATAAACATGTAATGGAATCTATTCAACCTTAAAAAGGGAGAAAATTCTGACACATCCTGCAATATGGATGGACCTTGAGGACATTATGTTAAAGGAAATAAGTCAGTCACAAAAGGACAGATATTTCCTGACTCGACTTAGAAGAGGTATTTCTATGCTATAGATTGAATGTTTATATTCCTCCCAAATTTATATGTTGAAACTTAATTCCCAAGGTGAGATGGCATTTGGAGGTAAGGCCTTTGGGACATGAGTTGATCATGAGGGTAGAGCTTATAAAAGAGACCCCAGATCCCTGGCTGGGTGTGGCTCAGCTGGTTGGAGTGTCATTCTGTACACCAAAAGGTGGTGGGTTTGATTCCTGGTCAGGGCACATACCCAAGTTTTGGGTTCAATGCCTGGTTGTACCATGTGTGGGAGGCAACTGATCAATGTTTCTCTCTCACATTGATGTTTCTCTCTCTCTCTCTCTCAAAAAAAAAAAAACAA
>NW_005354291.1:13963415-14020073 GCF_000412655.1 Myotis brandtii
AAAACAAGAGAGAGAGAGAGAGAGAGAGAGAGAGAGAGAGAGATCCCTTACCCCTTCCAGCACATGAAGACACAGCAAGAAGTCAGCCATCTATGAACCAAAAAATGGGCTTTTAAAAAACACTGAATCTGCCAGTACCTTAATCTTGGACTTCCCCACCTCCAGAACTGTGAGAAATAATGGCTGTTGTTTATAAGCCCCTCAGTATTAACTAAGACATTAGATTAGTCAAACTCATAAAAACAGAAAGTAAAATTGTGGTTACCAGGGGCTGGGGGTGAGAGTGGAAAAAAAAATGAAAAAGTTCTGGAGATTGGTAGCCACAACAATAGAATATACGTAACACTACTGAACTGTATATTTAAAAATGGTTAAGATGGTAAATTTTGTTATGTGTTAACCACAATTTTTTTAAAGAACCCAGACTAGATTAAGTAGGAAGGCAGATTGAGCTCCTCTTTCAGGCGAATAAAAGAAAGGTCATCACTCTTATGCCTTCTATAGAGAAATAGATCAGTTTTGCTTAACGTAAAAGAAGGCAGAACAGAGCCAGAGATACTGGCTTCCCCTGTGGATGGATGGAGGGAACCAACCTGAGATGATGGAGGACCAACCTTGAGTCTCTGCTCTCACTGCCCTGGCCACAGCACCTGCACATCTGGGGAAACAAACATCTCAAATACAATCTTGCACATGTCCTGGAGGCAGGAGGAATGAACCCTCTAGTTAATAATTGCTTCTTAAAAAGTTTTGATCAAATAAAATGTCTGTGTCTTTTAAAAAATACTGTGAACAAAAATATTGCTATTTAAGTAATTATATATATGTTTGTTTCTATCTTGATTCTACTTCTCAGACTCAAGAAAGCCAATTCTCTGTTAAGAATAATCTGTTTATTTTACATATAAAAGGATTTCACTAAATTGTGCAGTATATATACGGCATTGTTTCATGAGTTTTAAGATTATGAAGGCCTTAGTTCCAGTGCATTTTCCTTGAAGTTAGGAGCTATGGATATCTCTCTAAATTAATGAATTCAAATTATTTTTTTTAGCCCTATTTACTAGCACAGTGACTAGCAAATTGATGTTGTGCTTTAAAACTCAATGAACTCTACTGTATCCAACCAGAACTAGACATGTATTTATTTTTAAATATATTTTTATTGATTTTATAGAAAAAGGGAGAGGGAAAGAGAGATAGAATGCCCCCCTACCGGGGACCTAGCCCATAACCCGGGCATGTGCCCTGACCGGGAATCAAACCATGACCTCTTGGTTCATAGGTTGAAGCTCAACCACTGAGCAATGCTGGCCAGGCAGAATTATATTCTTGTCATGAGTCTATATCTCAAATCAATTTTTGTAGAACACCAGTAACTTTGTCATTTAATTTTTGTACTCATGTCTAGCTCACTCAAAAGTTTGACCAATAATTAACTTATGAGGCTTAGAACATTTTCTGAAAACATGTAAAGAGACACATCACATATGTCTACACAATTATATTCTATTTTTAAAAATAGTAAAATAAGTTTAAAGGCTGCTTTTAAGATGTGGCCTCTCCATACTATGAGTGGAAATGTCCTAATTTCATAGATTAGAAGGGTTCAATTAGTATACCTAATATGGGCTAATCCATGGAGAGCTAGCTCAGTTTCTCTAGACTCAAAGTAATTTCATTAACATTTACATCACACCTTAAGGTAGGAGAAAGAAATGAATACATGTAACTGATGATTAGGAATGATAGGTAAAACCTGGAATGTCAAAGTCATAAACATTGTAAAATATATCATTACAAATAAAGTCAACAGAAATGCGCTAAAATGTTTCTAGGGATATTTTCATATTAATTAATTAATTGTCCATCTTTACCCATAAGAATCCTCACTATGACACTCCTGATACCCCACTCAGATATCTTTTCCTTTCATGGACATATAGAACACCTTCTGTCTTAGAGCACTTTATCCTGTGAGAGCATTTGCTATGTGCCATGTTTTGTTTTATATTCCTGTTCTGTACTATGTTTTGTTCCTTATTATATCATCTACAGGACTTGGCACATTCCCTTGCAAGTGACATGTCTGATATCAATTCACTGGATTGTGTTTATGTGCATGTCTGAACTGTTTTACTGTTTGCTATGTACATAAACTAGGATGAGTAACCATTGCTAGATTAAAAATTTAACATATCTGAATTATTTTTATTAACAATTACTTAAAGATTTTATTTCCAGAAAATAAGGTCATTCAAAAACTGTTCATGAATTTAATATTCAGGAAGGTTGGCCAAACCATCTGGATTTCAAAGCAGTAAGTGTTTAGGAAGGGAATTTGATTAAAGTGAGAAAAGTTCCCATTTAGACTGTGTCTACCAGGATAGCACAGCACAGCAAAGCAAAACAAAGGCTCAGTTTGTGAAAACTGAAGAATGCACTATTTTCTACATTGCCTGAGCATATTCCTCATCAAAAATTTTATTTGTTTTGTCAATGATTGTGGGGAAACAGGAATTCTTATGCATTACTGGTGGGAGAGTTGATGGTACCAACTTTAATCCAGGGAATTTGATCTTTTCTATCAATATTACACGTGCACCTACCCTTCACCCCAGTGCTTTTGTTTCTAAGAATTTATCCTACAGATATACTCACATGTGCAGAATAACATATGCACAAAGCTTTTCATTGCTTTGCTGCTTCTACTTGCAAAAGTTGAAAATAATCTAAATGTTTATCAGTAGGGAATTGGTTAAATAAATTATATTACATACATGCACTGAAATATACAGCTGTTGAATAATAATTAAATATTAACACTATTAAATATTGATATGGGGGATCTTCAAGATTTATTGTTAAGTAAAGAAATAAACAAACAAAACCCACCAAGTGCAGGATAAAGAAATAAACAAACAAAACCTACCAAGTGCTTTTTATACTACCATTTGTATAAAAAGCAAGATAGAAAAGATACATGTGATTTTGTTTGAATGTGCATAAAATATTTCTAGGAAAAATAAAACCAATGAGAAACTGATCCATTGGTTACCTCTGGAAAGAACTGGGTGGTTGGTAACAAGAACAGAGGGAGACATTTACTCTATAAAGTTAAAATAATTTGTTGAGGTAAAATTCACATAACATAGAATTAACCATTTTAAAATACACAATTCAGTGGTATTTGTATGTACATACTATGTGTAACCACTACCTCTATCTAGCTCCAAAACATTTCCCACTTGAAAGTAAACTCCCTCCCCATTAACCAGAGCCTCCTCATTACCCCAACCCTGGCAACCACCAATATTCCTCTGTCTCTGTAGATTTATCTGTTCTGGATATTCCATATTAATGAGTCATACACCTAGTGTCCTTTTGTGTCTGGCTTCTTTCACTTAGCATAATGTTTTCAGGATTACCTTTTTTTGTTGCATTTTTGAAATGTGAACTTTGTTGAGGTATTATGTATTCAAAAACTAAAAATTTAAAAATAAAACTTGTTGAACACCATGGAAACTAAAAAAAATACATACATACATGCATACATAAATAAATAAATAAAAACAAAACTCCAGACTATATCAGAGATGAATATTCTGAAGAACACTTATGAAAAAAGATAAAAATATCCTTTGGCCATGCAACATCTCATAATCCCTTTCCAATCTGAGGCCTTTCTAATCACCATAACAACACACTCTGAGGGGGAGGGCATTTTGGAGGGTTTGGTTTTACATGAGTGACTTTTGTCATTAACTTGCAGATATATGTCTAGAGCAATACACTCCTATTATTTTACTGTGAACCTCAATAGCTAGTGAAACTGCCCATCAGCCAAGGGCCCCCACCTCCCTTGGTACTTGCTCCCATTAGTTTATATTCAATATAAAGAAAATATCATTGTTACCTAGATGCTGCCTAGCAAACCATAGGGGGTTCAGATAAAGGGATTTCTGTCATAGATAAGGAAATGTGGAAATCCAGGAGAACAATGCTGCTGAACAACTTTCACTCCAGGCTTTGTCATTTAAATAGAAATTCCAGAGTAATTTCTCATTTTCAATTGTGACATTTCTATTACCCAGAAGGTTGGAGTGGTAACACACTTTAGAAGTCATCCAGGCTGACCTTTTAATTACTCATATAAGAATGTGTTCTAATAAGGATAGTTGATCACTGAGCAGGCTTAGATGCTTTTCTGTAACAGGGAGCTCACAACTCAAAATAATATTGTACTAGGTCAATATTATTTCAGCCTGGAGTAACCAACTCATGCTGGTTTGCCTAGGATTTTCCAGATCTTAGCACTGAAGTTGCATGCCCTGGGAACTTCCACTCTTACCCCTCAGTCCACTGCTAAGTTGCTCTCATACTTCAGAACCCAGAAAGTTCCAAGCCTTGGATTTCCCTTTCTTGTCCTTTGTAAAAGTCATAGAGTCAATGTCTAAAGGCAATTTTCGTTTCCCAGATCATAGTATTCAGTTTTACTGGGAACATTTCCTACTGAGCCACAAAGTTCTTAATAACAAGACTCCAGGCTCTAAGATTCTGATGTATATTATACTGTTGCTGCTGGAAGACCTATTGCCAAACTCGGAAACCTGCCCCATTCCCTGTGCAGCTAAGGCAGGTCATCTCCTATGTATTTCTTTTCAAAAGCAAAGAATTCCAGTTAGGTTTTTCCAACTTTGCTCTCCCTTCTTCTGTAATCACTTTTTTTTTTAAATTTAGGAACCCTAATGAATCCATGGAGGCATTGCAATATTAATGCAAGGCAAATGTAAAATACATAAATAAACAACCACAGCAATAAGACAAAAGCCAACGCCAGTGCCACCCACTTTGCTGGTATAGAAGAAATTATACTGCTCCTCCTTGTAAATAAGGGGTTTGCAATGTGCTGTTCCTTTTCTGTATGGGAGGGGGTGCTTATTGATGCTGCATCTGTTTTGTCAGAGCGTCAGCTAATGGAGAAAGTTAATTGTGTTGGTTGTAAGGCCACCTGTCACACACATGCCTCATTTCCATACTAATGGTCCAGCAGTGGCAGGCAGTGTGCTCTCTGCAGTAACAGCTACTGCCTCTTTGGAAACGTGGGCCAAATGTGCCTATGCAGCAACTGTAGGCCTCGTGCGAATGCCTCTAGTATTGTGTTGACTAGGGCTTATATTAACCCCCTACTGGCGGCTCCGAACTAGATTTGCAGTAAAACTGGGGACGCTGTAAATGCTGCTCTAGATGAGGAACGAGTCCACGATGGACCTACTGGGAGAGGCAGTTTTTGGGCTTCAGGATTTTAGAAAATAATCCTCTGTGTAGCCTACCCACCCCACATTAGGGAAGAGGGAGAGAGATGAAATTCTTGATACTCAACTTCTCCTTTAAGAACAGCCTCTCTATTATTTCATTGTAATATTTAGTATTCTTTTCTATGAGCATTTTCACTACCTTCCTTTGGCTTTTCAGTCAGTTTGCATCCCTAGGAGAACTGCAGATAGACGCTCATTCATGAGGCAAAGGTGAGTTTTAGAGCTCTGAGTAATCAGGTTTCCAGTTCTGTCGCCGAAATTATGCCAAGCAGCCTTGACTCTTGACTACAAAGAATTGCACTCTGGGCAGTACTTCACCCAGCAGTACTTTTTACAAATCATTTGCATCTCAGGCATAGTGGAGGAATCAAGGCCCTGGAGAAGAGGTTGATGAATATTTTAGTGGGAAACTATTAGATGCGATTTGAGAGAGGTGGCTATCCCCTCAATGAGGCAGGCCAATAAAATTGAGAGCCATTTTCCCCCCAGCTCCTAATCCCGAAGATGCAGGAAAATACCAGGTTTAGTTTCTTTGGGATCCTTTTATATATGGCTTTCTGTGACCTTACAAAGCCCTCATAAAGGGATTTGGGGCTAAAGGCCAAAAGCTGCCGCACTGACTGCTCTCAGAGAGAGATGGGGAACACATGGGCCAGGCTGCTTACATTTTTTAATGGCCAATTTTAGTTGAATTGATGATTATTTTAGGCTGGGTTATCTCTATACTTGTAGCAACATACATTTTAGAATGGATGTCACAGTCATTTGGAGGAGGCTCAAAGTCAGGTAGGTAATGGTTTTGACCACATTGCAAGTGGAATGTGCTAAGCAGAGACATTCTTTCTGGAATACGTCCAGCCAGAGTTGCTCAGCTAGGTAAGGGGGTGCTGTCTTCTGGAAGCACCCTCAGAGAAGCCCAGGAAACCAGATCTGGAGGCTGCAGAGTTTTATGAGTGTCCTTAATGGCAAAGGTGACAGAAATCTCTGTAGGTGAATCCTGGCTGACCTCTGTTAGGTCTGGATTTGCCAATGTGCCACAGAATTTTCCCAGAGCAATACAGAAGAAGGGGGTTTGGGTCACAATGGAAACCTATCACAGATTCCATAGGAATGCTAATGGGGGAGCCACTATAAATTTTAGGTCTGTGACTCATCCAGGCCACCGATGCCTGGAAGTCTTGCATGTCCCAAGTTGACACCTTTTCCTATTTCCCACCATAACTATTTCAAGTTATATCACTTCCCTCCAGCTTCCCACCCAGAAGACAACTTTATTTTGCATTTCACAGAGAAGATGGGGTAACCAAAGAAAATTCCTCAACTTTTGACTCCAAACTATACCAACAAGATGGTATTCTTATCCTTACCCTTCTCCTTTTATATAAGGCCACTAATCTCAGTCTTGAGGGCTCCACCCTTATGAACTAATCACCTCACAAAGCCCCCAACTCCAAATACCATCACCTTGGGTGTTAGGTTTTCAAATATGAATTTGGGGGGACACAAACATGCAGGACATAGCAGTTGTCACTACACTCGTCTCCATATGGCGAAAACAGACAGTCTGAGAGGCAAGTCTTACCCTTGCAAGTGACCAACAGAGGTTCCTGTTAGGTCTCTGACATCAAAGCTTCCATTGTCCCCACGGATCCAAGCTGCCCCTCTTCAGTGTCGCATAGTCTATACATGAGAAATGTGAGAAAAGCACAACCTTGTTATCGTGGCTTATCTCATCTCTTCCTTAGCTACAAAGCTGCCATATTACTTAGAACACAACTAAGCATGTAAATCCCACCACCTTTGCTGGCTCCTTGGCACCGAGATGGTCACAAACTTGCGAACCCACACTGGACAAGTGGCTGGGAGGATGAGTTGCAAAAAGGAGCTCAGAGCGCTCAGAAGGCCCAACCTAGAAGCTCAGGCTCTTTATTACGGGGAAAGGGGTTAACCGCCCCCCCGCCCCCAATATTTACTGTGCTTATATTTTTCTTGTGTTAGAATACTAGTATTCTCCTTCTTAAAGCTACTGAGGGAACAGATCTCATCCTGGCTGTGTTCAGCCTGCTCCCAGGTAATTTGAGGAGATCTACTAATTCACTATAAAAGCAACTACACATAACATTTGTAATAAAATGCTAGAAACACATTTTTATTTTTCTTCTGAGAGAACACAAAGTGCTTACTTAAGCTGGTTATCAAAGTAAAAAATAGAGCATAATTTTTGCTCACTGAGTAAATTTACTTTCCTGCCTCTGCAGCTTTGCTCCACCAGGCTCCTCCACCCATCACCTCCTCTCTCCAGCTTGTGGTGGGGGTGAGGAAAACCATCCCAGGAACTTGGAGCGATGTCTGATATAGGAATTGGTTTTTGTTGCAATTGCTGAGCCAATGAACAGTAGTGTACCTGCTCCTATGAGCAAAAAGTCAGGTCTGAGAAGTAGGACAGAAAACAAGTGAGTGAATGGAAGATCAAAGGCCAGATAACTAAGTGCTGCACCTGAGGTGTGGGTGGGACTCAGTTCTCCAGACAATAGTGTCCAGGAGACTAGAACCTCATTGTCCTTCATGTGTGGCATGAAGTACAAGTCCTGCAGGGTTGAGAAAGTAGTTGTATGGGCTGGGTAGATTGAGACTGGGTGTTGTACCAGAATAAACCATTACATTAGAATAGAAAAACTATAAAGTCCAGGAGGAGGTAAAAAAAAAAAACACATTTCCTGAAGTAATACCCCAACATTATTTTTCTGTCAATCAATTACTTTTGCACCAAATTGAGGTGCTCTGAGTATACATACCACCCCTCCTAGCCACATACATTTTCTCATTAATTGTGCAGAAACCATTCATATTCTAAGTGTGAAATTGTATTTGATATTATGGCCCTAGTGGTATTTTCTGATGGTTGAATTAGAGAAATTCATGTCGGGGTTCTTGTTCCAGCATTAAGAAGGGTTCAGCAATCTGGAGAAGGATGTGTGTAGATTAAATAAGAGTCCAGAGACCAAGATAATTTAAAAGGCATTGGGGGTCAGAGGAGCCTAGCTGAAGGAGCTAAGATCTAAGTTCTAAGTTCTCAGGTCTAAGGTCTTAAGGTCTAAGGTCTAAGGTCTCCTTGTCCCAGGACCCCATGCTTTTTATTAACACAAATTGTCCTGAGGTGAGGCAGAGATATACACTTCAAAGGGTATGCACAAGTATTGTCAGAATGGGGGAATTAGCCTACGGCTGTTCAGGTGTTTGGCCAGTAGGAGGCAATAACATGTAGATTAAGATGCTCTTTAGCTGTCTGGCAGCCAAGAATCAATTTAATGTATCCTATTCAGGTTTGGGGAAATGCCTGTAGACATTCCCAACAGGTGACTACATATGTGACTCAACCCTGTTGAGTCCCCAAGTTCCATCAACCTTTTGATGAAACTCTTGCAATTATGACATGCTAGAATTGGCTTCCTGCAAGTTCAAATAGACATTTATTTATTTATGTGATTTTTATGTCTTCAAGAGTCAAGAATGCAGACAGGATGTATAATTTGGCTGTTATGAGCATATGTCCTAGGATCAACTACTCTGCTCTGATGCCTCAGACACGTTAAGTCTCAAAACCTCAACTTGGCCTGCTACTCCATAGGGCTGTTGGGCAGATTAAATGAATTGATTGGCCCTTGCACATATTTTAACACAGTTCCAAACTTTATAAACTCTAGTCTCATTAATATCCACCTAGGACTCAAGGCTAGGCCTTTAGAAGATGTAGAATCTGAAAGTGCAGAATTTATGCTTTCTTGCTCCTGTTTAAGCCTTCTCTTAAGAGTGCAATTCTCCAGGTCTCACTTACGGAGGAAATAGATGATTATCAGGGTGATGATCACATACTCTCTCTGGATAAGGTTTTCTTTGTTTTTGTTGGGTAATTAGATTTTGCCTTTGAAAGTCTACATAATTGAGTCCCATAATTGATTTAATCTTGATTGTAAAATTTGCTTCTATTAGTTGATACTCAATTTGAAACTTATGGATGTGCTATGAGTAGATGTGGTGTATGATAGATATGTGCTCTTTCCTTTTCAGGTAGGATTCCCTCCCCTGCTGGGATTTCACCCCTGTATCAGCACGTGGCTCACCAAATCCACCTTCATTTATTTAGTAAATAGTTACTGAGGGCTCACTGTGTGTTGGCTCCAGATTAGGTGCTGAAGAAATTCATGGAACGGTTGCCAGATTTAGCATATAAAAGTAATGTATGGGACATAATTATATTTTAAAAGAATTGTTATTTATTTGAAATCCAAATATACCTGGGTGTCTGCTTTTTAGCTGGCAACCCTAAGTTATGGTCTTAGTTTTCATATTGTTTGTACTGAGCCAGGGATATCATCAAGAATCCCTCAGGTGACCACTAACAATACGGTGAGAATTATAAGGAAGTCTAAGGGTATCCCAGAGAAAGGGGCATGGAAGCTGAGATCTGAAGGACAAATAGGAGTTCGCAAAGCAAGTATCCTGCCTGGGAAAGTGCTTCAGGCAGAGGGATCAATCAGCCTGTTGGAAAGTTCTGAGGCAGAAAGCAGCTTGAGGAGTTTGTCAGAAGCTGCATAATTTAACAATTCAGAGACCCAGAGAGAAGGGGAGTGGGCAAGGTTCCCAGGGAGGCCCATCTGCACCTCCTGATGTCCCAGTCATCATCCTATTCTCCCCGCCACCTTCTCCTTTTACTTAAGTTAGCCTGAGTGCATTTATGTTCTTTACACGGAAAAAACTGACTAACTAGAAAGGTAGATACTTAGTAAATCCTGAAGTGACTTAAGTGGAGCTCTAATTTTTCAAGGGGAGAAGAATGGAGTTAGATTATAGAGTTGACTTACGATTAGAAAAATCTCATGCTGTCCAAGTTTCCCTTGAAAGAAATCTCTTAGATTACCCACCAAGACTTACATTGAGAAGCATTCAGTGGGGAGACAGACCAGGAGAGCAGAGGCATGGGTCCCTCTCCTGGGGTCCCAGGAATGGGGCTCTAAGAATGGAATAGCAGGCCACTAGCTGCTCTAACACTGCTCCTTCTGTTAGCTAACTGTCTTTTGCTGAATTTGTGTTGGATGGATTTGTGTAAGTTGAATGAGAATTCATTGATAGTTAGTGGATAAAGGTTATTGTGGTCACCCCCATGGAAACAGAATGGACACTCCCTCCCCCAAATTTGGTTCAGATCTCAAGACTGATGATGCCACATATGCACCAAGAGGGTATGAAAACATTTATGATTCACATAATGAGGCTTTCTGGGGAGAGCAGGCAGCCTCCCAAGCAGGTCTGGAATGGTTTGAGAGAGCAGGGAAAGGACACTGGCTGGCATTTATGGTGGTTAGTGGGTAGGGCTGTTCCTGGGCACAGCCAGGACTTGTGTGATTTGAACTTCCAGAAACCAAGAGAGGGAGCACCCAGGCTTTAGGAAGAGAGCACCCAGGCTTTCTTATCAGCTTGTTTCGTTAAAGAGCAAGAGAAAAAGAGGGAGGATTGGGGTTTGAAAGCTGTCTGCAAACATAAAAAAATGGAGTCTGATTCTATAACAAAGCAATTTTTCTGCTTCTAATTAGTAATTTTTTCAAGGATCCTGAGAGTGAATGCTTAACTTTGCACCAACTTGTACGAAGGCTATATCAAACACGATCTGACAGGATAAAAGTAGTGCATGCAAGTAGGGTAATTTGAGGAGGGTTTGATAAAGGGGCAATTAGCAAAAATGTGAGTAAGGTATAAGGACTCAAGGCATACTGCAATACTGGGGACTAGTAATAACACCTGGGCCTCCTCTTATCCCCACTCCTGGTTGGGTGGCAAAGGAAGGTGCCAGAACCCAGAGTGGGAGGAAGAGAGGGAAAGTTAGTGTGGAGAGGGCTGCTGAATGAGAGCTGAGTTAGGTTAAGGAAACCAGCCACCTATGGAGATGCCCAGGAGCTAGTCATGAAAACCCCAACTGCACTCTCTACTCCCTCTCATCTGCCAGTGCCCCCATTGGCCAAACCCAACCAGAAGTCAGAGGGCAGGGTGCTCACTGAACCAGTCCATGAAGTCTGGCTCCCAGCACACAGAGGAGTGTGGACGGACTCTGGAGAACCAGGAGAGGGCCGGCACAGGAAGCTGGTTTTCCCTCTGGCAATAGGATTGAAGCTTGAGTCTGCCTGTAGACAATGTGGTCAAAGAAATGGTTCCACTCTCACTCTCTCTCCTGGGAGAGTCAAGAAGTATTTGTATATAACATACAAAATAAATTATGTGCAACATCGCTGCTATTTCAAACAAGTGATTGTCATTGCATATGCAGCAGTCATTTGGAATGTGTAAAGGAACACCTTTTATGTTCTCATTCTTTGTCTTTTTTTGTTGTTGTTTTTACTTTAATTTTTTATTTTTTGATTATAGTTGATGTACAATATCATATTAGTTTCAGAAGTACAACTCAATGTCTCTTTCCTATAAATTAATGTTAGAAGTTCAGAGCAAACAAGAACTAGGACATGACAACATGTATATCCACATGGTAAGGTGCACTAGAGCCTTGGACATAGTGATGGCTCAATACATCTTTACTCATCAAGTGATTGGCACAATGAACAGCAGAAAACCTTCTGTGAGAAATGCGATGAGTAAGATGGATAGTTTCAAGGCTGTCTTACAGTATTTAGGTGGTTTGTCTTGTCCATACCAAAATGTAATCTCATTGTCAAAGCATCCCATGTATTTGCCACACACCCTATGCTAATTAATCCCATATCTGGGAGTAGGTGCACACAGCGCATGAGCACTGAGGCTAACTGAGCCATAAAGCAGTTGTTCGGTGTTGTCTACCTCTATTCCTACTCAATTCCTATAGAGTTAAAATTTAATGTCAGCCCAAATTGAAAACAACATAGCAGCTTTTCTGAAATTTGTTATCTGTTCTCAAATGCATTTGCATTTTTGAATACTTATTTCTGGCCTTAGTTTTTGTGCAATTTTGTTTATATCACTAGAAATAGGGCAATGTGACTTTTTGTTCCTTTTATTACTTCAATCGGATGCCCAAAGGGATGAAGACAAAAATCATTAAGCAAATGGTAGAAAGCAATCAATGTCCCCAAATATAAGGTCACACGATAAGGAAGGAAAAAGTGGAAAAAATTCCACTTATTGCTTTGGCTCAAAAAATCTTTAAATTGTCATCAATCTGCAAATAAAACATTGAAATCGGAACCATGTCTATATTTGGCGTTACTTGGTAACTATTCTATTTCCATTGAGCAATGGACTATGATTTTGCTGCTGTATAGCCATTTTTGAAAATCCCTCATAATTACAAAAAAAAAAAAAATAGTAGGAAAAAACTGCGGTTGAGGATGAGCTTTTAGTATTTAGTATTTTATGCCGACCAACAAAGAGTCCTCAAACTGTGAGAGGTCAGGCTTCTATCCCAGCACACGCTCAATGAAAGCAGAGTCAGTGCGAACTAGGTGCCAGAATCCGCTGAGGAAACAATGAGCGTGTGTTCTGGGAACAGAAATTAATGTGTCTCAAGGTGTGGCCTCAGAGGTAGCACTCTTCCAGGAACTTCAGGACAAGGCCCTTAAAGGCGTTCACGCTTAGTTTTCAAGACAATGATCACCGGCGTGTTTGGTACGGATTTTCTCCCCAAGCCTGGCAAGCAGCCTGACCAAACGATGCCTCTCAGTGCTGATGTGCATAGTGCTGGATTAGTGTCGGATCAGAATGAAATAAATGCGGTAATGTCTTTTTCAGAGGCATCTGTCACTGGACGTGTTGACACAAAATGTTTGCTTTCTGTTACATACAGATTGGACTCTTTAAAACGCCCTTAAGTACAACGCTACACTGAATGGAAAAACCGCACCCAGCACACCTCAAATACTAACTTTGCCTGGGAAATCACACATGATAAACACACACATGTGGCGGCTGCTGGTGTGTAGAATACTCTGACACAGAAGAATGGAGATGATTGTAAGACCATTTGCAAACTTTATTTGATTTCCTCCAATAATTTTACATTTTTTGCTGGGTAGGGATAATTTGATGGAAAAACTAGAAGTCTGGGTTCCCAAGCTACAATTTTCAAAAGCATTCTTCTCTTTCTGCCTTATTAAGAATATACGATCAATGGAAACACATTGTGAATGCATTTTTCATTTGTATATTTTATTCTTTTTAAAAAGATTAGAATCCTTAACATTTTGTTAATGAAAAATGAATAGCTCTGCTTCCTCCTCCCTCTGCTCCTCTCTCTCTCTCTCTCTCTCTCTCTCTCTCTCTCTCACACACACACACACACACACACACACACACACACACTCGGCACACAAGCAGGGCCTAAAAGAGTATTGTTTTGGGTATGTGTATGAAGTTGTTGTCTGGTAAGGGCTGACTTCAGTTTCTTCTCCATTACAGTTGACTATTGGCTATTCAGAACAAAGGTCCATAAAATATTAATTCCCAATAAGCAAAACCTGTAACTTTAAATGAGGAGATTCCTTCTGCAAAACTTAGAGAGTTTATTGATAAAGGAGACATTATGTGGTGCTATGGATGATGGGAGTTTCTAATAACACCCTTGCTATGGCCTCCTAAGAAGGTTCCTGAATTCTCTTTTCTCCTTCCTCTCCATCCTGATCTTATGGAAAATGTAGCCTGAACTGAGGAATCTGAAACATGGTTTAAATTTGTGCAGAAAAGGGAGAAAAACTTCAGTCATCTATTTTGTTTCTTTTTTCATTCTGACATTTAGGAGGAAAAACCTGAAATTTACTTGACAGAATCAGAAAAAAGCACAGTACAGAGGATCTGAAAACCAGTTAGTATTATAACTTTATAGTGTCTCCTCTAGTTGAAAAGGATAGCTAGAGGTCAAGTGTTGACTGATAACAGTTGACCACCGAAGACAGTACATAAATCTTTGTGGCACTGTTCTCTTTAAATTATTCTAAGCTGTCTTAAGTACAGGTAATATACAAACAAAGTTAATTAGTATTTGGTCAATATTTATACTGTTCTGTAAATTGCTAGGTTTTTGTTGGGAAAAAATTGAAAATTTTAATCTCAGTTATTCATGCCTGAACATAGATGCTCTAAAAAGTCTCCACTGACACCTGCTGGTAGTCTTTGGAATTGCAGAAAGAGTGGCTAAGAGGAGCTAATGCTGGAAGACATGATTTGCAAATTCTAATCCCTTCAATGAGTACACTTACTATAAACTCACCCTTTGGGCTTCCACAGCATGCGAGATTATCTAAGCAGTGCCTTGATTGTTGTTAAGAACACTTAACTAGCTGTTTTCAGATTTCTTTCTTTCTTTCTTTCTTTCTTCCTTTCTTCCTTTCGTTTTTTAGTATTCAGTCTGTGCCACAACTGAATTAGATATAGGCATAAAGCAGACAATTAAGAAACTCACATTCTATCTTATAGAAGGCAAATATAGTACTTTAGCACACTGTATTCTTTATTATGATAGAGGTATGAACTAGTTCTTTAAGTTGATTCATTGAACAAATGCTAGCTGAACACCCATGTATGCCTTGCACTACTCTAGACGCTGCAGAATGAACAGTGGCTCTTTGTATATGTAATAAACGCTGGGAAATGTAATACTTAAAGTTTGCTGAGCATTTAGAATGGGTACAGCAGCTCTCTAGAACTTATTCATCTTGTTTAACGGAAACTTTATCTGTGTCTATTAGTAACTCACCATTTGTCCCTCCCTAAGTGCCAGGCAACTTCCATTACACTCTTGGATTCTATGAACTTGACAACTCATATAGGTGGAATCATGCAGTATTTTTCTTTCTGTGACTGGCATATTTCACTTAGCATAATAATGGTATATTCAGGTTTCATCCATGTTGTTACATATTATAAAATTTCCTTCTTTTTAAAGACTGAATAGTATTCCATTGTATGTATAGACTATACTTTCTTTACCTATTCATCTGTTGATGGACATTTAAGTTGTTTCCACACTTTGGCTACTGTGAATAGTGCTGCAGGAAACACAGAAGTGTAATCTCTTGAAGATCCAGATTTCCATTCTTTTAAATAAATACCCAGATGTGTGGATCATAAAGTAGCTCTATTTTTATTTTTATTTTTTGAGGAACCTCCATACTGTATTTCATAGTGCAGAAAAAGCATTTAAAAATTTAATACCCTTTCATGATAGAAACTCTCAACAAATTAGGAATAGAAATAAATTGCCTCAACATAATAAAGGCCATGTATGAGAAGCCCACAACTTAATCATATTGATGATAAAAAATTGAAAAATTTTCCTCTAAGATTAGGAACAAGGCAAGGATATCCACTCTCACCACTCCTATTCCACATAGTCCTGAAAGTCCTAGACTGAGCAAGTTGGCATGAGAAGAAACAAAAGACACCCAAAATAAGAAAGGAAGAAGTAAAATTGGTTCTGTTTGCAAATGATATAATCTTATATATAGAAAACCCTAAACAGTCTATAAAAAAACTGCTAGAACTAATAAACAAATTCAGTAAAGTTTCAGGATAGAAAGCCAATATATAGAAATAGGTTGTGTATTTATACACTAGCAAATAACTATCTGAAAAAGAAATTAGGAAAACAATCCCATTTGCAGTAGCACCTGAAAGAATAAAATACTTAGAAATAAACTTAACTAAGGAGGTGGGTACTTAATTTTAACTTACAGAATCTGAAAATCTGGTGGCAAAGGTGACATGTGAGCTAATATTTAAGGTTGAACAGGAGTGAGGTCTGGGGATAAGAGACAGAGAAAGGGGCATATGCAAAGCTCCTAAAACACAGACAGTAAGGACCTGACAGAAAATTAATGAATGGAGCATAGAATAAGAGCTGACAAGTCTTTTCAGTTAAGGACCAAATAGTTAATATTTTGGATTTGTGGGTCAAGAGGCAATGTCTTAAATTCTTCAAGCAACTGTTCTTGCTAAAAACCTAATCATTTTGCTTGCTTGTTTGTTTTCGCACTCTTAGCTTGCAAGCCATACAAAAACAGTCAGTGGCTGGACTTGGCATTTGGGCCATAGTTTGCTGACCTCTAGCACAGAGCGAAAGGAGTCTTGAGAGTCTGGGCCTACGGTAGATGTGGGAGGAGAAGTGATGCACATAACAAATACCTTTATAAAGTAGGCTACAAAGTTTAGACTTGATCTTGAGGGCAATGGGGGACATTAAAAAATAGTTACATGGGAGAGATGATATTTTATATTTGGGTTTTGAAAGATCACTCAGGCAATGGACTGTGTGGACAATGTATTGGACAGGTCAAGAGATCAGGGACTATCACAGGGAAGCAAACACGATAAAGGCTTGATTTAAGCAACCAGCAGTTAGTTTAGGAAACCAAGAATCGATTTGAAATGAAACATAATTTATAAGATTTTAGGACTGATCAGACGTATGGGCTTAAAGAAGAAGAAGAATTTAATTATTTCTGTTTTAAGTAAATGATATAAAGTCTCACTGAGCTAGGAGACCTAGCAGGAGAAAGCTAATAGTAGAGAAAGCTAAGTGGTAATATTTTCTTCTTTTCAGTGCCATAAGTTTAAGGTTCCTAGGAAGCATCTAAGGAGAGATGACTAATAATAATAATACTTAATTAAAATGGTAGGAAATATTTACTGAGGGCTTGTCAAATACCAAATACTGTTTTAAGTGCTTACACGAATTAACTCATTTTCCCCTCACAACAAACCTTGAGGTAGATACTATTATTATCCCATTTTATAGATGAAAAAACAGAGGCAAGAGAAGTGAAGTAACTTGCCAAAGTTGGAGAATTGCATGTGTAACTGAGGAGATATTTGTTTGGGCGTTGTCAGCATAGAGACTGTGCTTAAGGCGATGGGAGTTAATGAGAACACTCAGGGGCTCTGCAGGGAGTCAGAAGAAATGAGATGCCCTGGATGGAGGTCCTGAGGGACACCAACCTTTCAGGGACGCAAGAGAAAGTAGAACCCCAGAGAACCAATGACTGAGCAGCTGGGGAGTTGGGAGGCAATGCTGCAGACACCTTGGAGGAGGATATAGTGAAGAGGGAGGGCCCAATAGAGATATGTGCTGCTAAGCAGGTAAACTAAGAAGAGATGGAAAAGGTTCTTTTTTGGAGTTAGCAAACTAAATAAGCAAACTGTTTATTAGTGGCCATGGCCAAAGAAGTTTAATTGGAGATGGTAAGATTATAAAGCTAAAAATAAAAAAAGTTAAGCCCTAGCCAGTTTGGCTCAATGGATAAAGCATCAGCCTGAGGACCAAAGGATCCCAGGTTTGATTTCGATCAAGGGCAGGTACCTAGGTTGCAGGCTCTTCCCCAGTCCGGGCCCTGGTCAGGGCTCATGCAGGAGGCAACCAATCGATGTTTGATGTTTCTCTCTGTCTTTCCCTCTCTCTTCTACTTTCCCTAAAAATCAATGGAAAAATACCCTCGGGTGAGGATTAAAAAAAAAAATTAAGACAGGAAGGACAACTGCATGGGGGGAATTAGATGGGGTAGAGGACTGGAGGTCCTAATGAGGTGGTAGATCAGGAAATAGGTCAATAGGATGTGGTCTGAGAGTGGATTTTATGAATTATTAGATCAGAGACCAAGACATTCTGGGAGATTACAAGGTCTATGTTATGTCCCCGGGAGTGTGAGTTTGAAGCTTGTGAATGGAGGTTGTGAACCACTGGAAGTTAGAAGAAAAAGATAGTGACAGCCTGGGGTTTTGAATAAATCTTCTTCCTGACAGTGAAGAAGACAGTTTTGAACTAGAAACTAAAGTCTAATAAAAGGCAGAGAAAGAGTAGATGTTAGCCAAAGGAGTGGCTAAGAAAGAGTGATAAAGACAGCTCCTTTGAGCAAGAATTTTCACATCAAGATGGAAGATTCATGGTCTCGATGGGCAGTGCTGAGTAAGAAGGGTGGACAACCTCCCATCATCCTTGCTGGATATGAAGTGGAGAGGAATGTGCAGCTTCTCCCTGATTGGGTAGCAGGAGAAGCATTATTCCCTGGGGTGAGCCAGGGTTCTTTCAGGCAAGGGCTCAGAGTGAGCGTTCAGTGAAGAACTTGTGTGGACAAATAGGAGTCTGTTACTCATGGAACAAGAGTTCCACAGGGCAGATTGGAAGATCTGGGCAGAGAAGAATGGAGAAGGAAGCCAGTTCAGGAGAAAGGAAGGGGATATATGCATGAGGGATTGGCCTATGAGGAGTTTAGATCTTGAGTAGGGATCAAGAAAAACTGTATGTGAAGGATGGTGAATTTGGCTGGGAAGAAACATCCTATATAACAAAAGCCTAATATGCAAATGTTCTCCTCAACTGAGAGTTCAACCAAGGGGTGGGGCTGGCTGGCCAACTGTGGGAAGGAAGGTCCTGGGTGGTGGCAGCAGGCAGCCAGGGGAAGGGAGGTCCATTTCGTGCACTGGGCCTCTAGTTTTAAATAATTAGACCTGATGAAAGTCTTGGAGTTAGAAGTGGAAAATCACTTGTGCCTCTTGGGAGTCAACCTTGGCCTGGTTAGTTATACATCCAAGGGGTTCCTCCAGCCTTGGCTGGGTAGAGTCAGTGATGGTTGGGACTAAGGCTTTGGCTCAGGGATGGAGTACTGTTGTCGAATTGCCGGTGGGACCCTACAAGGCTACTTAGCAATGTATGCCCAGCATGCCAGGGCAGTACATCTAATTCAATCAGGAGTCAACACCAGGTGCCTGCATCCTCAGATGTATCTCTTCCTCAGAACACTACATAGTTACGGTTTAGTGTGGACTGAGAAGCAGGACAGACAACCAATTTGGAAGTTACTAGAAAAATTGCTACACTAGGCACTTCAGCAGTTCATCTGCAACTTCAGCGTCTATCTTGAGGATAATAAGTGGCATTTCCCAGCTGTCAACTTGCCTGCCTCATCAAGCCATCAGGTTTTAAAGTCCTAGTGCTGACAGTCCACACAGTCCTTGTGCACAGGTTCGTTGGCCAGCCTGGCCAAATGTTTAGCCTGAAACCCCTTTTGGAGAGACCCTCCTTCCCCTACTTCCTGGATCAACAGGTACTTGACCTGGGCCAGGTCCTCAAAGATGGAAGCACAATTGTGGATGCTTTTCTAGGGCATCTCTCGAGCTCTCATTTGTATCCTTTTGGGGGCCCCCTTGAAGGCACACAAACATCTGCATTTCCTACACGATGGAAGCAACACAATGCTTTAAAGCCTCTCAGAAAACCTACAGGACAGTTAATATGATTTAAGCCTATATTTAAATTTTATGAGACTCATTTTCAAGGCTAATAACCCAGTTTACTGTGCACAATATCAAATGCAAATTTTATTACTGACTTGGTAAAAACCAAGCCGACCGTCATTAGCATATCTCTCTGCATCACCCTTTTTTAGCCAAGAGGTGCACCAGGAGTAACAGTGGGGGTTTTTATATGTGTTGTAAATTACAGTTACTATCTCATTAGATAAACACATTTAAAATCAGGTTATCATTCACTTATATATCAGAAAGTTGTTTGTTCAATTGCGGCTAGTCTCATATTCGAACATATGGTACATGAAATTCTTAGACTAATAAAATTTCAAGGTACAGGGAGCTGGTGTCTTGGAAAAAACTGTTTCTGCTCCACGAATGGCTCGATATAATCTGTAATTGCTTTGAAACAATTATGCAGCATGCTGTTTTGTACTTAATAGTATTTACATCCTTGGTTTTATTAGCAACAAAATGTGAGTGGAACTTGTGAAAGAGAAATTAATTTTTCCACAAAAAGATGTAAACTTTTAAATGAAGGCTCCAGCAGATTGAGTAAACTAAAAACATGGGGATCGGTTGCTTCCTGATTTCTTTACTTTCTTTTTACTGTGATGCTTTCCATTTCTCATTGACATGCCAGGGCATGTATAAAATTATAAAAAACAAAACAACAACAAAAAAACAGTGCACAACATCCAGGCTTCTAACGTAAAGCTATATTTTTAAAGATGCACAGTGTTCTAGAGTTTATAATGTACAATTCATATCACTGAACTGGATTGGCACTGGGAAGCTTACTTTGTATTTCTTTTTCAATGAAGCAAAGTACATGTTACATAAAAATGTAGTTATTCTCTCATATAAGCTCAACATCCATCTCAAAACAAGCAAAAAACCCAATATGCTTTGAATCTACAGAGTTTTCATCATGGACAATACGTAAGATAGTTTCTTTTTGTTAGACCATTTCCATGAAGTTCACCTTGGTCTTGGAACAGCCTTGGCAATGCTGCACGTTAGCAAGAGCTGTGAACTTCAGCTCATTCATCTGTGAAGTGAGGGCACTCAGACCAAACTCGCTGAGTTTCTGTGAGAATTCAATTAACTGCAATTAAAGGCAAAGAGCTCCTAAGCACTAAAGCACTGCACAAATACTAGCCATCATAAATGATTCCTAGTTAATGTTTTTGAAGTCATGTCCAGGCTTATAAGCAAGTATAGTGCTTCAGGGTTTGTATTTCACCTGGTCTTTCTGGGTAGAAGTTTATTTTTGTCACATGATCCATTTCTGGACTTTTACTAATGTGACACAAGGTTGCATTTTGTCTCTTTTATCTGTATATGCGTATATTCTCTAAGATGTTAGCATTTATACCAAATAGAAAATGAAATTACTTTGGTAACTTTTTTCTTTATATATACTAGTAATGTATGTTCCTTATAGAAAACAGACAAAAAGAAAAAAAAATAATTCATTCATAATTCCACATCCTAATGCTAGTTCATTTGGAAATGTTTGATATGTTTTCTTTTTTGATTTGTATATATAACATCATATATATATGTTCATGATTTACATAATAAAAATCACATTCTATTTAGTAATATACCTTGACTTTTTCACTTGACCTTATGTAATGAACACTTTGATATGTTATCTTAAATGTTGAAAAGACTAGTTTTAATGAGTGTGTATAATGAACAAAGTACAAAAAAATTGTCTCACATTTTTTATATTACACTAGAGGCCCGGTGCACAAAATTTGTGTTCTCGGGGAAGAGGGTCCCTCAGCCCGGATTTCGAGAGAGCGCAGGCCAGGCTGAGGGATCCCACTGGTGCACAATCGGGGTCAGGAAAGGACACGGGAGGTTGGCCAGCCAAGGAGGGACTGTGGGAGGGCTCCAGGGCATGTCCAGCCCATCTCACTCAGTCCCAATCAGCCAGACCCCAGCAGCAAGCTAACCTACAGGTCAGAGCATCTGCCCCCTGGTGGTCAGTGCACGTCATAATGAGTGGTTGAGTGGCCTTAGCATATCATTAGCATATTACGCTTCAATTGGTTAAATGGACAACCGAATGACCAGACACTTAGCATATTAGGCTCTTATTATATAGGATTGGGATTAATTATAATTAGAATTTTTCAATATTAAAGTTTTATTATGAAAGTATGTAAAGCAGAGAATGTCTTCCAAGATGCTAACTCTAGTAATACAACAATTAGTTTGTATATTTGGTAAAAATAAATCACATTTGCAAGTGGAACTTCCCTTCACTCACAGGGCCGTTAGAATACTTTTTTTTTCCACTCTCTCACTCACTCATACACACATAACATGGGCCTAGAATGCTTTTGTAAAGAATACAGCTCTTACATTACTCCTGACTTGAAATCCAAGACCAGACCATCTCTCTACAGGAAGGTGTCTTTTTGACAAGACATAGATCTCTGAGGGCCTAATTCACCAGTGTTCTAATAATTAGTGTTTGCATGGTGTGCCTTTTTCCATCCTCTCACTCTTAATCTATCTCTGCTTTATATTTAAATTGTATCTCTTGTCATCAGCATATAATTGGGCTTTGATTATTTTTAAGAAGAGAGAGATGTAACACAGGGAACGAGGTGCTTATAACATGCTTGAAAAGGAGCAGAAATGAGAATCCCCATGGAGCTTAAGTATATACTGCCAGAGTCACAATCCAAAGGTCGGAAGATGCTGATACCAGGGGCACAACTATCTCTCGGCTGCTCAAGCTGCTCACTAGGCACCTGCCCCCTGTCATGTAGATGCCAATCCTTCCAGCCATAACCACCCATAATATTATATGTTATAAAATACACAATATGTTTAATGTGCATCTTAGAAGAAAAAAAGGTGTATTGCAAGAAGGACTTTGCAGCTCTGTAACATGCCAACAAGTGCTTGTGCTGAATTGCTCATTAGCAAGCAAATGGTTTTTCTGTGTGGGACACTGAGACTCAGTTCATCTCTCAATCTAATATGTGCATCGGGTGACCTTTCGGTTCCCCCCACCAGTGTTCTGCATGCTCTGTGGGAAGGCAGGGGCAATGTTTTACATATACACTTCTAGGTGTGAAAGAAGGGTTACTTCTTTCTTAGCTAGGACATGTGATATGGTTCCTTCACCAGCTTGGGGTGTAAATGAAGTCACATTCTTTCATTGTTGTTATTTTTTCAATGAGCAACATGAACAGGAAGCCTTTTTGAGACCTCTCCGCTCCTTGAATTATCTAATCGCACTGGAGGTAAATTACTTAATACAGGTCCTTGGCTTCTAAATGCCAGGTGGAAAGTGAAAAGGAAACATGAGAATAGTTGTTGCTGTCCTGCACAGTTGCCCACAACACTTCCCTTGATGCTTATAGGCTCAGGTTCCTGGTGAGCAGCAGTGCCACCCAACTTTGGGGCTTCCTGGTCCTGCTCCTCCAGGCCATACCCACTGGGAAATAAACCCACCCTGACCCAGGATCAGCTTCCAACCCCAACTCCACACAGTGTCTTATGTTCTAGGCCCCAGGTATTGCATTAAGTTTGACTCCTGACTTTCCCTTCCAACATGTAAGTTCCACTTCAGGAACTTTGGGGTTCCTTATAACCTGTGGACCTTAGCTGGGACCATCCCAACCTCTCAGTTTGATTCTAATCATGTTGATTCTGAAAAGAGATGTCACCATTGTCTCAATCCCTCCAACCCCCAAGACTCTTGATTCCTAAACAACTTCAAACTTGATGAGTTGCATTAAGTGATACTGTGAGAGGCGGTCTTCAGCAATCATAAAAGTTTGTTCTATTCCCACTTAGGACGATTGGTACCTCCTCATCCTAGAAGATGTAATTGAGAATCAAGTGATTCTTCAAAAGTCTGCCCAGGTGGCTTGCCATGCCCACCTTCTTGACAAAGAATTCCTGGCCAGTCCTACACACACACACACACAGAATGATTTTGTATCTCCCATTTGACATACACATCAGAGGACATGACACGACACTTCTTAATTAAATGTAACCTCATTAAGCATCCTTTCCTGACCACATCATCTTGGAGGGTTTTCTATTTTTTTCTCACTTAATGTTTTATGTAGCTTACACTAAGTAATTATAAGGCATGTTACTAATTAGCCCAAAATTGAAGCCAAACTATTTAAATAAACAACTTTTTAAAAGTTATCTTCATGCCCTGACCAGTTTGGCTCAGTGGCTAGAGCTTCGGCCTGTGGACTGAAGAGGCCCAGGTTTGATTCCGGTCAAGGGCATGTACCTTGGTTGTGGGCACATCCTCAGTAGGGGATGTGCAGGAGGCAGCTGATGGATGTTTCTCTCTCATGGATGTTTCTAACTCTCTGTTCCTCTCCCTTCCTCTCTGTAAAAAATCAATAAAATATATTTTAAAAAAGTGATCTTCAAATTTAAGAATCAAATGAACCATACTATTTATATACTCAACTACCTTTGAAAGGTAGATTTCCCTGCCCCCCCCCTTATTTTGACAGGTTTAGATAATTAAATGCTATAAAAATCCATCTTGGTACATCCATACAATGGAATACTCTATGGCAAGAAAAGAAATGAGCTGCCAAGTTATGAAAAGACCTTAAAATGCATGTAACTAAATGACTAAATGCAAGAAACCAATATGGAAAGGCTACAAACTGTATGAATCCAACTCAACTATATGACATTCTAGAAAAGGCAAAGCTCTAATGACAGTAAAAAGAGCAGTGATTGCCAGGGACTGGGGATAGAAGGAAGGATGAACAGGTGGAACCCGGGATATTCAGGGCAGTAGAACTATTCCATATAATACTGTAATGGTGGATACATGTAGATATACATTTGTCAAAACCCATAGAACTGTACGACACAAAGCATGAGCCCTAATATAAAGTATGGATTTTGCTGAATAATAATGTATTATATTGGTTTATCAATTGTAACAAACGCCCCATACTAATGCAAAATATTAATAATAGGAGAAACTGTAGGGGGAGGTAAGGTGGTTTGGGGAAACTCTCTGTATTTCTTGCTCAATTTTTCTATAAACCTAGACAG
The DNA here is from genome assembly GCF_000412655.1 of Myotis brandtii. NCBI lineage: Eukaryota > Metazoa > Chordata > Mammalia > Chiroptera > Vespertilionidae > Myotis > Myotis brandtii. The sequence goes on from NW_005354291.1 coordinate 13,988,084, forward strand.
GCTCTAAAAGTAAAGTCTATTAATCAAAATTATTAAATATTAGTTGACTATAAAAATTCCTCTTTAGAGTTCTAAATTAAAACCCATTCTAGAATACTATAATTTGTATGAAGAAAAAATATTCAATTAAAAATGATTGTTTGACTTACTACAATATAAACTAAGTTACCAACAAAAATATTTATTCTAAGAACTGTCTTCTGGGATCAGCTCTTTTTTATTCCCACATACGTACATCTTAGTCATTCCATCTTCTTCTAAATAAACGTGAAGTTTGATATTCTAAATAAATGTGAAGCGGATCATAGGTTTTAAGAGAAACAACTAGTGGCTTCAAAGAGGTGTTGTTCCTTTACAATAAGGCAGAAGCTGTTTCAATAATGTAAAAGCAGAGGTATTCCTGCAGGAATTAGCCTGTGTCATTTGATTTTTAAGGAAGCTATTGTCTAGTGAGAGTTAATGATTAAACACATTTGGTGGTATTGTCTTTTGGTTGTTAACCCGCCCTTCATAAATTTCATTACAAAAAAGAAAGAAAGAAAAGCAATTCACTCTCAACATTTTGGGTGATGCTATTTTAGAATTTATTTCTAATTCATCTATTCAATTTAAAGTTAACATTTTACACCTTAACAGATATTTTAAAATTTAGCATTATTTTGTATAAATAGAAATCTATGAATTCACAGTATCCCACTTTATTTATACTAAATAAAGGAACCAAAGGCAAAAGTAACTCAGAAAACACTACTTTGCTTTCACTGTGCTTTGTGAGTCAAATTTGTAAAGAAAACGAATAACATTATTGATGAAACTCAAATTAGAATTTTCTTCTTTTTCTGTCGACTGAATGAATTGCTAAATCAGCTCTGAGCCCCCTCCTTTAATGTGAAAGTGACAACAACCAGGAGTACAAAATTATGAGGGGGGAAAATCGCCAAATGGGATTTCATTTTAAAATGTAGATCCTATTTGAAGAGCTTCACAAAGGAATACTGCCTCGGACAAGTAAAGGAAAATCTACCCTTCAAAGCTAATCATGGTATTAAAGTGTGTATGAAAGAAAGAAAAATGGCATATAGCTATTAAAACTAGTTTTGTAATGCAGACACACTTTTTCATGGAAACAGTAACAACAGCCTCTGGGGTGTGGGGGGCAGGGGCCGGGGTGTGTGTAGAATGAGCAAGAGAGAGATTCTTCCAGATGAATGAACAAATGAATGAATGCTTTTTTTAAAAAAAATCCAAACCAAAAATTGTTTAAGGTGACTAATTAAGACCCCCTCTTAGAAAAGCTGTTGCTAGGTAAACAAAACTGTTTAAAACATGTTCATCATTAGTGTCCCCTGACAGAAGGAGGAGGTGGCAGACTTGGTGACAGAAGGGAGAAGAGTGGCATATGGCCCCCAGCTCTGTCCCCTGCTGACAAGCTGCCTCCCTGCAAGCTCCTTTTGCTCTGTATTCCGTGCACACAGCAGATTGTTATGCCCCGACTTTCCCATCTGTACCCCAGACTCGAGTCCCAACAACGTGGCTGCCATGCAGTTTTGAGTCGTGCGCCCTGCGGGTGGGGGTGGGGGTGGGGGTTGCAGCAGCAAGGGTTTCCCTGGGATCTAGGGGAGGATGGGAAGGGAGATTAACAACCAATCATCACAATGCTGTCCATAATGTATTGTTGCCACAGCACTACATAGTATATTTCCAGGGGGGATTAGCCCATCCATCACAGGCCTTTATTGCCCCCCCCCTTTTTTTGTTGTAGAAAGCCCAAACACTGTCATAAAATTCTAAACTGCTTAATTGCTGTGCTGTAAAAATTTGCATATCAGAGATATGTCATTCCATCATTAAATGGCTCTAGGTATTTGTTACAAGGTCCCAACAATCATGCCAGTGCCCCCCTAAAGAAAGGTCATTTATTGGTATTATGCAAAATTTACTGCTAAATTCAAATCAGCAGCAATTAGGGGTTTGGATACTGTTGGGCTTAGTGTATTTTTATTTCCTCTGGTTCAAGGTTCAGGGCATGCTGACCTCCTTGCTACATGATCTGAATGTTTAAGCAACATCTTCTGCCAACTTGGTATCTGGGCTACTGGTCCTTATAAACTTTTCACCTTCACCACCTGATATGCATTGGGCAGCAAACTGATTTTTGCATCCCCGATTTTGTCCATGATCAAAATATCTAAATAGCAACAGCTAGGGTGCTTGTAGTGCTAAACTTGGGCATATCTACAATCCAATTTCCTCGTCACCCTTAAAATGAGAGAGGGTTGACCGAGGGTGTTCAGTAGGGATGCACGTTCTCCATGGTAGATGGAGATTTTGCAACAGCAAGATGCCCTGGCAGTGGTGTTCCACCTCTGCAGGTCCCCACTTGGGCAGGGGCTGCCAGTGGGTGGAGGCAGGGGGAGGGCCAATGACACCCTGTGCTTTCCCTGAGCCTTTGATCCCTACAGCGCTTTCCCTCTCCTGTGGGATGATTTACAGAGCCCACGCGGCAGGGCTCCCTTCATTTAAAAGCAGGCACTCTGGATTACCCATGCCTGCACCCCTCCACCCAGGGTCAGAAGAAGAACTAATGGGTAACTAATCCAATTGAAGCTACAACTGAGACTCTCAAACCATCAGGGCTTCAGCTGGAATGCCGCCAGGACACTCGAACAAATGCTGCATTTAATCCCAGCCTGACAGCTTTCTAAACCCCAGAGATTACAATGAATGTCTTAAGTCACCTGCCCAGAGCAGCAGAAGCAGGGTGAGTACGCAGGCAGCGTGAGGTGGAGCTGTGGGGGCTGCTCTTTGCCAGCATCTCCCAAGGAGGAAAGTTTCCAAGATAAACAATAAATATTCATAGTGGTTATGCCTTAATTATAGGTGCTTTTTACTTTCTTCTTTATACTTTTTTGTTTTCCCAAGATTTGTACAACGTGCATGTATTAGTTCTAGAATCAGAAAAAAAGCTAAGTTGTTTTTGTAAAAGCAGCAGAGGAACTAGTAGCAGAGGCTTTCCTCACTGTGCCCTGGGGAGGGTGCTGGCCTGGACTCAGAGGCCAGCAGCAATAGGACTTCCATAGCAGGCTTCCCTGGGGATTCTTCAGACTAGCAATAAGCATAACTGGTTTCAGGTTATGTTGGGTTTTTTTAAATCAGACAAAATGCATAAAGATATAGGCCATGGTAAAACTTTGCACGAACTGTGAGAACTGAGGTTTTCACTGAGGATGGGTGACATGAGGAAGTAAGGAAGGCTGGAGAAGACAGTTAAAGAATACATGCAATGGTCAACAGATGAATGGATCAAGAAAATGTGGTCTAAACAACAAGTGGCAACAAATTCGTATCTATCAACGATTGAATCTAAAAATCCAATGAATAAAAAATCTGATGAGCACAATAAACTGGTGAATGGGATAGAATCGGGTCATGGACATGGATCAGACTGATGATTCTCAGAGGCAAGGGGGTGTGGGGGGTGCGGGAAGAGATTAGACAAAGATCTTATATGCATGTATGCATTACCTATGGACACAGACAATAGGGTGGCAAGGGCCTGGGGCGGGGTGGGAACCGGGTGTAAGGGAGCTATGGAGGGAAAAAAGAGGGACATCTGTAATAATCTCAACAATAAAGATTAATTAGAAAACAATAACAACAATAACAATGGTAAGAATAGAGAATATTTGCTTTGAGTCTTTTAAAAAACAATAATAAGGCATGTCTGATAAAAAAAATGTGGTCTATACAAAGGAATATTATTTAGCCTTAAAAAAGAAGGAAATTCTATAGTTTGTGACAACATGGATGAACCTAGAGGGAATTATGCTAGGTGAAATACACCAGATGAAGAAAGACAAATACTGCATGAAATCAATTATATGTGGAATCTAAAAAAAAAATAGTGGAATTCAGAAACAGAGTAGTAAAGTTGTTTCTAAGGTTTGGGGTGGGGGCGGTAACAGGGAAAGGTTGGTAAAAGGATACAAACTTTAAGCTGCAAGATGAATAAGATCTGGGGATCTAATGTGTAACAGGGTGGACCATAGTTGATAGCACTGTGTTATATTATTGAAATTTGCTAAGAGAGTAGAACTGAAATGCTCTCTCACACACTAAAAAGGTAAATATGTGAATAATAGATGTGATAATTAACTGGATGGGGGAATACTTTTACAATGAATACATATATTAAATCATCATGTTGTACACTTTAAATATGTCACCATTTTTAATCATCAATTATACCTCAATAAAGCTGAAAAAAATAATACTGAAGTTCAATGAATAAATGTCATGAGGGTACTTTGTCAGAAGCAATAACAGTAATAATTATAAACAACAGCTAATACTTATATATAGTGACAAGTATGCTTCTAAGAAATTTACATGTATTAAGTCACTTAATACTACTAACAACCCTATGAAGTAGGAACTATTATTATTACCATTTTTCAGGCAAAGAAGCTGATGCACAGAGAACTTTTAATAACTTACCCAAGCTCACACAACTAGTGGGTCTAACATGCCAAATCTGAATCTCTAGTCCAGACCTCTTTTGTAATCCATTTATCATTCAGCTTTTGAGACAACTCCACCTGCATATTCCAAGAGCACTTTATATTCAAAATATCCAGTCTGAAATCTCTACCTACCTCTCTCAGCCTTTTTGCTCCTTATTTCAGTGAATGACATTATTGACAGTTTTGTCACTTAGGCCACAAACCTCAGGGTCTTTCTTGGCTTTTCCATCTCCTGCATCCATATGCCTAGGATTGATACTCTCTTTTCAGTCAGTTTCCTTGTGTGGGTCACACTTTGGCAGCCATGGATTAAGTCCTCATCTCCCCTTTACTCAGATTATTGTAAATGTCCCTTGTATTGATTTGCCCATCTCCCATCATGACTCTTTCCAATCCATGTTCCACACTGTCACCACAGTTTCCTAGAATATCCATTTTATCATGTCATTCCTCCTGCCTAAATGCTGAATGGCTTTCCAACTTCTAACAATGAAGTGAAGATTTGTGTAGTCCTCTAGCTTTATTCCCACTGTCACCATATGCCATATTGTTTCACACACTGTTTTTTCACAAGTTCTTTCTCCCACCTGGAATGTACCATTGTCTGTTGCAAGAGTTCTGCTCGTTCTCCAAACTGCACCGCCACTACAGTGTTTTTCCTGACACCACACCCACCCAACCCAAGGCCAAAAGAAAAGAAGGAAGTTTTCACTATTTTAAGCCAACTAAACTCAGTATAAACTTTAATGACCACTGATCATTCCCTCTGCAGGGATGACCACCCTAGTGGGACCAGATGTCATGCCAGCAACTAAAAGTATTCAGAGAAATTGCCTTCTGTGATCTTTTCATGTCATCTTTGATGACTCTCATTTAAATATGGGAATTTAGCACTTTTAAAAAAATTCCAATTACAAGCAACTAGTTCTCTCGTTCCACTACTAGGCCCTGCACAAATTTCTGCAGACAGTACATTCTGCTGCCAGTCTTTGCTCTCCAGACCCCCACCCAAATACACTTCTCAGGGTGCTCTTCTCAGCTAGGTCATCTGAATAAGTCATACATGTTTAGCTCAGGAGAAATCTTTGGGAAACTCATAGAAGCTTTGGCTGAATTCACCGTTTTTTTTAATGCAAAAAAGAAGTTTGGCCTGAAATCACCTTTTTTGTGTGCCTTGCTCAAATCTCCATTTTATTACTAAGCACATATTAAACTGTATCTTCTCAGTCTTTAAGCTTCTTCAGTTCAGGGAATAGGGACCCTGTCTTTGTATGCTTGGCACCTATCAGAGTGCCTGGCACAAGGTAGGTGTTAAATAAATGTTTGTAAAGCAGAGCTGAAAGATTCATGCTTAGTGTGTTCTGTAATGCCAATCTGTTATTCTTCTCAAATAACATTTAAATTTTGGCAGCAGAGTTTTTGGGGGAGACTATTTCTAATTTCAGAATGGAGTGCAGGTTTCTGAAGCTTTAAGTCACTGTGTCAGGCTGATTATGGAGATATCAGGAGACACAGGCATTCTAATTCCTCAAGTCACACCTGTAACTGCTGTGTCAGGGATGGTCATAGCACAAGGGCTCTTCAGAGAGGGTGACATTCTTCTTGGCTCAGCCCTTGCTGGAATCCTGGGCTGATATCTACAGAGTGCAATAGGCTGGTAACAAGTCCTTAAATTTCTAATAAATCTCAAAAAGAATTCAAGAATAAGAAAACTCAAATAATTGTCAGAAGAATTGTCAACAGTGTCTAGCCTGGGATTCCTGGGAAGTCAAAGATTTCCTAAAACCATAGGTTTTCTACTCATAATTCTCTTTGTTATTTATTTCCCATCTTGCTGAAGCATTTGCAAATTTTGCACTTTGGCAGAATAGAAAAATCAATGCTTTTCTATCCCCATAGCTAATTTTATGTATGTCCTGAAAATTTTGTGTACAATACTCAAACTAAGGAAAGCTGGAGGGAAAGGTGGGCAAAAGGCCCTCCAATATCTCTCATGTTATGCTTAAAATCACATATATTTGGTGTTTGAATGCCCACAATGTAGAAGTTCTCTATGAGTTGGGGTTACTGGTTACAAGCAATGGAAACTGATTCTGACTGTGTTAAGGAGAAAAGGAATTAATTGACAGGATATCAGTGGCTCACTAAATTATGGGAGGATGGAGACAAGACAGACTTGAGAAGTGGGCAGGAATTGGGACATTTCTGGGAAAGGAGCAGAACACTTATCACTGACCTCTTAGTAGAAATAACCAGTCTCGTCCTGACCAGTTTGGCTCAGTGGCTAGAGCATCGGCCTGTGGACTGAAGAGTCCCAGGTTCGATTCCGGTTAAGGGCATGTACCTTGGTTGCGGGCACATCCCCAGTAGGGGGTGTGCAGGAGGCAGCTGATGGATGTTTCTCTCTCATCGATGTTTCTAACTCTCTATCCCTCTCCCTTTCTCTCTGTAAAAAAATCAATAAAATATTTTTTTAAAGAAAAAAGAAATAACCAGTCTCATCAGGACACTAGCAGCTTTCCTGTAGCTGCACACTGTCTCTGGACTCTCTAAACACAACCTAGCTTCTCTGAAGGGATCCCCACTCTTCCTCTCACCTTTTCAGGCCCCCCATGGAGTTGGACTCCCCAGTGAATAAATGCCCATTTACTGGTTGCCTGGGACATGGTAAGGAAGACCCTCTTCCTTTCCTTCCACTTCAGTAATAAGGGGCAGGACATGGTGTCTCTCCAGTAGAGCACATTATTATGAAGGTTTTCCCCCAAAACAGTGAGAAATTGTGACATTTTATCTTAACTACATTGTCCAATGCAAAAAAAATGTTTATTTGAGTTTTCTTATTCTTGAATTCTTTTTGAGATTTACTAGAAATTTAGGGATTTGTTACCAACCTATTGCATGCTGTAGATATCAGCCCAGGATTCCAGCAAGGGCTGAGCCAAGAAGAATGTCACCCTCTCTGAGGAGCCCTTGTGCTATGGCCATCCCTGACACAGCAGTTACAGGTGTGACCTGAGGAATTAGAATGCCTGAGAAATGGCCTAGATCAGTGATGGCGAACCTTTTGAGCTCAGCGTGTCAGCATTTTGAAAAACCCTAACTTAACTCTGGTGCCGTGTCACATATAGAAATTTTTTGATATTTGCAACCATAGTAAAACAAAGACTTATATTTTTATATATTTAAATGTCATTTAACAAAGAAAAATCAACCAAAAAAATGAGTTCGCATGTTACCTCTGACACGAGTGTCATAGGTTCACCATCACTGGCCTAGATAAAGGAGAGTGAAGGCCTTGCATTCTGGGCCTACCCAGTCAACATGCGGGTGAGCTCAGATTGCCTTTCCAACAATGGCTCTCTGGGTGGTCTGATGTGACAGCAGTCATATTATTCTCATATGGTGCTGCTTGTACCAAGTGGACCTAAGCACCTGGGAGTGGGGTAGTTTAAGTAACCACCTTCACAGTGCACTCGAAATCACTTCTCTCGTGCAATAGGAGCTTAGTTATTAGTCAAGCTCAGAGCCCCAGCCTTGTTTTATTAGGAAGAGGTCTTTCCCAGGAAGTTCATCAGATCTTGAGTAGAAAGACTCTGGTTGGATTGCCCACCAGCTCACCAGCCATGTCCAGATCTGCCTGGACAGCTGCAGTGTCTGCACTGTAGGTTCAAGCTGAGATCCTAATACACATACACTTTACAGAATTAGGACCAAAATATGTTTAATTTTACATTCTGCTATTTTTACAAACATTTTACATTGGATTGTCTCTGGATGGTTGACTATTTTTTAAAAACATAAATTTTTAGTGGGCATCAGTTAAGAATCTCAACATAGCAAGGCAGGTGATATAATTCAAATACACAGCATGAGGGAGCATAGTGTCGTGGAAGGAACATGGGTCGTGGCTGTAGAAAAGCTGAGAAGTGACTCCTGGCTCCCATCTATAGGCTGTGTGACTTTAGGCAAAGCATCTGTTTTCTCTAAGTCTCAATATTCTGATGTTTAATGTAGGAAAAGTAATAGTATCTATGTCATAAAGTTGTAGTAATGATTAAATGAGATACTGTACACCAAGTGCTTTGTATGGGCCTGCACAAAGTTAGTGGCTCCATAACTACTGGTTATTATTAATAATGGCAATATCAATGCTGGGCAAGAGTGTTTCTTCATTCCTTCTAGTGTGTAAATTTAAAAAAGGACGTGTTTAAGTCTAAAGTGGAGTTAGAAGTCTGAACAAAATGTAAAGTGACTTTCTGAGTCACGGTTTACATTCAACCATAACTCATAAATAAGACAATAGACTTGGTTTATAAGCCCAGCCAAATATCTCTGCCAAGCTATACAACAAAATTATCAGGGCTCAAATGAAGTAGATATTTTTAACATCCCTGTGATATCAGATTTACAAGTGTCCAAACTTTAACTACACGATAAATCATTGACTCTGCAGACATTTGAGGCATAATTTTTTTTTATCACAAACACGATGCTTTATGGGGGGACTTTATTTATTCATTGGAAGCAAAATTCTCTTTATTAGACCATGGGTTAACAAAACTTTTCTGTAAAGGGCCAAAAAGTAAGTGTTTTAGGTTTTGTGGATCAATATGTTGGTCTCTGTTACAATAGTAAATGAATGTGAATGTTCCAATTAAGCTTTTTTTTGCTGAAAAAAGGTGGCAGACCCAATATGGATCATTTGCCAACCTCTATGTTAGACACAAAGCTCTTAACTCTGTGGAACTTATAGTCTGTAGAGGAGGCAGGCATCGTTGTGACCCAGAAGATAATAAGCATTATGTCAGAAGTATGTATAGCATAGAGGTAGCACCTCATCAACCAGTTTTTAAGTTGGGAGGAATTATATTGGCTAGAAGAAAGCTCTGAAAATCATAACGAAACTTCTTGGGAAGAGGGATTCAATCACTCATCATCAATCAAAATAACCAGAATTGTTCTACTTTATGGCAGTAGTGTTAAACCTGAAGTATGTTAGACTGACACATTTGCTTTATTTTAAATACAATAATGCTTGACCATGTTTCTGGAATGTTGGTATCTCTTCAGGAGATTTGTACCACAATCTATATTCATTATGCTGTCATTATCTCAATAATTTCTTTTGTGTAAGCATTTTTTTTTAAACTAAAAGGATCACTTATTAAATTAAGATGAAATGGCAATTAATTTAGAACATTATCAAAGACAGGGATATGCATTTGTCTGGATCTCTGTTTATAAACTTCAATGGACTGTTAATGTACTAATATTTAGGAGGCAACATGATAAAAGGTTTTCCTGCCTCTGTTAGCTAATTTGTATTAACATATTCCTGTCAGCAGTTAGGCAATTAACAGAGACTAAAGGTATACTTGTCTGCCAGTATGCTGGGTCACCTTTATTCCTAGGAGCTCACTTAGTGAATCTGTAATAATTGTAAGTGATAAAAGTAAGTGCTTCTCTTTGAAAAACCTCCTGATATTGCTGTTGAGATGGAGATAAAAAGAAGTCCTTTTCTCCATGACTTTGTTGTAAAGTAAGTGCTTTGGGGAGGTGGAGGGATAGGTAAGCAACATTTTCAGAAGGAGCAATGCAAAGAATACAAAAGGGCTTATCGGAGATAACAAATTCTTATAGATGACAACAAATCTGGAGAAAATATCTGCAGCATAGCTCACCATATGCAGGTCAAATGTAGATGCAGTCCCCCAGGTAAAACCCCTTGGAGTCAAGTTCCTATGAGTTGGTTAAATTACGTGCTGGCTTTATCCCTCTACATCAGTGTTCAGGAGGGTCTTCTATGCTTTCTTTGCCCATTTTTTGCTCCATTTCCAATGAATGAATATTTTTGAAAATAAAGTCACTTTTACCAAAAGCAAACTAGGATTGAGCCCATTAGGTAAAATGTGGGAGAGCAGAGTTGAGGAAGTTCCTGAGACCCTTCGTGCAGACAAGGAAATAGAAAGGAGCCATGGCACGTCAGATGTCAGGAAGAGCGAGTAGCTGGAATGCGATAACAGCACCAAAGTGCAGCAAAAAGTTCTGCAAGTGTCCTATTAACATAGCAGATTTGATTTGACTCCATTATATTTCATCAAATAGTTTAGAAAGCCCCCAGCATAAAACATCATCATAATTGTAACCATATATTTGGAGCTTTAACGTGCACACCATAATGTACCATTAGTTACACAAATAACTAATAATTTGCTAATGACAATATTATGTTAAGTCAGTTTAGGGGCAATTAAAGTGAGTGATATTTACATATGCCTAATGAATCACGGTCGATGGCAGATTAAGAGATTCTAATGAATATTCATCCAGACATTCGCAACCAGCTTCATAGTTTATAAACTGAATTATGGTTGATTTGCCCTTTTAAAAATGAATATGTGAGTATCTTCTGCATGGGGAGAATGAACAATTGGGCCTGACTGTAAAATTTTTTTAAAGCAATGTACTGGTCAGAACACAAAACATTTTTATGCACTCTCATACCCTCGGCTTCGCTGCTCTTTTTTATATCCCAGATCAGTGTTGATGAACTATCCCCATTTTCATTCTAATCCATGACATGAAATATAGAAATTGTTTGGTAGAAGATTAAATGGAATTCCAGTTTTATGCGGTCCCACTGAGGAAATAATTACAGGTAGTTTTTGCCATTGAAACAGTAAATACAAACTCTTTTTCATGCTCAAGCTGTCCTCATGCAACTCAGAAGGTTGTTTTTGTAGCTGTACTTTGTCATGATAACATCGGCATAGATTTACTATCCTTTCAACTTGGTCATTTAAAAAAATAATAAAACAAACAAACAAAAATGCCTTAGTTTGTCCCTGTTAATGCAGGTTACAATGAAACAAGGTTGTGGTTTGAAGGTTTACTTCTTCCTAAAAACTGGAACCCTTCCTGCCTTTACTAACTGTTCTTCACAAATGTTGTGGGTGTGGTGTCCCTGTGGCAGAGATGAAGGCCAAGTTCCCTTTGTCTTCTTCTGGATCCCACGATAGGTTTATGAGAGACCAGATGTCTACAGCTCCCATTTCTGCATTACCTTAGATCAGGGAAGATTGTCTCACAGCTGTTTCAGATTCTAAAGGTATTAATTATTGTATTTTTTTCTATATAGGTACTTAGAGGCTAAAACCAGAGCCTGTTGGTCCATGACTGTGTAAGATAAGTGAGTACTCAACAGCTAGATGGCTGGCCTGCATAAGATGTCAAACTCTTAGTAAGAGAACTATTAAAGAAAACCTCCCAAAGGCAAATGAAAGGCATGGGGGAAACTCTGAAGCTAAGATTTCAGTTTGCATGTTTTCACATGTGCTTTAATAATTTCATTGCATATTATTAAAACTTTTAAAGGTCAACTAATTTGACACTTTGAGTTAACAGCTTTTTATTTTTCAAAAAGAATCCCAATAGAGTGCATTACTGGTAGGGTGAGGAAAGGAATTCTCTCTCTCTCTCTCTCTCTCTCTCTCTCTCTCTCTCTTTCTCTCTTTCTCTCTCTCTCCATTTGCCATATGTTCATTTTTTTTAATGTGGAGTTTGGCACTTTCAAAATCTTATTTCCTTAGTCTTACAAACCTTTATCCGTAAGTCTCATAAGTATTTTACGGGGAAAAATCATCAATGTAACATTTATATTTTTAGACTTTCATACCAGGAGGAAGAAATCAGTGCCTTAGAAACTTTCTGGTGTCCTACTGGACAAAGTACAGGCATGTTCAAAATAGGATAAATAGCATTAACCCAGAACCCCCACCCAACCCCTGACAAAAATACATCCTTCCCTGGCCTCTACTTGAAGCCATAGGGCCTAGATGATGGCCATTTAAGCCAGAGTAAACATAATGTAATTGGAGGGATATAGCACACTGGCAGGCTAATATGTTACTATGGACTGCTCTATCTGATAGACCTAACTGGACCCTTTGTCAATCACAGGGGCAAGGTTTGGAGGACTGATAGGTATATTGCTGAGGATCAGGACCCAGGCTGCTAGTCTGGGCCTCTAAGCTCCGCATCAGAGGACTCTGGGCAGCCCAGTGACTGGGCACCCCAGGCGAATGGTTAAAACCAGGGACGGTGCCCCAGGCACCCCTGGGGATGTGGGAGACTGAGCAGGCTGAGAGCTAGTCCTCCATTCCACTCATGGCAGAATCGCTCCACTGCCATTGCTTCTATGGGTCAGGGTTTCCCATGAGGTTTCATTTTGGAAACTGTGGCAGTGCTTAAGGAGAGAGGGCAGAGAAAAGGCAAAAAAACAACACCCAGAACAACAGTGCACAGAGGTTTGAGAATTACTAGGTTAAAAAGAACACTAAGAAAGATTGCATTTAAGGAAATTTTAAGACATCCTACTTGGAAGGGGCATCCAATGGTAAGTTCAGACTAAGTGTACTTACTTTCTTCTCCATCGCTGGAAGAAGTCTCTAGGAATCTCAGAGAAATGGAATGTCTGTCCCGAGCTTTGCCCTAATGCTGTCCTGCAGGGAAGGATATGGACCTTTCATTGTGGTGATTATCACCAATCCGGACGCCATGCCCCACCCGGCCACAAACATGCACAGAGGTTTATAGCTTCCAGTCATCCCTCATCTTCATCGCAGCCTTCCTTCTTACTCTTCATTGTAAACTGCGGGCTGAGCTATCAGATCTCACTGAAGGACTTGAGAAGCCAGTTGTTTACATCAATTCCTAGACAAGTTTTATTTTTATTTTGCGCCATGTTCGGGCAGCATCGCAAGGCGGTACTGAATGAACCCTAGTTTGCTGCCTAATGATGATGAGTGCTTGTTCCGTGAGGAAAACAGTAAGGGATGAGAACTGTGGTCCGTTCAAAATAAGGTTCATATGAGTAAATGCAGACACACTTGTGATTAGGCCAGTTATCTACAAAACAATAGTGGAACAATCATTTTGAATTGGCATATATAGTTATGCTGATTCTGTGTCACTGAAAATTTTGGCTATTTGAATTTCGGTAAAGTCATAGACTGATCTTTCAAATCATCATCTGCTCTGTAGTCATTAAAGTTAAGATTTCTTCAGAAATCCTTTTATACTCTTTTGCAGATTAGACTTATATATCTTACAGATATATCAAGCGAAATTTTCACATTTAATAGCTTGAAAGAACTTAGTTCATTTCATAGATGAGGAAAACAAGCCAGAGAAAAGTTGAGTTTTTTTCAAAATCACCAAGCAAGACAGTCAAGGGGAAGATATAGTCCACCTACCATACCTTCCTGCAAAAGCTTTATCTGGTCTCAACTGAACACCTGAATTCCTCTCATTATCTGACACAGCCAAGCTGCATGGCATGGACTACTGCACACATAGACTGGTGGCAACTCACGTGCCACATTCTGAGCTGTCACATACACTGTGGACCCAGAGAGGGTAACCCAAGCCTCTTGTCCCTAATGGACCAGAGATCAAACTGAATGGGTTTACAGGCTCAGAAGCTCTTTTAGACTGTGAATAGTATGGAAATATATTTTAAAATGGCCTTTATCTGTCCTCTCAATGCAAATAAAGTTCCCAGAAATGAAGAGCAATCATGTCACTCTTTTTTTGTTGTTAATCCTTACCTGAGGATATTTTCCCATTGATTTTTAGGGAGAGTGGAAGAGCGAGGGAAAGACAGAGAGAAACATTGATGTGAGAGAAACACATCGATTGGTTGCCTTCTGCATGAGCCTTGACCGTGGCCCAGGCCAGGGAGGAGCCTGCAACTAAGGTATGTGCCCTTGACCGGAATAGAACCCGGGACCTTTTGGTCCGCAGGCCAATGCTCTATCCACTGAGCCAAACCAGGTAGGGCCATGTCACTCTTTTATTCAAAAGCTTAGTGATAGTAAAGATGTCAATTTGTCCCAAATCAACTAGAGATTTAAAAGAATTCCAATCATATTCACTGGAAGATTTTTTGAAGATGTAAACAAGTTAACACTAAATTGTATATGGAAAGGCACAGAAACCAGAATAACTTAAACAATTTTGAAAATAGAAGAAAAATGTTGGAGAAATTATAATATCTAATTTTAAGACATACTGCAAAGCTATAGTAATCAGCCCAGCTGATGTGGCTAAGTAATTGAGCATTGACCTATGAACCAGAAGGTCATGGTTCTATTCCCCATCAGGGCACATGCCTGGGTTATGGGCTTGTAACACAGGTTGACAAAGACAATCTTCCCAGCTCAATTCCCTCTCTCCTCACCCACCCCATTTCATGTCTCAATTCTAGGTTGTAGTAAAAAAATGTCAGAAAGGGACCAACCTTTGGTTAACTACAAAATAGATCCCTGAAGCCACAGGGAACTTCTTCCACATGTAGCCCACTGTGGCCTGTATGCTCTTGTGTGATATTTGTACCAAGCATCCCTCCATTTCATCAAGCAGCAACATTTACATCTCTTGTTCCACACTTTACTAGCTGATGGTTATAAATGTTTTATGAGCAGCTGAGCTTGCAGCATTACTATTTTATTAGAAGGGGGAATATCTCTTCTTCTTAGCTGGGTTGCTAGTGAAGTTATTCTTTCTCTTAAAAATGTTAACTTCACCCTTGTTAAGAAATGGAAAGTGGCAGGATGTTGTAAGTAATGTTCAACAATGGTTTGGTGTGTGTGAAAACAAGCCTGGTAGCAATAGGACTATTTTTGGGGGGAGAGGGAGGGGGAGGAGGCTTGACTAAAAATTATAAAGAG
Source organism: Myotis brandtii (assembly GCF_000412655.1). Taxonomy (NCBI): domain Eukaryota; kingdom Metazoa; phylum Chordata; class Mammalia; order Chiroptera; family Vespertilionidae; genus Myotis; species Myotis brandtii. The sequence goes on from NW_005354291.1 coordinate 14,003,337, forward strand.
GGAAAGTGATTGTTTTTATACTCTAACAACTTGAACCAATACAGTCTTTGTGGGCTCAGTCTGTGATTTCAGAGATGTATTATATCTCAACTTTGGCAACAATCCTAAGAATCAATTAAGAATTTCTGTGGGCACCCATCTGAGTGAAGCAGGTAAGAAAGAGAACCAAGTTACTTGAGTGATCCCGGACAAGCCACAGAATAGTTTTGAAGATCAGTTTTCTCATCCCTAGCTTTGCCTTAATGCTGTCTGTTTCTGACATTTCTTACTCTGCCTTTCTCCAAAACCGAGGACTAAATAAGTTGGGAGAAATAGAATGGGGAGAAGTGATCTCTTCTAGGAAGCTGGAACAAGGCTGGTCTTCTTGTCTTTCGTGGTGGAAGAATGATGTTACACAGAGAAATCCTGCTCTCACCACCTAGGACTAGCTAATATTACCACTAATTTCTTAAAGGGAACCACACCAACATGTTCCTTCACTCTCCCTCATCTTTGTTCCTATTGTCTACACAACTGACTGCTGTTTGTCTCCCCTTCTTTACCTTAAAAACTCCTCATCTTTAAAAACCAAGTTAGATTGTACCACCTCTACTATAAACCATTTTCCCCCTCACAAATACATCAAGTGAGAATTACTCTTTCATTGATGTTTTCATCTTAAGCCTTAATCCATCTATTCATTCATCCATATCCTCAACAACCTTCTATAAAATATCTGCTTTGTGCCATGACACTGGAGATAAAAAGATAATAAATAAAACACAATCTCTACTCTTAGGCTCACATACCTTTATTTTCACATTACATTTGAGTACCCAAGAATGATTTGTTGAAGATGAGACTTTTCTGAAACTATTTTTATAACTCAGTGTTTATCATTGTCTAGCACACAATAGTTGTTCATAGAATATCTCTTACATTGATGTTAAAGGAAGAAGTTGAGGCGAAAGTTCCTTATTCTAAAAATTATGCTCCATGGGCCATATATTGGGAGGCCTCCAAGATTTAGGTCAAAAAGATCCTCCCTGTGCTAGGTATTCTTTTAGTCCTTAAATCAAATCACACTTTTAGTTTATTAACTCAGAAAATACTGATTATTGTGTTCTGTGTTACCCATAGAAGAAAAGATAAATAAGCAAAATATGTAGTAGATGTGTATATATAAATAGAGTAATGTCAATTATTATTATTGTTATTATTCCATGAAAAACCTGTCAATTGTCCTTCAGCGCTTGAGTTATAACAAGAGTTTATTCCATTAAAACCAAAGAGCTAAATAATCTGTCTTTCTCATTAGACCAAAACTCTCTAAAGGACCATGTTTTCCTTTATATCAGCACTCCTAGTATAATGCCAGGAATAGTACATTCTCAGTAACAATTTGATGAATAAATGAATTGTCCTGCCATTATTTTGAGTATCTAAGTCTAAGATATGTATTTGCTCATGTCTTTAAAAAAGAAACCCAGCTGCTTTACTATGAAATGGCATATATGAAAGTGGAATTCATTTCAGATTAGGCAGGTCAGGAGCAAGTTTGGATTTGTTATTACATTTATTTTAAAAATCTGGATTTTATGGTAACTTATAAAAAATCTTTCATAAAGCATGACCCTGGAATTAAAAGAATAAAAAAAAAATACCAGTGGAAAGTTTCTCTTGTACAAGGAAAAAGTAAATAGACTCATTGTATAGAGAAGCATAGTTTTGTGGTTGTACATGTTAGAGACTTCACTTTTCCTTATTATCATATTAAGCAGACCACTATTGAGCTATGACAGCCAAAACTGCCTTATTATCAAGAGACACAGCAAGAATACTTGATATGGTAAGACTGAGCCCACTAATGCAAAAGGAGTCAAGTGCTTAACTAGGCAAATGATGTAGAAAATTTTTTTCCAATCCAGTAAAAGGTGGCCCAAGACTCCATCACCAGAAAGTGTGATGTTGTCTCCCCTTTGACTGTTAGAATAAGACTAGACCTCAAATGTATGTTATAGAAGTTTCCCCTGAATAACAGTTTCTAATATTTACATGAAAAGAAAGTGACTTTGCCTATACTAAAGTAAAGAGTACTTTAAATACTATTTCATTTCAATTTTGAAATCATTTGTTTGAGGATAGCACTTCCAAGCCTTATTTTATTTGCCAGAGCAGTGTTCAAAACTCTTAGCAACATTGAGCTAATGTTTATGAAAGTACTTTGCAAATTCTAAAATACTCTGCAAGGCTAGTTTGTATTAGCTACTCTATTAAAAAGAAAAATAAACTAACTAGACAACAGATGGGCAAGTGGCCATTATGGACCTGCACTGTCAGTACAGGCTTCCACAACCATGGTCTTACTTGCTCCTGTGGCGATTCTGGGCTCATGTGGTCAGAGAAGCACGTAGGCAGTACATGGAAGGTTCTAAAGAGCAGCACTAATGCCCCAGCCTCCACTCTTGCTTCTGAATGTGAGAGGGCGTGGCACAAGCCTAGGAAGAGAGCTAGAGTCTAGGAAGTTCAACCTTCAGCTATCTTTGTTAGGATGAACTACATTTGTTTGCTGTTGCTGTGAGCTGAGGGCTCATATCCTAGCAGACTGTAACAATTATTACTAAAGAGTCACCAAACAAAGTAGGCATTCAAGAAATAATCTGATTTATTATTTGCTCCACGAAGCCAACTATTGAGAGACAGAAATGAAGAAATAATATGCCCTAAACTATATAAAAACTGGTGGGTAGAAATGGAGCTTCTAAAGCAGGTACAGTTGATCCTTGAACAACACGGGGTTTGGGGTCACAGACGCCTGCACAGTAGAAAATCCACATATAACTTTCCACTTCCCAAAAACTTAACTAAAAGCCTACGGTTGACCAGAAGCCTTACTGATAACATAAGCAGTCGATTAACACATATTTTGTACGTTATATGTATTATAAACTATATTCTTACAATAAAGTGAGCGAAAGAAAAAATATTAAGAAAATATAAGGAAGAGAAAATACATTTACAGTATTTACTGAAAAATATCCGTGTGTAAAGGACCTTATAGTTCAAACCTGTGTTGTTTTAGGGTCAACTGTATAGAGTTCTTTCTAGTTACTCGCCAGAAGAAAAAAGAAAAACTGGAAACCACTGCAGATATTTCACGCAATAAAGTAAGCCAGAGAAAAAATATTAAGAAAATATAAGGAAGAGAAAATACATTTACAGTATTTACTGAAAAATATCCGTGTGTAAAGGACCTTATAGTTCAAACCTGTGTTGTTTTAGGGTCAACTGTATAGAGTTCTTTCTAGTTACTCGCCAGAAGAAAAAAGAAAAACTGGAAACCACTGCAGATATTTCACGCTGAGGGCATTTGATAAAGAATATTGGTTACACTGGAGACAGAAGGGCTGAGGAGCCAAACAGGGCCAGTGAGCAACCCAGAGAAGCTGCTGCTACCTATTGAGGCAAATGGAATTGCAGGGTGTGATGAGCCAGGACTGGTTAGCAGGAATTGGGACAATTGTGAGGACTCCTGGCAGGAGCTGGGACCACGGAGACAGGAGCTGTGCAGAGGAAACTGCAGCCACAGAGCAGCACAGCTTCAGCAAAGATGCCTGAGGAGGCCCGGCTGGCGTGGCTCAGTGATTGAGCATCAACCTATGAACCAGGAGGACACAGTCGATTCTCGGTCAGGGCACATGCCCGGGTTGCAGGCTCAACCCTCCCTCTTATGTGGGGCATGCAGGAGGCATCCCATCAATGATTTTCTCTCATCATTGATGTTTTTCTCTCTCTCCCTTCCTCTCTGTAATCAATAAAATTATATTTTAAAAAAGATGCCTGAGGTAAAAACTGATTTCTCTTGAGTCTTCCAATCTTCCAAACTTCCACCAGTTCTTTTCCTTGGCCAAGTGGCCCGAGGATGCAGGGGAGCCTGGGAAATGTAGTCCCACTGAACCAGATCAGGAGTGGGGCAAGGCAAGGCAGGAATGGAGTTGAAGGCAAACCTGCAGCTGATTGCCATACACTCTAAGAAGAGCTGACATCACTCCCCCATCATAAAAAGAGTTTATCCCCATAGAATTTAAATTAATTTAAATGAATGTATAGAGTATATCCCTTTGTGTCATTTATCTCCCCCTCATGTTTAATTTGTGATCTGAGAACAGGTTTGCTGATTAAGATTAAATAATTAACCAGAATTTGGTTATTAAGGACAGGCAGTCCTATCCTCTGGCAAAGTGGATAAAAAATAAATGGATTCTACCTCTGTGTAGAGTAGCCATCCAGAGGTAACCTGGAACTCTCAGATGCATATTCCTTAACGAAGTCACTGCTTAATCTAACTTCTTAACCTTAAACTTGGGTTTCACGCCTGGGATGTGGCAGAACTCCTCCCAGGCCAGATGCCTGCTCTATACAGGTTGCCCCCACTTTATGAAAGTTCAAAAGTTCACTTTATGCCACTTCACTTTTACGAAAGACCCATAATGGTACCTGTTTTCACTAACCCAAAGAAATACAAAAAGAATTTTCACTTTTACAAAAAAAAAAAGGCAAACATTGAAAATAGCATTCAGTGTCTGCAGTGAGCTGTTATAGAGGCAGTGTGCGCTGGTTGGTGAAACTATACTGTACATACATTATTTGTACCTTACATAGACTATGCATTTATCCTATCATACATGCTTTTACTATATGTTTAGGTTTTATTTGTTATTTGGTATGATTTGGTAGGTTATTTTAGGGATTTTGGGAATGCTCAAAAAAATGTCCAATATTAATTAAGGGGGATTGCTTTTTTGCTTTACACTGCCATTCGGCTAATGAAAGGTTTCATAGGAAGGCTCTCTATTCCTTGGCTTTCCTTTTTGGGAACCGAGCCTTGAAAATAGGATGGGAACAGCTGACCAAACAAACACATGATTGTTCATTTGAAAGTAAGTTGAGAGTTGAGGCAACATCTTACCATTTTTGTTATGGCCAAAGTTTTATGCCAGCTCAGAAAATCCTTCCTAATTGATTGTGCAGTTGATCTATAGCTCAAACTCAAGCCCAGATCAGAGGCCAAGGGATTTAGGAGGGAGGAGAAAAACACAAGTTGTATTTCCCTGACCCAGATATAGAGCAAGTCCAAAATCTATTTTTGAAATGTGCTCTTTGACGCCCTTGTCTATATCACTCTTATGCCACCTTAGAAGGCCTTTGCCCGGAGACCTCCCAATACATCTGCCCTGGCCTCCCGTGTCAGCAGCCCAAACCATGTAAAAGAAAAAATTATTATCTCTTCTTTCCAAAAACAACAATGACAACCAAAACAAATAAACTTAATATCCTTTCCTTCATTGCAGTTCATAATAATAATTAATCATTATTGAGTGCTTGCTATGCACCACACACTGTTCTATGTACTTTATATGCATGAACTCATCTAACCCACACAACAATTCTGTGTGGTAAGTTCTATTATAATGTCCAGTATATTGGTGAGGAAGTTGAGACACAGGAGGCTAAACAACTTGCTGAGGTTTACATAAATTCTAAAATCCCAGCAGTCTGACTCCAATAAATGGTCTTAGTCACTCTAGTTAGGAGCTCGCGCGGGGTCCCGCCAGGACCTGCGCCACAGCCACCGCCATCCTGGGCCCAGCCCAGCCCGCTCCGGCCGCTTGCCCAGACCCGGCCCGGCTCGGCGCCTCTGCTCTTTTTTTTGTTTTGTTTTACAATACTTTTATTTAAAGGTTTTGTCAAGAAACACAGCCTTGCACAAGGAGGAGGCAAAAAGGAGAAGGGGCAAACCGCGGCTCGCGAGCCACATGCGGCTCTTTGGCCCCTTGAGTGTGGCTCTTCCACAAAATACCGACTTCTGCGCATGGGCCCTTAAATTTCAATCGCATTGTACATGTGCGCCCACACGTGGTATTTTGTGGAAGAGCCACATTCAAGGGGCCAAAGAGCCGCATGTGGCTCACGAGCTGTGGTTTGCAGACCACGGCTCTAGTAGATTCCCCTCAGCTACAGTCAAGAGCTGAGAGTAAAGCAGATTCAACTAATTCACACCCAGTGTGAATAATTGATATTCATCACTCCTCCCTGAGAAGGCTGCACCTTTAAAAGATGTCTACAACCCAAAAGAATTTCAACCAACAAATTTTCACGAAGTGCCTTCTATGTGCCAGCTTTGTGCTGAGTGACAGGCATCTAAAGATAAATCAGTCACAACCAAATTGCTGCTTTCATTACAGGCACAGGCCTTTGGTCATAGCTGAGCTTGAATCCCAGCTCTGCTGTGTATCAGAGGTTGGCCCACGCAAGCAATTTAAGTTATACACACTTTAGCACCCCCCCCCCAATGAGATAAAACAATAGTTTTCTGGGGTGTATTAAATGAAATAATGGCTGTGAAGTACTTAGAAAGCAAGCCAATATACAGAAAGTATGCAATATAAGGTAGCTATTATTATTATGAGCTTCTTTGTGGTGGAGATATGTAAACAAAAATTACAAAGTAGTTATAAATGCTATATGGAGATGTAAAGTGAAAAGGATAGTATGGTGCAGTGGTTTTTAAACTGTTCCCCACAGAGTTCTGGGTAGCCACAGATGTGCTTTGGGGTCTCAGGGTTGGGTGTGGGGTGTGGAGAAGATAAAGAGGGGATGACACTACCACCACCCAGCCACCCCTGCTTTTATGTCTAGTAGAAAAGCCTCGGTTTTGTCTGGGGTGTGTGTGTGTGTGTGAGTGTGTGTGTGTGTGTGTGTGTGTGTGTGTGATGGCCTTTCCCATCACACTGCATTGAAGAAAGAATTCTCTCTAAAGTCACCACTGAGACTGGGAGTCCTAAACCCAGTTTTCTAATCTTTCTATGGAGAACCTTGGGTAAGTCCCTTACCTTCCCTGACTTCACTTTTGCATAGTATGGAGTGAACTCATTAACTGTCTCCCCCAGGTATAAAGTTCTGTCAGTTTTTGGACATATGGGGAAACTACCCCAAAGAAGCAGCTTCCCATGGATGCACTGCCCCTAAGTCAAGCACATTTACCAGTTTGTTGATTCATTAATATACTTGTACCACTTTTCTACCTCTCTACACATTTGAACTCAGACTCTCTAGAAGTTTCCAGATGTCCACGGTAGCTCTCACGGCAGTATGGGACCCCAGGGGGTCTCTGGGATTAGGTTTGGGAGTCATTCTACACATTGGTTAGCTCTAGTAGAAGTATTTTTGGCTGGAGAACAGCTTTCTCTAATGAGAATGACCTCTCTAGTGTCCTCCCCAAATCTGCTGCTGGGTTCATCCAATCCATCAGTTCAAGGTGAAGGGACAATAACAATAACATCTATTTTTTAAAGAAATAGTGGTTAAAAAAAAAGCACATAAGATAAAACTTATCATCTTAATAAATTTTAAGTTTATAGTTTAGTTAATGTTAAAGATATTTGCATTGTTATGCATATCTCTAGAACTTCATCTTAAAAACAAACTCTAACCCATCAAATGATTCCCAATTTCCCCCCACCTCCTAAGCTCCTGGCAACCACATTTCTACTTTCTGTTTCCACCAGTTTAGATACCTTCTATGAGTGGAATCATACTGTATTTGTGTGTTGTTGTTGTTTTGTTTGTTTGTGTGACTGGCTTATTTCACTTCGCATAATGTCCTCAGAGTTTATCCATGTTGCAGCATGTGACAGATTTTCCTTCTTTTTTAAGGCTCAATAATATTTCATTGTGTGTATATATCACATTTTGCTTATCCATTCATCCATTGATGGGCACTTGTGTTTTTTCCCCACCTCTTGGCTATTATAAATAATGCTGCCATGAACATGTGCGTGCAAATATCTCTTCAAGATTCTGCTTTGAATTCTTTTGGGAATATACCCAGAAGGGAGATTGCTGGATCAGATGGTAACACAATTGAATCCATTTTCAGTGCTGTCCTGCCACAGGCTGCCTGAGGAACTCAAGGAAAAACTCACAGGTCACATTTGAGAACTTTCATGCTGCTCAGAGCTTCCTGGTTTTGTTCCATCCAATTCTACCAGGAAAAGGCTCCTCTGAGAAGAAGGAGGAGCCTCCAGCTCCCGGAAAACGCCTGCTCTTTGAGATCCCCAGCTGCTACATATGACAGGGGCTTGTCGGAACAACAGACTTTCTGAACGGGCCTTGGGCACAAACCTCTGAGGCATTCTAGAGTTGGCTCTTACAACTAGAAACCACAAGAATGTCCACCATGTAATTTAAAATATGCCAATTCTCACTCCACTAATCTGCAAACTAAGCAATTTGCATGAAAATCCCTGCAAGCTCCCCTCCCTGATCAGTGGAAGTTTAGCAATTCAAATCATTGAGGTTTCAGTGATTTGGAAAATATTCAAACATAGCTTTTTAAACACCATGCAGCAGCATTTTATAAACTTGATTTTGCTTAATTGTTTATTCACAACACTCAATAATTGAACCACTAGGTACCATGGAGACAGAAATAAAGGTAAATGGATGGGAGTTATAGAATAACAATGGGTCCCTTGTCTTTAATGTTAATTAGCTGGCCCCTGCCATATATTCCATCTGTTCACATACTGTGACCTCAACATACATGCTGCATGTTGAACAAAATATACATTGAAGAGTTACCATCAAATATGGAATTTTAAAAAATTGATCCTGAAGCCTGATAGTTAGAAAATATTACCTTTTCCTACCCTTTGAAAACTCATTAAAGATATGAAATTATTAGTAAGGAGAGGATATTTCTATTTCTTAGCTACTTTCTTCCCTTCCTTAACCATCAGTTATACTATACAGGAGAAGTCTTGATGGACAGTTACCCGTAGTCATTGGCCGATCAGATTTGAGGACCACTGCCTTGATCCAAGGAACCACTGCGAGGTTTAGATGTGAAGGGTCTTGGATTCTGAGTGGTGTTTCTTGTAATTATCAAAGCAGCGAATCAGTCAAAACACCTGAATGGAGTTAGACTACTGCCTAGTGTATAGGTCAGGGGTGGGCAACCCCTGGCACGCGTGCGAAACCCTCTCTTATAATCTTCCATTTACAATTTTTTTTCTTAATATCGACTTTTTTATTTTTCAGATAAATTCAGTGTAGGTGCATCTTAGATAAATAAATAATTTTACATAACAAGTTATCTTAAAGACCAAAGATATGGATTGACGAGAGAGGGGAAAAGCAAATTCTATGCCTCTGCCTTAACTCTCCCTGCCTTCCTAGATCCGACCAGTGTTTTGGTTTCATCCACATATGCTTGTGAATCTTTGTTCTCAGTGATGAATTTTGTTAAGTCTCGTAATAGGAGTAGCCTGACGGATGAAAGTAGTAGCTCGTGCATATCTCTGAAGGTCACGAAATATAAACCTGATGTAAAATCTCTGTCATCAGTGATGCAGCAGCAAAAGTCCCACTGATAATATCAAACGGAGTCATAAAGTTTTCTGTCGGACTATCAATGTCCGTGTATACATTAAAAAATAAATGTATTTTTCATCATCACATACTGTGTTTTTGTCGCTCGAATGAATTTTATTATTTCTTCAAGGTTCTTCACATACATACACCTTAAGATAAGAGATATCAAGTAGGCGTAACATGTTCTCAAAAAATTAGGGTTGGCACGCAGAAGAATTTTGAGTCAGAGATTTTGCTGGTTTTGGCACGCACTCACAAAAAGGTTGCCCACCCCTGGTATAGGTTGTAAGAATGATCTTGTTAACTCTATAAAGTAAAGGTCTTTAAATTAAAGGCACTCTTAAATATAAGAAAAGTCCAGTTTGGATGAGTATTTTAGTCCCCAAAGAAGAAACAAATCAGAAGTTTACAAGTATGAGCCTCAAATAGTCTATATATATAAAAGCCTAAGCGACCGTCTGACCATTCGACCATCCGACTGGTAGCTGTTATGTGCAATGACTATCAGGGAGCAGATGCTCTGACCAGTAGCTATGACACACACTGACCACCAGGGGGCAGACGCTCAATACAGGTGCTGCTGAGCTGCAGTGACTTGGCAGTTGTGATTCTCGGGTGACTGACCTGGAACCAGAGAGGAGGGAGTCCAATTCTGGGGTGTGTCATCTGAGAACCGCCCTCTCACAATCCGGAACCTGGAGAGCCAGTTTCAGCCTGATCCCTGCAGGCCAGGCCAAGGGACCCCACCGGTGCGCAAATCCATGCACCGTGCCTCTAGTTTTATATAAAAAAAGGAACTAACCAAAAGGGGAAATAGGAAAAAAACTATATACATCTTTAGAAAACTAACCAAACAAAAACAAAAAAATCTTTGGACCAGAAAAAGTCCATAGAGAAGTTTTCGCTATTCCTATTTGCAATATTTATCTTCTATTGGTTGTAGAAAAAAACGAGGCAGTGAAATCTCAGAATTCTTTCCATGGGGAAAGCAGACTTGGGTGGCTATTGCACTTCCAGTAGGAAATCTATGTGTGGCAGGTGTGGGGCTTGTCACTTTTCATGAAAGTGGGCCTCATGGGACAAATATATAGTTGAAATACATTTGTAGGGAAGGGGAGAGGAAGGAGGGAGGGAGAAAGAGAAAAATATCTTTCCAGGGGTAAGGAAATGCCTGGGCCATGGATGTAGATACTTCAAAAGGAAAGCATCAAAAGAGTTCTGTCATCACTATCTGAGCCATTATTTAAGAGGCAATATAGCATAGAGGTCAAGTGTATAGACTCTGAAATGAGGCTACTTGAATATAAATTCTGCCTCAACCACTGTGACCTCTTAGACAAGCAACTCATTATCCCGTACCCCAGTTTCCTTATCTCTAAAATAGGCAGAATAGCCAGGCCAGTGTGGCTCAGAGGTTGAACGTCAACCTATGAACTAGGGGATGACAGTTCGATTCCCAGTCAGGGCACTTGCCTAGGTTGTGGGCGGGCTTGATCCCCAGTGTAGGGCATGCAGGAAGCAGCCGATAAATGATTCTCTCTCATCATTGGTTTCTCTCTTCTTCTTCTTCTTTCCTCTCTTGAATCAATAAAAATAGCCTATCTAATAAAGACAGAATATGCAAATTGACCGTCACACCATCACAAAGATGGTGGCGCCCACAGCCACAAGATGGCAGTGCCCAGTGTCCTCAGCCCTGCCGGAGTCCCCAGTCCTTTCAGCCCGAACTGATTTCTATGGCAAGTGGACTGAGAAGGTTTTCAGCAAGTGTGAGAAGCAAGCCTTGGTGGGATCAAGGGAAAGCCAGCGGGCTTAGGACCTCTGCTGCCCGGGGAGGCCCTTGGAGTTCGGTTCTGAAACTGCAGGGACCCTCTCCAGCACAGGCTGGGGAGGAAGTGCCACTGCCGCCCGCCCAGCGCCAGGTCACTGATTAAGGAAGTGGGTCCAAGTTGCAGCCACGGGGCCTGGCAGGTCTGTCTCACTCTGGACCTTCAGGACCATTGTGGCTGAGCTCTGGCAGGGGCGGTGAATGCCTCCAGGATCACTGTCTGCCCCAGGCTGCCTGCGGACACAGGTGGAGCGGGCGCAGGTTGAACATTTTAATGAAAATGGGACGCCTGCGCCCTGCGCCGCTGCTGGTGAGGACAGGGCAGCGGGATCAGGGGCACAGCCTCATGACCCCATTAGGAGGCACCGGGGCTCGGGAGGGGCTGGGAGCAGAGGGCCTAGGTCGCCAGGCTGACAGCAGGATGGATCCGCGGGCCCTCACTCCAGAGCTCAGCCATAGGAGGCGCTGGCCCCGAGATGTTTTTTCTGTTATCTAGCTGGAAATACAGGAGGCAGTTGAATTATAGTCATGATTGTAATTTAATTTCTCCAAACTCGGAGCTATTTTCTTTCCAAATACATCAGGGGCCAGGAAACGTTCAAAGAACTGGGGAACCATTCCCAAATCAGGAAGGGAAGTCACAGGGTGTATACTATTGCTACAAATACAGTATTTTCTACTACTTGCAACATATACAATGTAATGTATTAGATGCCTTCCTATCGCATGAAGTACATATTCTCATAGAGTAATGCTGGTAGATATGTTATAGTTATGGCAATATGTCATATCCTATCTATACTAATAAAAGGGTAATATGCTAATTAGACCAGGAGACCTTCCGGACGTCCTTCCAGACAAAGCCATGGTGGTGGGGCCAAGGCAGAGGCAGTTAGGGGTGATCAGGCCAGGAGGGGAGGGCAGTTGGGGGCAAGCAAGCCGGCAGGGGGGACCAGTTGGAGGTGAGCAGGCCGGCAGGGGGGCAGTTGGGGGTGAGCAGGCCAGCAGGCAGAGTGGTTAGGGGTGATCAAGCAGGCAGGCAGGTGAGCAGTTAGGAGTCAGCAGTCCCAGATTGTGAGAGAGATGTCCCAGACTGGAGAGGTTGCAGGCTGGGCTGAGACACACACACACACACACACACACACACACACACACACACGTGCATAAATTTCGTGCACCAGGCCACTAGTATTAAAAATAAAATAAGCAGAACAATATTTCTGTATCTCTTCAGGTTGTTGGGAAGATTAAATGAGTTTCTGTATGTGACACTCGTATGCCCTGTGAATATGAGCTGTATGTGCTCACAGGGGCAATTCTGCTGAGCAACCCTAACAAGCAGATCTGAAACACATGTTAAGTTTGCCATCCTGCTTGAAGAGTCCAGGGTGATGGCTTCTTGTATAAAACTGAAATAAGACTGTCACTACATTAAGCCTCTGGGGCTGAACTAGTCTGGGTCCAACCTTGCCAGGGCCTTATACACATCAGGAGATAAAAGACAAAAATGAAATTTGACAGCAAATGGTCTAAGACAATCCTACTTTGTATTTCTATTAAAGACCAAGACTTTCAAAGACCTCTCCCAAATGGATTAGTCAGAATGATCACATATTTATAAATGCATTTATGGGATCACAGACTGCAGAATTCCCCCAGAATGCTACATAAACCACAATTGGGGTTTCAAGTCATCACCTGGTAAGGAAATAACCACTTTGCTAAGCATAGAAATGAGAAAAGGAAGTGTAACACGGGGAGGGGACATTTTAGGGGAGATAATATAAGGGCTCATTATTTTCTAAAAGTCTGAGGCAAGGGCCCCAGACCTGGACCTGGGTCTGCCTACCTGCAGGCTCCATAAATCCGTCTGGGAAAAAAAGTATAATATTAGATATGTGCCTTTTTCTGTGAACAAAGTTCTCAGCTTTGTTGGATTTTTAAGAGTCTGTCACCAAAAATTATTAAGATCCACTGGACTAGCAGCATATTAAAAAATTGAGTGAGAGGAACAAATGTAGTAGAATTTCCTTTTATGCGTTTTTCCGTGTTATGTATCACTATGGAGACCTCCAAATGATCTGCTTAAATTCCCACACCATCCTCTAGCTAAAGTGCATTAGTGCCACCCAGGTGCCAACAAAATTTTTCTCGCTCATGTTTTCCTGACAGCATTTATCTGAGTCCCAAAGCAAATAATCCTGCCTATAGATCATGTGAAAAATACAAAGAAGCTCATTTTAAGGGGAACACAGCTTATCATTCATAATAATCTAATCATTCTGAAAAGAATATTGATGTAGGATAAAATACCAGACTGTTAGAATAGAACACACATATGTCAGTAGGACAGGCTGATTTCTAGAAAGTGCCCAAAGGTAGTCAAAACAAAACGAAGGTCTCCTTGCCTTGCTGCTGTGGCTCGTGGCTGGTTGTCTCACCAATGCCACTGTCTCTTAATGAAGGTCTTGACCAGTTCCTGTGGCACTGAATCTGATCAGCTAGCTGGATTATGCGTGGGTTAGACATTTGCTATCACCGTCCTCGTCATCTGTGTTCGAAGCAGTGGCTGTGAGCTCACCCAACCATGACATTAGACCTGCATACACATCCATAAAACATTCACATAGACCACAAAACTTGCACCTGGATGTTTAAAGCAGCTTTCTTCATAATTGTCAAAACTTGCAAGCAACCAAGATGTCCTTCAGTAGGTGAATAAATAAATAAACTATGATACACCCAGGCAATGGAATATTATTCAGCACTAAAAGGAAATGAGTTACCAAGTCATGAAAAAAACCCAGGGAGGAGCTTTAAACGCATATTAGTAAGTGAAAAAGGCTACATACTGCACGATCCCACTCTATTACATTCTGGAAAAGACAAAACTATGGAGACAGTACAAAGATCAGTGGTTGCCAAGGGTTGGGATGGGAGGTGAATAGGCAGAGCATAGGGGATTTTTAGAGCAGTGAACTGCTACCATAATGCTGGATATATGTCATATACAGTTGTCTAACCCTCTAGAATATACACTAAGAGTGAATAAACCCCCATGTAAACTGTTTCAGTGATTATAATGTGTTAATATAGGCTCATCAATCTCAACAACTGTACCACTCTGGTAGATGTTAGTAATGGGGGAGGTTTCACCTGTGTGGGGGCAGAGAATATATGGGGAATCTCTGTATTTTCCCTTAATTTTTCTATGGACCTAAAACTGCTCTTAAAAAGTAAAGGCTTTAGCCCTAGCCAGTTTGGCTCAGCAGATAGAGCGTTGGCCTGCAGACTGAAGGGTCCTGGGTTAGATTCTGGTCAAGGGCACATGCCCAGATTGCGGGCTCGATCCCCTGTAGGAGGCAGTTGACCAATGATTCTCTCTCATCATTGATGCTTTTCTCTCTGTCTGAAATCAATAATAATAAAAAAAAGTAAAGACTTTAAAAGAAACACATATGCATGTACGTAAAATCTAAACACATGGGCTCTGTATTGTTCACTGCCTTCCCTTGGTTTACAGAATATAGTTGACGTTTTTGGACTAAAGTGGAATATATAAACTAAGCCCATACAGGTTGAACTCTTTAGCAAAGGGCTCAAGACCCTCTAGGCCAGTGGTTCTCAACCTGTGGGGGTCAAACGACCCTTTCACAGGGGTCGCCTAAGACCATCGGAAAACACATATATAATTACATATTGTTTTTGTGATTAATCACTATGCTTTAATTATGTTCAATTTGTAACAATGAAAATACATCCTGCATATCAGATATTTACATTACGATTCATAACAGTAGCAAAATTACAGTTATGAAGTAGCCACGAAAATAATTTTATGGTTGGGGGTCACCACAACATGAGGAACTGTATTAAAGGGTTGTGGCATTAGGAAGGTTGAGAACCACTGCTCTAGGCTCTCCTCCTCCCTGCTTTCATCCCTTCTAGCTTGTTCTTCCTGCATACCATCTCTTCTCCATCCTGCCCCACGCCATGCCTTGTGCTCCTGCATTGGAAATGAACTCTACCATGCCAAACACACACCTCGCCTCTGTCTCTGTGTCACCTCTACCTGAAATTCCCCTCAATCTGCCACCACCAAAACCTAACAAGGTTCATCTCAACACCCCTCAATTGTTTGACTCCCCAAGCCAGAAGCAGTGTCTTCCCCTTTGGGGGCACTTTACGCATTCCTCTCGTACCACTTGTAAAAGTTTGTCTCCACATTTGGATATTTGCATCCCACCTACTCCCTCCCACCTCCCTCCTCCTGCCCCGTGCCTCCCCAAGGTTTAGCATAGTCTTCTCCTACTGAGCATAGAGTGAATTCAGTAAATGCTGGGGAAGTGAACTGAGTTGAATATTGGTGTTATAGGGGTAGAAAATACTCAATTAGCAATAAGATCATTTTTAATATATCATTTTTCTTTATTCTACATTCATGAATGTATTTTTCCTGCTGATCCTCGAGAGAATAATGAATGAAAATGTATACACACTCCATCTGAATGAACCATAGGAGTGCATTGTTCATATGTATGTAGCTGGGGTAGGTGACATGGAACACATTGGTTGTTTGTCATTCTCCTTCAGCCTGGGCTCTTAAATTCGCCTTCATACTGAGGGGAGGGGTCCTTGCATAGCCATCCGACCCTGAGTATTCATTTTACTGACAGGTAAGCAGAGGCCACCGAGAACGCAGCCAGCCGGAGGCAGCGCTTGGTTTGCTCACTCCGCTCCTGCAGGCAGGGGTTTTGTCTGGTTCATTGCAGCATGTAGCTCAGAGCCGTCAGATGTTTCAAAATATGTTGTCTTCATTCAACAATGAGGTTTTACATTTTCTCTCCCTTTCCTTCTTTCATTTGGCGTTATCATATTGACTTTTTGTTGCTGTTGCTGTAGACACTGGAATATGAGATGACACCATGGACCTGGAGGCAGAGCAGGGTAGTTTCTATCTCTGAGGAGCATGGCTTCTGTTTTGTTAGTGGATACTGCCCTCTACTGGTCCCTGGCAGGTCTTACTAGTAAACATATACTCGTTGCTTTACAGCAAAAATGCACTCAGCATTCCAGAAGGCGGTGAATGAATGAAGATGATAAATGGGAAATGTTATCCTCCGGATACTAATAATCTCATCAGTTCAACTTTAACAAACTCTCCAATTCTACCTTTCATACTGTTAGTAATTCCAAACAGCTGATCAATGATTCTCTCTCATCATTGATGTTTCTCTCTCTCCTCCCTTCCTCTCTGAAATCAATAAAAATATATTTTTAAAAAGCCAATATGTATGATGTATTAAAAATTTCATGTCCATTATCTCATTTCATCTTCACCAAAACCCTCTAATGTAGGAAGTTTTATTTCCATTTTACAGATAGGTAACTCCGGGAACCTTTCCTAAGGGCCCTCTGCTGGTCAGTGGCAGAACCTGGACATGCCCAGGTTATAATGTTGCCAACTAAAGGATCTGGGACTCTAGCCAGTCCTG
>NW_005354291.1:14020153-14030111 GCF_000412655.1 Myotis brandtii
CCCACTTCAACTGCTGGTCTTCAGCTGAGACTCTTCCCCATCGCCTTTTAAGGATGAAGGTGTGGATTCTTTGGCTTGGGGTTGTGACACCGTCAAGCTCTTTCCCAGCTTGTTCCCTGAGCCCCTGCCTGAGGACCGAGGCTCAGACCACGAGGGTAGCTGGCCATGTTAGGTGTGCTTCACTGTGTGCTTCCCTGCTCTGAACAGCTGCCCTGCAGAAATCGTGCACCTGGGCCCCCAGTGGAAATGGCCTTCCCAGCTCTTGCCTGGATGCTTCTTCCACCTTAAGGAGTTTTCTATTCAGTCAGAGGCTGTGCTGCTCGGTCTCATATAGCCCACCCCCGAGATCCTTGGACTAAGCTTGGAAAGCCTCAAACATGCATAAAATGAAGGTCTTTTTATTACATTATATGTCATATCATTTTAGTAGATGGAGGAAAAGTAAGTTTTCTCTGTGGGTAAAGGCTGCATTGTTCCTGGCAGTCCTTCAGCCATCCCAGGAGCTCTCAATATCCTTAAAGCAATTCCCCTTTTGCTTAAACTAGCCAGAAGTTGTTTCTGCTGTTTCAAACCCAAAAACCCTGAAAGATATCACCCCTCTCTGCTCTGCATTTTGTAATCTTTCGTGTACTTCCTCAGGGGATGGGCGGGTGTTTGTTCACATGTGTTTTCCCCAAAGTGTTTCAAATTGTTACTAAATGTGTAATTCAGTTATACGGACCTCCTTTTTTTTCCCTTCTAGATTGATTTTTAGGTTCCTCTTTGCACTCCTGTGGTTCTTGATCACTTAGACTTTTGTAATGGAAGTGAAGCCCCCTCATGACAGGCCAGCCTCCCTTCCTGAACTGAGCTTGGGTGCCCTGCCACCACCTCAGAAACATTTCTCATGAGACTCTGTGCTGGGCCCGTCATTGGCCTCTCTGACCAGCTCCCCACTTGTGTCCACCCTGCTGTCTGCTCCAAAGTGCTGACCTGCATGGACCCCGTCAATGGCCTCCACCCATGGGGAAG
Source organism: Myotis brandtii (assembly GCF_000412655.1). NCBI lineage: Eukaryota > Metazoa > Chordata > Mammalia > Chiroptera > Vespertilionidae > Myotis > Myotis brandtii. Next base: position 14,021,165 of record NW_005354291.1, read on the forward strand.
CTGGCGAGAGACTGGAGGGAGGGAGTGAGATCAGGGACTCAGTCCCCTGATTCCCTCTCTTCAGATCAAGGAACTAAACCTAAGTTCCCATTTCCTCATTTGTAAAGTGAGTGTTGGTGTTCACCTCAAAAGGGGCTGTTATGAGAATCAAATGAGGTAATCTCTGCAAAGCATGTAGCATGGGGTCTAGCTATAAGTTATAAGTGCTTAACCTTGGCCATTATCCCTGGGATAGAACAGGTAAATCTACGCAATGCCTTTACCACCTCCAGGAAGAAGATAGAAGGACAGAGAGAGACAGTGGAAGGTGGTAGGAAAAGATAAAGGAAGAAGATAAATGAGTGTATTAAGTCACCATTTCCTATAAGATTCCTGTGGCAGAAATTTTTCAGAATATGCACATTAGTGGAAATTACACAGACCGTCAATGGCAGGGCTGAATAAGTGCTAGTGGAAACCCTTTCCATTTGAACTTGGAGCCACTGGGAGGAACTGAGAATGCTGAGCAGTCAGTGTTAGCACTGCTGCAACAGGCAGTGAGGGCGGGAGGGCTGAGAGGAGCACTCCCATCCACTTGCTGCGTAACCTGGGCAAGTGCTAACCCTTCTGTGCATAGTGTCACTTTATTTCATGGGGTCATTGTGATGCTCACATGAGTTAATACACGCAAAGGGCTTAGAACATAGCCTGGTGCTGAGTAAGTGCTGTATAATTGTGTTATTATTCAGGTGTATTGGCATGAGTGATGGACTCGTGGGAGATCCTGTGGAGAACTGCAGAGAACCAGAATGCTAATAAAAGTCTCTCTCTCTCTCTCTCTCTCTCTCTCTCTCTCTCTCTCTCTCTTTATGGATACCTAATATCTATCTGTCCTTCTATTTATAGAGATGGCTATACATTTACATCTGTTCAGCTATGTTCTATCTATTTATCATCTATTTTTCTAGAAATGTTAACTCTGTAGTATTAAAGCTCACTATCTAAAGACAGGGAGGAGAAGGAGGAGGAGGAGGAGTAGGAGGAGGATGAGGGAGAGGAGGTGAGCAGAAGGTGGAGAGGAAAAGAGGAAAAAGAGGAGGAGGGGGGGATGAGGAAGTGGAGGAGGATGATAAGTCAGGTTCATCTTGCTTGCTGCTGCAAGGAGAATACACTCCAAAGACCCCAGGCAGCAATCCTGTAAGAGAGCTGGGCAATTCTGAGGAGGGATCTGGGAAGAAGGAGATGTTCTGGCTGGAGGTCATCAAGAAGGGGGTCACTTCAGCAATCTCAGTAACCCTGGTTCAGGGGTCAGAAGGAGCAGAGTGAACCTGTAGGTATCATTGGTGAGAAACAGTGAGCACTGCTCACCAATCAGTGGTCACTGTTGCAGCTGTAGCCACACCTTCTAGAGAAGCACTGTGTGTACTTGGCCTTATCCTTGTCCCATCGGAAGTGCTGTTTATGTTCTGTTAGAAACATCACAGGATGTACGTACCAACAGAGCTATTTTCCTTTCTGATTAGGGGAATAGTGTGTGTGTGCAATTCCAAATAATAATAGGTGCCATTTATAAAGTCTTTGTATTTGCTGAGGTAGGCAGCTTATGGCCCTCTAAGCTATAAAGCAATTCTCCCAGGGAGATGAGATTATCTTCCTTCTACAGATAAGAAAAGGCAAAGTTCAAGAGAACACTCAGCTAGTTAGCAGTGTGGCCAGATTCTACAGCAGCCAGCCAAGCCCGCCTGTCCCTCTAGTCTGGCCTCTACTGGGCTGTCTCCTTGGCCTTGGTCCATACTCCTTTCATCAGATCCCTTTGTACTTATGAAGCTATTCTAATAATTTCTCCCTCCCCTCTCCTTTCATATACTTGTAATGAGGTATCATGACTGGAATTGCATTCTAACATTTTTTTAAAGCTGAAAATAACTTGCCATTTAAAAGTTATAAATTCACTTCTGCCTGAGTTGAATTTACTTCTGGGGCAGACTCTCTCTCTCTCTTTTTCCTGAGAAACCCCACAGCACAAATAGGAAGTCAATACACACCCAGCGTGGGGGGAGGGGGCCGGTAATCTGAACACAGAGGCCTTTGGGAAGTTAGCTTTCTGCCCCTGATGTAATTTGAGCTCATATCTCTGTGCTGACTGCCTGCCAGCCTGGTTGTCAACACTTTACAGTTATTATCTGTGGGCGTAACAGGGGTGATCTGATCATAAATTCCTCACTGGACAGGTCATGGTGGTAGTCACGCCCCAGGCATAAAACTTTTTAAATAAAGGGTTTAGCTTTGCCTTAAACCAGCCCTGTCCATTGTTCTTGAGCATCTTCTAGATTAACACACCTTTGAAATAAATGTAACCATCCCCAAGAGAGCACATAATCTTGCTAATTATTGTAACCCAATTCCTGCCTCGCTGTCTCCCACCTTCACATAACCTTCCTTTTGTTCCCTCCTTAATTTCAAACGCGTAAAATAAACTGCAAAACTGTCATTCTCCTGAGCATTCGAGATCTTGTTCCCTGGCAATTGCAGACAGTTTTGGCTCAAATAAACTCTTACAAAATTGTCTACAGATTTGGATGTTTCTTTGGTTGACATATTTCCTATGATCTTCAAACGTAGCCTGTAAAGTGGAAATTGTTATTAATCTAAATTTACAAGTGAGGGAATGGTAGTTGAGTGACTGCCACAAAGGGGTGGACGGAGAATTCCAACTCAGGGTCTCTGGGTGTCGAGCTGTATATGTCTCCATCTCTGTTAGCAGAACTCTTCCTCTGCACAGATCAGGGTCAGCAATAGAGACCCCTGAGCTGGCATAAAAGATGTGTAAGGCTGCTGGCAGGCTGAGCATTGGAGGATTTTAGTGGGAGGGAGCGGCTGTGCCTGGGCTCTGAGGTACAGCTGCTCAGGCCTCTGGGGCAGTGGCCTTGGAGGCAGGCGGGGAGGCGATTCTGTAGGGGCTGAGGACAAGCCTGGCTGGCGGGGCTCCGAGAGAGACGCCGTTCCTAGTAGTAATGTCAGTTATTCTCTGTGTGCTACTTTCCTTCAGGTATCCCCGAATTCTTAGTAAAAGTGGATTTTAAGATACCGCTGGCTCCTGCTGCGCTATGGGGCATGAAGGGCAGTGACCACCCCACGCTCGGACGGAGCAGCAGGGCAGAACACCTCGGCCTTTTCCAGGCCGGGGGTCACATGGAGAGCCGTGTTGAATCTTCCTTCTCACAGCTCTCAGATAGCAAATGTGCACAGTGGTAGCAAGAGGCCAGAGCAAATGCCTGTTAGAACTCTCAGCAGAAGCGAGGGAATAGCCACAGGCGGGCGAATTTCTGGCAGTCAAGCTGGTGGAGGTTTATCCTCTATCTGTAAGCATAGGCTGTGAGGCCAGCACACATGGGTTTTATCTTGTTAGGAAGACGCTTGAAGAAAAGGGAGGAGGAGGAGAGGGAGGTGGGAGAGGAGGAAATAAAAAACAAGCGGACACTATTTACTAAAGCTGAACATATGCACACCCTATGACCTAACAATTCCATTCCCAGGTGTGTACCCAACAGAAATGGGTACATACGATCACCAAGAGACTGGAGCATTTCTAGCTGGGCCTTTTGTAATAGCCCCAAACTGGAAACTACCCGATGCCACCAACAGTAGAAGGGATAAAGAAATCAGGAAGAGTCATCCAATGCTCCAGCGATGAGAAAAAACAATTTAGGACTACACGCAGCAGCATGGGTGAATTCACAAACATATTATTGAAAAAAGAAGTAAGACCAACCGTGTGTAGGTTGTATGAGTCCAATTACATAAAATTCAAAAGCAGGTCGAGAGATCTATGCTGGGAGAAGTCAGGGTGGTGTGATTCTTGTGGAGTGGAGGGGAGAGGTTTGGAAGAGGACAGGGAAAGTTTCTGGGTGTGAGTAACAGAGAGTCAGTTGATAAAAATTTGTTGAGTGATATACTTAGATATGTGCTCTGTTCTGCATGCACATTGAACTTCAATTTTAAAAATTTAATTGAAAACAAAATAAAAGATGCCTGATCCCTCAACTAAAGATCAGAATGCCTGGGCAAGGTCATGGCCCTGTTGCTGTCTGGACCCACCGTCAGCAGACTGGATTCTGGGGCCCAGACTGAGAGGCAGGCACTTGATGAGGCCCACCCCTTTTCTGGTGACACATACGCCCTGAGAAAACAAACTTGGAAAGGGAGACTGCCTGCATGACACATACTAAGTCCTGTAGGGTTATATAATAGGTCAGGGATGGGGTGGTGTGGGGATGGCTGAGAGATGGGGAGAGGAAATTCTGTGAGCAACTATGGCACCAAGAGCTTGTGGCTTAAAACTAACAGTGGGTTTGATCTAGGAGGGACCTTGTGGATCCTGGTGTATAACCAGCTGTCTCACCTTGTATTTGGAGAGCAGAAGTCACAGTCCACTGAAGCAATCCACCCAGGGTCTTCCAAAGACCTTGTGTAGCCTCCTCATTGATTGAAGACCTTTCAATGAATGCCATTTGAGACATCATTTTCAGAACAAAACCCTTCCCAGTAAAGTGAGGAGGATTTTCCTCAATCTTTGACATACCACAGTGGCCTCTAGCGTTTCGTGTTGCTCCAGGCTCCTGGAAGAATGAGATCATTGTTAGCTCGAACTATAATTCTTTTCCATTGTGTCAGTTAGGGAGGCATGGTGGTGGTTTTTCCAATCTGACACTGAATAGGGTTGGAGACAGCTTACCTGAGAGTCAGCTGAGACTGTAACTAAGAGCCCTGGACTCCAAATCAGAGTCTATGGGGGTGACTCATGACCCTGGCCACTGTCTAGCTTCTGAAAGGATTTGGGGGGACCTGTTTCTTAACACACAAAACAAAAAAAGATGGCATGTGTGTACCAAGAAAGTTCTGAGAAGAGCAATTTTATATGTAATATATTTTAAATTTAGCATAGAGGTGGGCGACCTGCTCATAAAAGGAAAAAGATTGGACTGATAACAGATTTCCCCTTTATGCTGGCATTTATATATGACTTGTTAGCCTTGCATTCATAGTTTTGGGTTAAATTTTCATTTAGCATACAATTATGAGCTTAAGGTGTCAGGAAGGCTACCGCCTAGAATGAGCTAAGACTTGAAAAGGATACAAAAGTCATAATAGGAAAATATGAAGGGAAATTACAAGGGGGGTTTTAAGTTTTATTTGAGCAAGAACAAGGAAGTGATCTGTCCACTGCCTGGGGCAAGTGAGGTAAAGTAGATAAATGTTAGAGAAAAAGCAGAACAGCCCCCAGCTCATATTCTCTGCAGTAAAGGATGTTCAGAGAGGTGGGTCAGTGGAACCCCAAGATTTGTGGGTGATTTATGAAAGAAATGAAGCTGATTAAATGGAACTGACCAAAGGTAGTCAGGTTTCTGTGGCTCAGGAAAATGAAGATGAACACAGAGAGGTTTCTTAACTTCCTAAAATGATTTTTGAGCAGTCAGAGATTGCAAGGGAGGTCTTCAAAAACTAGATGAGATGCACATAATATATTGATTTGGTCTCTGAAAATCATAGATCCGTAAGCCTGATGTTAGTACCAGATAAAATCGCAGGGCAATATAGTAAAAGGATGATCTGTGATGTGATGATATGGTGAGCCCTGGGAGACATGGTGATTTCTGGAGACAGCATCTGGTTCATTAGAACAAGTCCATCTGGACAGTGCTCATTTCCTTAATTGATGGGTTTACTAAAGAAATAGAAACCATGAATACAGATTTTGGCAAGGCATTGACCAAGAGTCCCATGACATCCTTGCAGACAAAAGGGAAAATGTATCCATGTTGATGGATTCATAGCTGTTTGCACTGACATAGCTCTAAAATGCTGGTGAGCGCATCCTAGATGGCGGTCTCTGGTGGAAAGACAGAATTGATGCTCCCTCCTGTCCCACATTTTTACAGCTCACAGGAAAGGATTTATGTGGAGGCCAGATCATACTGGTGAGTGCTAATGAAAGGCTGACATTTGTATAGGAAGGAGGGTGTAAATATATATTTATATAAAGAGAGAATATAGACTAGTCTGACAGACCTAGAATCCTAAAATAGTTTCGGCAATGTATCTTATCTAATCTAAGTCTCAATTTTCTTGCCTGTTAAATGGGGATAATAATATTCTCTTTCCCACAGGGCTGCTGTGGACATTCAATTAAGATAATGGATTAAAAGACAATGTACTTAGCCCATGCTCAGCACAGGTCAACTCTTATTTTCTTTGATCCTACTAATAATACAGTTACAGGCAATAAGAAAAGACCCAAAATTCTGAACTTAAACCAAATTTGATTCCATCTCTACAGAACCAGGGAGGAATAAGTTAATAGAAATTCAGTTGACAGATGGATTGACCTTAAGCTCGCTTTGAGCCCGGAGTGTATATAACCATCACTAAAACCCCATGTGATTAGGTTGTCTCAGTACAAGTTTAGTGTCCAGACAAGAAAAGTAGCTATTCCATTTGCCCATTGCCCCTCTTTCCACACCAGAGGTGCTGATTTCGGGGCTGGACCACACATTTTCCGAGGTTCTCAGCCTAGCTGCAAATTAGAATCACCTGGGGAGTGTTGAAAACTATCAGTGTCTGGGCCCCCTTCCAGAATAATTAAGTCAGAATTCTGGAAATGGTGTTAAGAACCATTGCTCTAAATTAAATATTGACCATTAGAGTCTTTTTCTTTAGAGACCCATCTAGGGTAGCGATAGGATTTAAAGCTCAGCTGTCTAAAGAATGATGAAATAAAGATCCAGGGTTTATTTAAGAGAGGCGGAAAAGTTCCTTCAAACAATGGAAGGGCTGTAATGTGGAAGGAGGAGTTTATTTTTTTGATCTCCAGAGGGCAGAACTTAAACCATTGTATGAGTTATAAGGAAATAAATATTTATTTAATATAAGAATAATATCCCCCGCCCTAACCAGTTTGGCTTAGTGGATAGAGTGTCGGCCTTCGGACTGAAGGGTCCTAGGTTCAATTCCGGTCAAGGGCATGTACCTTGGTTGGGGCACATCCCCAGTTGGGGGCGTGCAGGAGGCAGCTGATTGATGTTTCTCTCTCATCGATGTTTCTAACTCTCTATCCCTCTCCCTTCCTCTCTAAAATATCAATAAAATATATTTTTTTAAAAAGAATAATATCCCCAAAACTGAAATTTGCTAGAAAATAAAATGAGTCAGAAGAATAGCAAGATGGCGGCATAGGTAAACACCGGAGACTGCTGCCACAAACAACCACTTCAAAAATACAACTAAAAGACGGAACGGACATCACCCAGAACCACAGGAAGGCTGGCTGAGGAGAGACTCTTCAACTAGAAGGAAAAATAACAGCACACCGAGGCTCAGAGGAGGCGCAGTGTGGAAAAAACTCAGGTGCGGAGGTGCGCGCGCAAAGCGGGCTGGTGGCTGAGAGCGCGGTTGTCGTTTTCGGTCAGGGGGGAGTCTCAGACTCTGAGCTCCAGATACGGGCGAATCGCTGGGGACTCGGACCCAAACGGGAGAAGCGGGAGTGTCTGGCATCAGTTGGAAGGCAGCTTTCCCTCCGAGGTTTGCAGCGGTTCCGGGGGTTCTGAGAAGCAGAGCCTCTGGGAACAGGACTGAGGGCACCATAACGGCTCCCTCCGCCCGCCCTGTTGAGCCCGCCCCGCCCAAGCCCTGCGCAGAGCCATTTGCCGGATCGCCGCAGGCAAAGGCTAGATTAGCGCCCCCCCAGAGGACAGAAGTTTTCCCACTGCAGCAGACACAGCTGATTCTCACAGCCAGTCGGCCTGGTGGTCAAATCCCTCTAGTATTAACTACAACAATCAAGGCTCAACTAGAACAAGACTGCGCACAAAGACCACTAGGGGGTGCACCAAGAAAGCATAAAAAATGCGGAGACAAAAAAACATGACAGAAATGGAGGATATAGAGCTAAAAAACGCAATTTTGAGGGCTTGCAATAAACTTCTGGAGAGCCTCACGAAAACTAATGAGACCCTCGATGCTATGATAAAGAAACAACTAGAAATTAAGCATACACGGTCGGAAATAAAGAATATTACACCCAATAGCAGACCAGAGGAGCGCAAGAATCAAGCCAAAGATTTGAAATGCGAAGAAGCAAAAAACACCCAACCGGAAAAGCAAAATGAAAAAAGAATCCGAAAATACGAAGATAGTGTAAGGAGCCTCTGGGACAGCTTCAAGCGTACCAACATCAGAATAATAGGGGTGCCAGAAGATGAGAGACAGCAAGATATTGAAAACCTATTTGAAGAAATAATGGCAGAAAACTTCCCCCACCTGGTGAAAGAAATGGACTTACAGGTCCAAGAAGCGCAGAGAACCCCAAACAAAAGGAATCCAAAGAGGACCACACCAAGACACATCATAATTAAAATGCCAAGAGCAAAAGACAAAGAGAGAATCTTAAAAGCAGCAAGAGAAAGAGACTCAATTACCTACAAGGGAATACCCATACGACTGTCAGCTGATTTCTCAACAGAAACTTTGCAGGCCAGAAGGGAATGGCAAGAAATATTCAAAGTGATGAATACCAAGAACCTACAACCAAGATTACTTTATCCAGCAAAGCTATCATTCAGAATTGAAGGTCAGATAAAGAGCTTCACAGATAAGGAAAAGCTAAAGGAGTTCATCACCACTAAACCAGTATTATACGAAATGCTGAAAGGTATCCTTTAAGAAGAGGAAGAAGAAAAAGGTAAAGATACAAATTGTGAACAACAAACATGCATCTATCAACAAGTGAATCTAAGAACCAAGTGAATAAATAATCTGATGTACAGAATGAACTGGTGATTATAATGAATCAGGGACATAGAAAGGGAATGGACTGACTATTCTTGGGGGGGAAAGGGGAATGGGAGATGCGGGAAGAAACTGGACAAAAATCGTGCACCTATGGATGAGGACAGTGGATGGGGAGTGAGGG
>NW_005354291.1:14030132-14044890 GCF_000412655.1 Myotis brandtii
AAAAAAAAAGAGGAACAAATGTAATCTGAACAATAAAGATTTAATTAAAAAAAAAAGAAAAAAGAAAAGAAAATGAGTTACTTTGGTAAATGATTAAATTCTCATGATTGCTGGCATCCAATGTCTTCATAACTACTTTCCAAGGATGTTATAGAAGGGGGTTGTATACATATAAGGAGCCTTTATGTTTTAGTTAATTAACAAATTTATGATTTTATTAAAAACTAGAGGCCCAGTGCATGAAAATTCATGCACTGGAGGGGGGGGTCCCTCAGCCCTGCATGCCCCCTCTTACAGTCCGGGAGCCCTCAAGGGCAGGAGGCGACCTGGTGATCAGGGGAAGGCGACGCCCCATCACACCTCTGCTGCTGCCACTGCTGGCAGCACAAGCCTTAGCCGGCCCTGGTTACCTGAGCCTCAGGCAGCCCTAGGCAGCTGCCCAGCTGCCATCTGAGGCTTGTCTGTGCCTCGGGCCGGCCCTGGGTGACTGGGGGGATGAGGGGACTGGGAGACTCTGGAGGCAGGCGTGTGGCCTGGCCTTGCTGCATGCCTGCCGCTCCGGCAAGGCTGAGGGAACTGGGCGCCACCATCTTGTGGCTGTGGGCATCACCATCTTTGAGGCATATTCCCTCCTTATTGGCTGTGGGCGCCATCTTTGCAACAGCATTAGGGTCAATTAGCATATTCCTTGTTCATTAGATAGGATTCTTATTCTTTTTTATGATGAAACTGAGCACATTCATGAAGTAGCTATGGGTCATGCATTGGTATTTTTAAAATTAAAAAGCTCTAGGAGCCTTGCCACCTCTCTGAAGTGTTCTGTCCCCTGACTCCAATTGCCATTAAGGATTCCTCCATTCATAGTGTACCTGGGAGAGACTTCACATGTAGTTCTGATAACCAAGCCTCAGGGATTCAAACAACAGTAATAGAGGGAAATGCTGAATCCTGGCCTCAGTAATTTCCTATTGCTTTTTCTACTATTCCAATCTCTGACAGGCAGATTGAATCATAGCAAAGTTCTTTACCATATTACAAAAGAGTTTTGATCTTTAGCCAATTACTCATTTATTTGTAGTCAATACAATTGAATTCCAGTAAAATAAAGGATGTGGATAGTCCCTTGGAGGTTCTGACAATAAAGGATTAAATTTGTACTCCAGGGTTCAAAGTCCTGGAATACCATCTGTTTAGTCCACACTTTCTGTTCCTATTTTTAATGGGTTGTTCTTTTTGAATATGAATAACATTTCTGTGCTGGTAAGTCTGCATTGCTGTAGGTAAATGGTTATTAGTTCATCAAAAGGGTGGAAAAGCACCTTGGCAATGAAGGGAGTTTTATTTCATCCAGGTTATTCATTAGTGATCAGAGAACAAGAGCTATCACATTAATTCTGTGAAATTCCGACCCATCTCTTTGTTTCACCGCCAAAGATTGAGAAGAAGGGCCTTTCCTTTTAACCCTTAATCTCAGTCTCAAGACCATTTGTTTTTAAATATTAAGAAAAGACTTTTCAGCCATTAATTGACCCAATAAATTCAGGAGCTCTGTTTCAAGTTGATTACTCAACATTTTTGTTTACCCGTGTGTTTTATTTCAACCAACATAACTTTCAAAAGGGGTGACTAGTTTTGACCAATCAGGTATGCTATCAGAGGATATTAAGATATACTTTCATGATTTAAGTTAGATTGTCTAGAATAAAAAATCAAAATGGGTCAGAGTAGACTTAGACCTAGAACATTTTGAATGTTTAACAAATATTTGCCATTAGTGAAAGTTCCCATAATATTAACAATTAAAAAATGAATTTTTTACCCCCATTTGTTCTTGTGATTCACTTTATGGTCCAGGGATTCTGTAGCTTTGTGGCATGTGTTGTTAGTTACCTTCTCATTATCCCATCTGTCATTTCTCAGTTGCTAACAAAGCCCCAGTGTTGTTAGGGCAGTAGTGTGCTCAGGAATATACACTGACTGACCACTAGTAGGAGGCATTCCATACATTCCTAGCCACTGAGAAGCAAGCACTCCCTGCTGGATGTTTCTGAGAAAGCTTCTGAATTTCTTATTGAAAGGAACTAGATATGCTACTATTGGCCCCATTTTTCCAGTCTTGAACTAAGCAACTCAAGCACCCATCTTGTGATGCTAGGGATGTCCACAAGCCCTGAAGAGCCTTTGGTCCTGATGTTGAAGATTTGCTATTAAAAGAGGTCACAGACATACCATACATGTGGTATGTCGATCTGTAATTTCTGGTGGGCCTGAAGCACTCTGTTTTGTCTAGAAGTAGGTCACTGAGAAGTTGAAGCTTAAATCGTATATTCAGGAATATAAAAGAAGAGGACTCTGGCTTCATATTAGGGCTGAGAGGTAAGAAGGGATAATGCATTCTTAGATTTCTTTTCTTCATTTTTTTTTAAATCCTCACCCGAGGATATTTTTCCATTGATTTTTAGAGAGAGTAGAAGAGAGTAAGACAGAGAGAAATATTGATGTGAGAGAAACACATCGATTGGTTGACTCCTGCATGAGCCCTGACCAGGACCTGGGCCGGGGAGGAGCCTGCAACCGAGGTAAGTGCCCTTGACTGGAATCGAACCCGGGACCCTTCAGTCTGAAAGCTGATGCTCTATCCCCGGAGTCAAACCAGCTAGGCTGCATTCTTATATTTGTAACTACTACTTGGAGAGATTGCTGAGAGGAGCACCAAGAACAGACCCAGGGAATAAAAGCACTCTAGTGTCTGTGATTAATTGTACCCACACTTCAGTTCCATGCAACTACTGATTATTTACTTTAAATGTTAGTTCAAGCTTTAAATAATGTGGTTAAACTCAAGAAAAAGAAATAATAAAAATTAAAGTCACTTTATTTTACACTTAATATTGTATGCAGCAATACTCACCTAGCAGTAAAATTACAGCCAGATTTTTCCCTGGTTCGCTCAGTGTTTCTATTTCTGTGGATTTACTCTTCTGGTCACTCTATGATCTCTTATTGGGAGAATAAAATAAATTTGTTTGTTGTTGTTGTTAATTCATTTAAATAATCACATTTAACTTCTCTAAAGCAGAAGGGAGAACATTTTTGTTTTCTGGAAAAGATCAGATAGTAAATATTTTAGGCTTTTGGGCTACAAGGTCCCTGTTGCAACTTTGCTTGTCTATTGTTGCCTATTTTCTCCCAGTAAAGTGGGTACACCAGGGCAACTTTTATAAGATTCCTGAAAAGACAATGGTTAGGTTAGGAAAACAAAAGCATATTCATAGAAAAGGGAAGAAACAATGGAGGGTAAGATATGAACATTTTGCTATTGTGAGTTTACCAACAACATGTAAATACCTTTAACATCTTTTATAATCTCTTCAGATATTGAATCAGTGATTACAGATTCCCAATATTTTCAAGGTCAAAGAGAATAGTTACCCTACCCCTTTGTTTCATAAATAAGGAAATTGACTCAAATAAGGATGAGAACCACACCTAGCTGAAAGTAAAATTCTGGGTACTTGGGAATTCCAATTGAATTGTTTTTCCATAAATACCATTCTGTGTTCTCAAAAGATAACATTTTTACACTCAGAAAAAAGAACATGGTTCTTAATTTAGGAACTCTTCTGTGCTTTCAGCCGAAATATGTCAAGTTAAAGCATGTTAATGTTAGAAAAAAATTTTTGAATTTTGTTTTTGAGTTTCAGGAGATTTTATAGGTTAAACACACACAGGTTGTTTAGTTGATGCTCTTTTTTTTATTAAGCAGAAATTACTAGCTTTACAGATTCTGTGCTGCTTTCAGGGTTGAACTGGAGCTCAGAGATGTAAACAGTGGTGAGCTCTTCACACCAGATGGGAAGGCCAGGCCAGTTCCCCATCTTTCTCCCAAAGAAATTCCATGCACCAAAGCCCAGACAGAGCAACCACATCAGGGGTTCAGGACTCATCAGAGCCCTGGGCCTTCTGGGCAGTTGTGAACCTGGATCTCAGAGAGAGAACTCTGATTTTCAAAACTAAACCAAAACTAAAAGGAAGACTGATGGATGACAGGTAAGAAAATAATGGGTGCCAAGCTCTGAAAAGTGGGCAAAACAATGTGGTTACTTACTTCTCTAAGCAAAAGGAAAGTAAAATCTAATGAAATGTATGCTCATGTCCAGCTTCTAAATATACATGGCCTCAGTTCTCACTTCTAGGCTGCATCATGCTCAAGTTAATATTTGCACTACTGCCCTCTGTTGGTTACAAAGGGGACATTACAGTGTCTTGTCTTTCTTGCTGGCCAATTTAAATCAGAAAGGTTTGAACTGAGCTCTAGTCCCAACCAGCTCCCAATCATCTTTTCAAAGCCAGAATTCTTTTCCTTTCCTTTTCTTTTTTTTTAAGAAAAAGATTTATTTTTAAGAATTGGATCACACAAGTATGCAGGCTAGCAAGTCCAAAATGCAGGGTGTATGTCAGGCTGGAGATCCAAGAAAGAGTAATTTGAGTCTAAAGGCCATCTGATGGCAGAATTCCTACTTGCTTGGGGGAGGTCAGGTTTTTGGTCCATGCAGACCTTCAACTAACTGGATGAGGCCCGCTCGCGTTATTGAGGGCAATTTGCTTTATTCAAAGTCCACCAATTTAAATGTTAATCTCAACCAAAAATACCATCATAAAAACTTCCAGAATGATGTTTGACCAAATATCTGGGCACTGTGGTCCAGTCAAGCTGACCATGAAATTAATCATAGTTATTACCTTAGGGCTCAAACAATATATTTTTTTAAATCCTTACCCAAGGATATTTTTTCCATTGATTTTTAGAGAATGTGGAAGGGAGGGAGAAGGGAGGGGGGAGAGAGAGAGAGAGAAAGAGAGAGGGAAACATGATGTAAGAGAGACACATCAATTGGTTGCCTCCCCCATGCTCCCAAACAGGGCCAGGGATTGAGCTTACAACTGAGGTGCATGCCCTTGACTGGGAATTGAGGTACGTGCCCTTGACCACAAACCCTTCAGTCTGCAGGCCAATGCTCTAACCACTTAGAACACTAGCCAGGGCTTCAAAGCCAAAATTCTTGAGAATTATTATTATTACTAGAGGCCTAGTGCACGAAATTCATGCATAGGTACGGTCCCTAGGACTGGCCTGCAATCAGGGCCATCTTCCCTGGCTGCCCACAGCCAGCCCGGTCCTCTGCTGCCAGCCACCCCTGGTTCCCCGTTTGCCATCAGGCAATGGGAGCCTGCTGGCTGGGGAAAGGGACCAAGAGGTTGTCAGTGCATCTCATAGTGACTGGGGAAACAGTGGGTCTGGGCGTTCTGCTGTTAGGGTCAATTTGCATATTGCCCTTTTATGATATAGGATTATTATTATTATTTTTACCACAAGGGCAATTGGCAGCATTGACAGATGCTGTGATTCTAAAACCAGAGCAGCTTATTTTACATACTGAATGGATATGAAAAGCACTAAGGCAGTTTTTTCCAAACTTTCTTTTTTGGTAGGTACATATATTATTCAAGCAAACTCTTGGATAAGTTGTTTAGTGTACAGCTAGGGCTCATTTCAGCCCCTTGCCAGCCCCTGCAGCACCCCTACAGAACCAAAGCACTCAGCCGAGGTCAGTTTGAACAAAACCCACTCTAAGAGATCTTGGGTTAGAATAAAACCTAAGGTGAATGCTTTGCAAATGTCTTTTTCTGATTAAAACTGTTTTTTAATGAATTGATTTCCAAAACAAAGTACTCTCTCCACCAAAAAAAAAAAAAATTAAGGTATCAATTCTCTGGCTTCCTCAGAAAAATATGCTGCCAAATTTCTGCATCTCAGTGAGCCAAGTATGTCCATATGTTATGCTATGGTTATCAAAGGAAACAAGAACATTCTGGAATGTGTAGAACAGGGGTCCTCAAACTTTTTAAACAGGGGGCCAGTTCACTGTCCCTCAGACCATTGGAGGGCCGGACTATAGTTTTAAAAAAAAAACTATGAACAAATTCCTATGCACACTGCACATATCTTATTTTGAAGTAAAAAAACAAAACGGGAACAAATACAATATTTGTATTTGCATGTGGCCCGCGGGCCATAGTTTGAGGATCCCTGGTGTAGAAGTTAGAGGAATATATACTCATCCAAACAAGGTGGCCTCTGGCGCTATCTTGTAACATATTCACGAGGTGCTTATTTGTGACTTATTTAGTGGTAAAAGCCCTTAGCATCTTTGCAGGCTTAAAATGTAATTCTCTTATCTTCCCATGATGGCTCTATCTCTCGAGGCGGACCTATCACAAGCAGGAATCCAAATTTTAAAAGGTTACAAGAACTAACATAATGAGAAATATGACAGTTATGCAGAGCATTCTCTGCTGTGGCAGACCTACCAGATGCCCTCACTCTCAACCCAAGATCAACAGGAACAGATCGGAGTCTGAAAAATCAGTCTCATTATTGAACCATTGCAATGGAGGGACTGCACCTCAGAGGAACTGTGAAGCACCTCATCCAATAAAAAAGAAAGAGTTATTATAGGAGTTGAGGAACATGTGGAATTAAGGTAAAAAGCAAAAGCAGTGTTCTGATAGGCTCAAAGCAAAACAGAGCTGTGGGTACAGGGTCAACCTGAAGTCTGGACCATGACGTGAACTGAAAACACTGTTTCATTGGAAACCACAAAGTTAAGCGAGGGGTGGCTACCCCTGATCTGAAGGAAGCGCTGCGTCTGGGTTGGAAATTGAGGCTATGTCACTGCATCAAAGTGACTGAGATCAACAGGCAAAATGGGATGTCTCATTCGTATTGACATAATTTCAAACAGGGATGTTTCTGATATTGATGATATTAGAGAAAAATGTCTCTCAGACATAAGGTAGCAGTAGTCACTCAAAGAAGAGGGTTGTGTGACTCTTGATAACTGTGAAATGTCCGTGGGAGAAATATTGTTTCCCATAAACTTTGCAGCTAGCTTTCTTATGTCTGTTGTTTCAACTTGATGGCTGGGCGGCCGGCTGTATGTTTATATGATCAGTCCAAGCTAATTTGTCCATTCTCAGTGGATGGCAAGTGACTAGCCAGGTTAGCTGGTGAGCACGTGGGTCAGCCACCAGAGCAAGGCCATTGGAGATGCTGACGTTTGAGAGCATCGGGCCAGGGTAGGTACTCATGCTCCCTCACACTGGCCTCTGACACTTTTTCCTTCCCTTTCCTTCCACGGCTCCTAGGTTCTCCCTTGTGGAGAACATGAGGGGTGGCAAAAGCTCTTATTTGACACATTTTTCCTTTAGATGTGCTAGTATTTTCAGTCAAACTATTCTTCTTTCTATGATGGTCCATTTTGTGTTATTTCACAGTTTAACTCTGAAGGGGAATGGGGGGGGGGTCCTATCTTATTTTGGAATTATTGACCTTACAGTTTGCCCTTTATGGGGCTCAGGACATGCCACCCCAAAACACAGCACCTCAGCATATTGAATATTTTAAACAGAAGGAGTTTGAGAAAACGGCCAGAGCAGGAAGGTCGCTCTGACAACCACCACCCCCACAACTCCCTCTTTCTCCCGAAAGCAGAAGATAAATCTTGCTGTGCTTATTTCGGAATTATTGACCTTACAGTTTGCCCTTTATGGGGCTCAGGACATGTCACCCCAAAACACAGCACCTCGACATATTGAATATTTTAAACAGAAGGAGTTTGAGAAAACGGCCAGAGCAGGAAGGTCGCTCTGACAACCACCACCCCCACAACTCCCTCTTTCTCCCGAAAGCAGAAGATAAATCTTGCTGTGAAAGTTATCCTCCCTGTACCAGGAGCAGAGCAGACATCCTTATCACCAGAGAAGGGAATTTAGGGCTGAGAAGTGTGTGTAAACAAAGCTTGCTATTTCTTCACTGTTTTACTACCCCTAGACCAAACCCCAATGTCTTGTCATTTCTTTAGAAATGTATTGTTTCTTTGTGTAAAAAGTATACTAGTGAAAGCTTCCTGCTGTGGGTCTTCATGCTCTTGTGAAGGCTCCCATGTAAACATTTAATAAACTTTGCATGTTTTTCTCTTGTTAATCTGTCTTTGTCAGTTTAATTTTCAGATGTAGCCAGGGACTCTAAGAGGGTTGAGGGAAACTTTTTTTTTTCTTTCCCTATACCTGTGGTCGGCAAACCGTGGCTCGAGAGCCACATGTGGCTCTTTGGCCCCTGGAGTGTGGCTCTTCCACAAAATACCACTCCTCCTATCAGTCAGGTGTTTCAGGCACTGGGCACAGATAGACACTGTTACTCTACCCCCTCCCACTTTACAGACGAAGAAACTGAGGCTCAGAGGTTATAGTGCAGTGGTTCTCAACCTTCTTAATGCTGCGACCCTTTAATACAGTTCCTCATGTTGTGGTGACCCCCAACCATAAAATTATTTTTGTTGCTACTTCATAACTGTAATTTTGCTACTGTTATGAATCGTAATGTAAATATCTGATATGCAGGATGTATTTTCATTGTTACAAATTGAACATAATTAAAGCATAGTGATTAATCACAAAAACAATATGTAATTATATATGTGTTTTCCGATGGTCTTAGGCGACCCCTGTGAAAGGGTCGTTCGACCCCCAAAGGGGTCTCAACCCACAGGTTGAGAACCGCTGATATAGTGGAAAACTACATTTGTTTAATGTGAGTGAAAAGGGACCAAATAACCTTGCTAAGATTAAAATTTTGGATGAAGTTACAATTTGGCCTCAACTGAGCCAAAATAAAATACTGAAAACAACTTCTAAGTAAAACTGACTACCCTATGTTTACTTAGTAGTACAGTAATTTATTTATTATGGCTTAATTGGTTGCCAAACTAAGTGGAAAAAAATTATTTTTAGCCTTGAAGTTGTTTTTTTTAAGTAGATGCTTATATGTACACACTTTTTTTTTAATGTGTAAGAAAGTTAACAAATGAGTCTTGATTAACTTTCAAATCAAAGGTTTCCTTGATGTGACTTCTACATAATTTTCTGAATTTTCCAAATGAGGCAGTGCTGAAATCCCCAGGGCAGTTTCTGCCCATGGAAAAGCTGGATAAGCCTGGACTTCCCGGTGACGTCACAGCGAGACTTGAGCTTTGATAATCAGGAATTTCGCCGCAACAGTGTCTGAGAAAACAAACACAAGAAGATCTCTGTGAGAGAATAGTCTTGTGCTCATTAAGTACCTATTATTGCATATTCAAAATGAACTCTTAAAACATCTTGCTGTACAGTGTCTGAATGTCTTGAAGAAAACTTTTAAAAACCATTTAGCAAGATGTTTATACTACAACCCTTTTAAGTGATGAAAACAAGTTGCAGAACAGTCTGGATACCACAAACCCAGTTTGGTTGAAAAAAAGGAGAGAAAAGAAAAAGGAAAAAAAATATCTATTGCGGTTTTGTGTGTGTGAATAAAGGTATCAAAAATATGTGGATATTGGAAAGAAACTCATCAAACTGTTAGTTTCCTCCTGGAATGTATGGAGAGGGTAGAATGTTTTCCTTTTTTACTTTTTGGCCTTTCGTGTTGTTTGCATTAGTTATGATTAGCATTATTATATTTGTCATTTAAAAACTCACTTAGCCTTGGCCAAGTAGCTCAGTTGGTTGGAGCATTGTTCCTACACCAAAAGGCTGAAGGTTTGATTCCTTGTAAGGGCACATACCAGTCGGGGCTCATACAGGAGGCAACTGATTGATGTTTCTCACATCGATGCTTGCTCTCTCTCTCTCTCTCTCTCTCTCTCATCAATAAACATATCCTCTGATGAGGAATTTAAAAAAAACAATAACACCTAATTAGAAAAGTCTATCTAAGTTCTAAAACATCACATGCGATTGATGTTTCTCACATCGATGCTTGCGCTCTCTCTCTTTCTCTCATCAATAAACATATCCTCTGATGAGGAATTTTAAAAAAACAACAACACCCAATTAGAAAAGTCTATCTAAGTTCTAAAACATCACATGTCTCATTTGATTCATAACATTAACATTTAGTAGGAATATGAATGTAAATTGCTTTTAGTTTCAAAATCAGTGGGCTAAAAAAGCTCTTTCTGATACATTAAGATATAAAAGAATTATACTGAACATTATAATATATAATAAATAATGTGAATATTGTATAGCATTATATATGATAGATAATATTAGTGTGTACTATGAATATTGGAGTCAGAATATGCTTAACAAGAGACATTCTAACTCTGTCAGAAAGCCACACAGGCCATTTCCTAAGGTCATCATCTAAAAAACACTAAAGCTCTGGAGATTTCATCTTTCTCCTCCAATTGGCAGATTCATGTAGTCATTTTCTCATTTTTTTAAAAAAGGGAAACAATTGCATTTAATGTTTCCACTAGAGGACCGGTGCATGAATTCATGCACGGGTGGGGTACCTCTACCTGGCCAGTGATCGGGGTCGATTGGGGCTGGCCGGCTCGGGGAAGGGACTGCTGCCAGCCAGGGGGAGGGACCGCAGGAGGTTGTCATGGGAGCGCACTGACTACCAGGGGCAGCTCCTGCATTGAGCGTCTGCCCCCTGGTGGTCAGTGCATGTCATAGCTACTGGCTGGTCATCCTAATGGTCACTTAGGCTTTTATATATATAGACCAAAGGCCCAGTGTATGGATTCGTGCACCAGTGGGGTCCTTCGGCCTGGCCTGTGGGGATCAGTGGACCTCCGTGCTGCCACAGCCTAGCCTTATCCCCCAGCTCGTCAAGCTCCAGCCCTCTGTCCACGTCGATCCCACACAGCACGAAGTAATGCTCAAAGTGGCAGGTGGCTGGGGAGGAGCCTGAGCCCGGGCTGGGCACTGCACTGCTCCCGCTCATCCCAGCCCCACTGTGCCTGCTGCCACCACTGCTCAGGCATGCAGAGGGAGTGTCCGTGGGAGAGGCTCACGCCACTGCAGCTGTGCTCACCAGCCACCAACCCAGTGTCTGGTGCCCATCTATCATCTCAGTGGCACTCCCACTGAGGGAGTGCACTGACCACCAGGGGGCAGCTCCTGCATAGAGCATCTGCCCCCTGTTGGTCAGTGCGCATCATAGCTACTGGCAGGTTGTCCGGTAGCTTAGGCTTTTATATATAGTAGATGTTTCATATTGATATGAATAATTATATTGGCAAATCTTTACTTAAAAATATTCATATTCTTCCTTATGAATTCTTTAATATTCTTCAGTTGCAGGAATTTCATCTGTTGTATTCAAATTCTGGATTTGACTAGAACAATTTTCTTGTTTTCATTAGTAATTAAAATTTCAATAAACATAGAATTTGTTACATCTCATTTATAAGTTTTATGTGGATTATGTTTAACATGTATGTGGTCAATTTAATTGAGAGCTTTAAAATGTTAAGAAAAGAGCTTCTTTGATGATTTTCTATTTCTAATTTCTATTTTCAGTTCACTTCTATATTTTTTAGTTCTTTCATGATTCTAACTTGTAGTCATTTCTAAGTACCTAAAGAATTAAAAAATTTAAAGTAATTTTAATGTATTTTCAACCAAAATTGAAACAAAATACATGTAAAAAATTGTGATTAAGTGTAGAATACTTTAGAAGTATTCTTATAAAACTTATAAAACATAAAACATATTTTCCTCAAAAAATTCTTTTTCTTCTAAATAATCTTAAATTGTCTACTGAAGTTAAAAATCAAAACACAAATTGTAATTTATTTCATATTACTATTTTAATCAAAATTAATAAAATCAAGAATTTAAAAATTTTTGTAACTTTGATAAAAATCTTATTGTTTTATAAAAAATAAAAGTATTTGCAATTTTAAGATTCATATCCAACTAGTTGCCAATGAAAAGAGCTAGTACTGTGATTAACTGATGTTATTACTCTACTTACATACAAATTTAAAAGTAATCTGAATTGCTTAACATCATTGAAAAATGTTTCTGAGAGAGAGAAAGAGAGAGAGAGAGAGAGAGAGAGAGAGAGAGAGGGACATTACTTTTAAAAGGAAACATCTACTGACATGGAGAACTAACACTTTATAGTCATCATAGCAAAGACTGGTTAGGGAAAGAATCATTAAGGTTAATTATGATGAGGAGCAGAATATTAAGATGGGCTTAAAAAGTCTCCCCACAGCTTGCTTACTAGTTGTGAGAGAAAATAGAAACTACCATGGAGAAAATGGACAACACTTTCATCAGGTGGTCAAATTTAACATCACGGATGATTGGCAGATGGATATCTTTTACCTGGAAGATCTGAGAAGGATACATCATCATTTATGTAGTTTTCTGGCTATGGGTGCAAATCTGAATCTAATTATGAGGAAACATCAGCTAACCCAGTGGTCGGCAAACATGTGGCTCTTTGGCCCCTTGAGTGTGGCTCTTCCACAAAATACCATGTACAGGCACGCACGTACAGTGCGATTGAAACTTCGTGGCCCATGCGCAGAAGTCGGTTTTCGGCCTGGGAGAGTCTATTTTGAAGAAGTACTGTTGATATTTGGCTCTGTTGACTAATGAGTTTGCCAACCACTGAGCTAATCCAAATGGAGAAACATTCTATAAAATGAGTAGCCTTTGTCGTGAAGGGCAAAGAACAGACTAAGGCACTGCTCCATATTTAATGAGAATAAAAAGACAACTAAATGCAATAAATTCATGGTCCTGTACTGAATCCTGGGGGGAAATTTACAAAGACATTATTAGGAAAATTGAAAAAATATGAATGGTAGATTAGATAAAACTATTGAATCAATGTTAAATGTCCCAAATTTGAAGACTGTACTGTAGTATGTAAGAAAATTCCCTTATTCCTAGGAAATTCTTAGGAAGCAATAAGAGATAGAGAGAAGTATGAAAGTATAGCCCTTCAAATGTTGCAGAAAATATAAAGAATACAGGCACACACAAATAGAAAGAATGATAAAACAAATGTGGTAAAATGTTGAAAATTTGGGAATCTGGATAAAAGATGTATGGGAATTACATATTTTATAAATTTTCTATAAGTTTAATGTTATTATAATTTAAAAATTTTAAGTATATGATTAAAATATTTTACTAATTCATACTGTTTCTTTGTTCAATTAGTTTGAATTAGTAAGAAATGGCTCTAATTTGTTAAATAGTAGCCTAGGGCCTGTGAAAATTTCTTGTACTGGTGCCCACATAGTCCCTATGGGTGAATTACAAACCAGAAACGTCTGTTGTGTGATTCTACTGGGACTTCTGACTTCTATAAATTTGAGGGAGTATGTTTGGGGGAAAAAAGCAGAAGTTTCCTGCTGTTTAATTCTATAATGAAATAGAACTCACACACTTTATAATTCAGAGTTAATCAAGTAAAAATGTCAATGGGGAAATCCAGGTCAACTATAATTCCCATCATGACTAAGTAGCATAAAGACTCAGAATGGGGTGACCTAGAACTGACCTCTGGGAGAAATCACAGTCAAATCAGGATCACTCATTTCCAGGATTCTTGGTGAGGGTGACTCAGCAATTCAAACATCTTATCAGTTACAATAATTACAACGTAGTTCCTACACACATTTTGATCTCTTGGACAAATATGTACTATACCAAGCTGTTTCTCAGAACCATATATGGTGTTTATATATTCTTAAGGAGTATAAGTTCTGATAGAAAAACAATTTACCAAGTATTGTCATCTTAAAAATGTGTAACAGACATTGAAAATCTAGTCTTCTCATTACTTGCCTTGGATTTCTTAGCTTTGGAAAAGAACATATTCTTAACATAAGTTTAGCATATTCTTCAAAAGCTATCATTTTTATTAACTAAGAAATAGAAACAATACTGGTTTCCTTCAAACCTGTTCAATCTGTTTGGTAAAAAAGGCAGGCATGCTTTCATTTGAACGATAGAAATCATAGAAGTTGTCTGGCATTCTTCTTATAGCCCCTGAGCTCCTTGATGTTTAATTGTACAGCGTTAGTCACAGTAAAGACAAAAAAAAGTGGCTACCTTGAAAGTTAATTCATGGAAAATAATGATGAATACAAATTTCAGCTCTGATGTTGTTGATTGTATGATTTAGGGCAACTAATTTATCTCCTTAGTTTTTTTCAGCTTCCCAAGAAGGGCAAGCAGAACACTGAGGGACCTGGAAACTACACTACTTTGAGAATGGTTAAGAGAACTGAGTACCACTACGCACCTATAAGAATGGATCAAATCCAGAAAACTGACAATACCAAATGCTGACAAGGATATGGAGCAACAGGAATTCTCCTACATTACTGATGGGAATGCAAAAATGGTAGAGCCACTTTAGAAGACAGTTTGACAGTTTCTCGCAAAACTAAACATACTCTTACCATACCATCCAGCCATACTATTTCTTGATATTTACCCAAAAGAGTTAAAATCTTATGTCCATACAAAAACTTACACATGAATGTTTATAGGAGCTTTATTCATACTTGCCAATACGCAGAAGCATCTAAGATGTCCTTCTGAAGGTAAATGAATAAATAAACTATAGCACATCCAGACAATGAAATATTTTTTTAAATAAATATTTATTGTTCAGATTATTAGTTGTTCCCCCTTTTTTCCCCCATAGTTCCCCTCCACCCAGTTCCCACCCCACCCTCTGCCCTTACCCCCCCACTGTCCTCATCCATAAGTGTACCCTTTTTGTTGCCGGGTCATACACATGGAAAATGTAGCTATTTCCATCCGCGACGTGTCCCTGTGTTTGGCCTCACAGGGACCGTCTCAGCCTCACAGGGACCGTCTCAGCCTC
>NW_005354291.1:14046976-14050357 GCF_000412655.1 Myotis brandtii
GTGGTTCCTTTTGTGCCTCTGGCACAGCTTGAGCAGGGATGTAAATTGAGTAGGGCGGGGTCTCAGGGAGTCACCAGGGCAGAGCAAACAGCAATGGTGTCTCCGCAACTCCTCGCCTCTCCACAACTCCACGTCTCCGCGTCCCCGAGTGCCGGCGAGCAGCTCCGCAAGAAAGCCACTCTCGCTTTTTGACCCACTGCAAGGCCGTCCCGCCTCTCCCCGTAGGGGTCTGGGACCTCAGAATCCCGCCCCAAAGAAGCTCAGTGGATTCGAGAGTTTGTAACCCCTTTCGATTAAAAAAAACCACGCATCCAGTTGCAGCCCACCTAGCGCGCGACTCCGTACCTCTGTTCTTGGTGCCTCTGCATATCCTACTCAGTCTCAATGCTCTTCTTTCCTTCCTTCCAGTTGTAGAACTTCCACTGGGCCAGCTTTCCCATGGTTCTGAATGATAGCTGTTTTGTCTTATAGTTGGTGTTTTCAATGTTATTGTGGGAGGCAGCACGCACAGGTCTGTACCTTACGCCGCCATCTTGGTCCTCTCAATGAAATATTTTTCGGCACTAAAAAGAAATGAGCTATCAAGCTTTGAAAAGACATGAAGGGATTGTAAATTCCTATTATTAAGTGAAAGAAGCTTATCTGAAAAGGCTACATGATGCATGATCCTAACCATATGACCTTCTGAAAAAGGCAAAATTATGGAGACAGTAAAAGGATCAGTGGTTGAGGGGAGTAGGTGTGGAGCTGAATAGACAGAGTGCAGAGGATTTATTTTCAGGTTTAAATTTTTTTTAATTAATTAATTAATTTTTAAATTAAATTTATTGGGGTGACATTGGCAAATAATATTATATAGATTTCAAGTGTACAATTCTATGCACAGAGGATTTTTGAGTAATTAATTAATTAAATTAAATTTATTGGGGTGACATTGGCAAATAATATTATATAGATTTCAAGTGTACAATTCTATGCACAGAGGATTTTTGAGTAGTGAAAATATTATGATGTACACTAGAGGCCTGGCTTTGTCCGGAAGGTCGTCCAGACGTTCATTCTGCTGTTTGGTCTAATTAGCATATTAGCTCTTTATTATATAGGATTATCTGACAATATATGTCACCATACATTTGTCCAAGCCTATAGAATGTACAACACCAAGAGGAAACCCTAAGGTAAACTATAGACCTTGGATGATTGTGATGTGTTGACATAGGTTCATTAATTGTAACAGAGATATCATTCTGGTTGGGGATATAGGTATTAGGGACTATTTATGTGTGGGGGCAGGTACATATGGGAAATTTCTGTATCTTCCTCTCAATTTTGTTGTAAACTTAAAGCTTCTCTCTTTTTTAAAGTATTTTAAAAAGAGAGATCTGGGGAGATTCAAAGTCCAGACTGAGGGGGTAAGGGAATGATAGCTACCTTTCCATTATGATGCAAGAGGAGAGTAAGATTTAGTTTATGTGGCTCAAAGGGTAGAATTAAGCTCCATAGGTGTAAGTGCCAGGGAAGTAGATAGTAGATAAAGGCCTAAAATACTGATGTATTCCCTAACAAATGTGCTGCGCTACATGGAAGGGACCCTGGATCATTTGAGGTAGTAAAAGTCCAACACCATGCAAGAGACTGGACTTCTGAAACCAAAACACCCAACTCTAAGTTAACATACTTCCCTGCTTAGTTTGGTCTAAGATTGAGCTAGCCTTTAAAGAAATTAAAGCCCTTGATTTAGATTAAGCTTGAGATCAATTAAAGCCCCCAGATCTCTTTCACAAGAATGCCTGCCAAGTCAGACTTCCCAAAACCTGTACTTGTACAGCAAGTTCTTTACTTTTCTGAGTGATGTAAGTGGGGAAAGGCTTAGCATAGATAATTGTCAACACATGAAAATTAGGCAACTGAATAGGCAAATTATATAGTGTGCACCAGTGAGTCACCAACTAATTGCATTTGTTAAGCTGGTCAAACATTCTAACTTCTTGGGGTGGCTAATCCAGGCTTGCACACTCTTTTGGGAGGTCTTTTAAAACTGCTTCTCCACGAGTACATAATCTAGGATTCTCCCTAGAGTTTTCATATCGTGTCCCATTTTTATTTTCTACATAGTCAGCCTCTGTTGTCTTATCACAAGTTAAGGTAACTTCAATTACTCAACAACTAGGTGAGTTGGAACTAATGAACATAGATTAGTCTCAACAAATTAATAAATATTTATGGAGCGTCTACCATATGCTTTGCTTGGCACACTGGGGAATACAAAAGAGCAAAAGACATTAATTCCAGCTCTCACGTAATGTGCAATTTACTTGGGGATATACAAATATAACTCACAATGCAAGCAGTCCATGATAAGAGTTAAGAGAGTGGAGGAGATGATAAACGTTTATAGGAACTGAGTAAATCCATTGCACGGCTGATGTGATAAGGGAAGTTTTCCCAGAAGTAAGAGCTTGAAGGA
Source organism: Myotis brandtii (assembly GCF_000412655.1). Lineage (NCBI taxonomy): Eukaryota > Metazoa > Chordata > Mammalia > Chiroptera > Vespertilionidae > Myotis > Myotis brandtii. The sequence goes on from NW_005354291.1 coordinate 14,049,444, forward strand.
TGTGCAGATAATGATCAGGCCTCATTTTGGTTTTTCTTTTACTTTCTCTTTCTCTTATCAAAGAGGCGAGGCTTTATTATAAGAATAAAAGTGTGTCTTAGAATTCCCAAGAGGAGTAGGACAGCCAGGCCTCTGAAAGCAGCCATAACAAGGTTTGGGAAACCTGAAGGTTGCCCTCTTCATATCTCCCTCTGCTTCATACACTTATCTGTTTCTTTGGTCCATGGAGAGGCAATCAATCCCACAACTCCAGAATTTCAGTTACCTATAGCACATCCCAACTTAAAAATTTAGGGAGGAGGAGAGTAAAGCTCTTAGTTCAAGATAAATAATTTAAAAGATGTAACTTAGAAACAATTGTCAAAAGAAAAAGAATTTAAGGTCCTCAGTTCACTACAGAGTCTTCACCTAAACATTTCTCAAAGACTGCTCCTTACCTCCCTGTTTTCTTAGACTTTTTTGTAGCCAGGTTTTTCAGACCTTGTTCTGACAGTGGAAAAACAGGCACGGTATCCATCAACTAATTACATTTGCATCAGCTTCCATCTATTAGCAGATAATCAAAAGTTGACTGTACTACTTCTCTGTAGTAGTATATCTCTACATCTCTAAAAAGATGTGTCTTAAATCAGGATAGCCCCCTATGAGCAATGGCCCATGCAGATGATACATCTGCAACTTGACTCTCAAATGATCAATCCGGCAGGTGAGTCACATTAGTGCTTCTTATCTGCATCTTTGCTTTTAAAGATGGAGAACATCTTGCTTTGGATTATTTGTGGGGAAAGGCAAAGTGAGATGGTTTCTTGGGGGTGAGGGAAACCTAAGAAAGGAATAAAGAGTTCTATTACGATGTATAAAAACGTTTAGAATTTATTTGTACAAATCTGTATCCAATCAAGGTCCAACATTGC
>NW_005354291.1:14051241-14099581 GCF_000412655.1 Myotis brandtii
GAAAAAGAAAACAGAGAGGGGGAGGGGGGGGGGGGGGGGGGGGGGAAGGGAGGCCAGGGGATTGTCAAGGGCGGAAAAAATAAAATAAAATAAAATAAAATTTATGAATATAAAAAAAAAAAAAGGTCCAACATTGCATTTTGTGGTTAGGTCTTTTAAGTCTCTTTGATTACAGAGCAGCCCATCCACTCCCTTCCCACCTCTGCCACCTTATTTTGCCATGAATTTATTAAAGAAAATGCATCTTTAATGGCTGAGGATAGTATTGGCTTGATAAAATATGTGTTTAAGAACAAACACTGTGACAGAGCGTTGAGTGCATTGAAAGGAACATAAAACTAAAGTCTGGGAGAGCTTATTCAGGAAAGAACTGCTATAACCTGGGCAAGAGATAATGGTGGTCTGAATTAGGTAGTTGGAGTAGGGAATGAATGGAGAACATCTCAGATTCAATCCAAGGGGCAGTTCCAAATTCTGAAGAACATTACAGCAATTATCCAATATCTGTAGCAATCTAAAAAGTGAGAGTAACATTTAATAAGTTTTTATTCAAATGTTGAGGCAATATATCATTAGGTGGTGATCTCTCCCAAGAAGTGTTCAAGAAAAAGCTATATGATCAGCCACTGGGGATGATGCAACCTTAAGGTAAGAATCTCTTGTCCCCTCCTCCTCCTCCTCCTCCTCCTCCTCCTCATCATCAAGTGATTGTCCAACCTGTATTTGAAGAGTAAGAGTGAGGAGAAACACATAGCTTTGTGAGGCAGCCCTTTTGTGTTTTTTGTTTTGTTTTGTTTTTTGTTTTTGCTGAACATCTGTAATTAGAATGTTTTTCCTGACAATTAGCCCCAAATCCAGCTAGTTGGCCTTGGTTCTACCTTCTAAGACTATATAGAATAGCCACTTTCCTTATCATTTTCTCTTCTCCAGGCCAGAACTTTTCAGTTCCTTTACCTGTTTCTCATTTCCCATCTTTGTTCCTCTTTTCTGTCCATGCTCCCAGTTGTCACTGTCCTTTTTGGAGTCTGCAAGCAGAACTGAATACCCTGTGATACCCAGTCTAACCTGAGCAGAATGGAGAGGCTGTGAAGTCTATAGTTCTAGGTACTGTATTTCATTAATGCACCAAAAAATGACAGTACTGGTTTTACTAGTAGCAGCTCCTTCATCCATTTCACTCATTTTGAGTTAACAAGACCCCTCAAAGGTTTTCTTTGCATGTGCTAGTACTATTTGAATATGCATACCGTTAAAGCTCACTTTGGAATCAAAGTGTAGAACTTTACATTAACCATATTACATGTTTCCTTGTTGGATTCAGGTCATTGTTCTAATCCATCAAGTTTTTTTTCTGAACCCTAAATCAGAAAACTAGTGTTTGATTCATTTGTCTCAATCTTAAATCATCTAAAACTTTAATTAAAAAGCCAATTTGATCCATATTAATGAAAACAGAAATATTAAGTAGGGTAGGGCTGTGGATGAAATTTCCTGGAGATCTGTCTCCAGACATGGTTTCATGAGCAACATTTCCTTGGATATGGTCCCTTTCTAAGTACACATGCACTAAATTGATTATATTCTAGCCCAAATTTTCCCTCTCATCTCCAAGGATATTAAAGACTGTTAATCTCTGCCAACAGCCTTCCATTGGTCAATGTGAATAAGAAATCTGTGGATAAACAAGGTGATTCCAGCATGGCTTGTGCATAGTGAATCTATGCTGATCCCTAATCTCTCCTGGACAAGCTTACTGGGCTGTGGTTCATAGACTTCACATTCTCCCCTTTGAAAAGTAGGACAGCATATGCCAAACTCTAGGTTTTTGGAGCTTGTGCCATTCTTCACTGTCACAAATTAATATAGCAATGTGACCTTCCTGGCAATTCTCCCAAGAAATTCATTAATCTAGACCAAGGTACTTAAACTTACGGTAGTTAGTTTTCAGGAGTCTTTTTACCAGAGTTTGATTCAATATTGCAGGTCTGGAATTATTCTCACTGATGAAGACAATGGAAGCAAAAGAGAGCGGGTTATTTTTCTCCCTGTTTTCTATGGATGTCACACCATCTGCCCTTGGAGTGGATATTTGCTTTCCAAGTTCTACTTCCTGCTTTGAGCATTCCCCAAATCCCCCCACTTTGCTTCAGGACTTTTCTAAAGCCTTATTTCCTTCTAAGCTTTAGCATTCCAGATGCTGGATGTCACCTTACTCACACATTTTTCCTTAAGTATGGCATTTTCTATCTTTCTCATGTGCCTTTCTAAAATCTGAGCTGTGTTCCTTGAAAGTCATATCGGCATCTGTGCTGACCTCTCCAGCTTTACTTATGCTGAGTTATTTGCAGAGGTCATTAGTCACCCAAACATTGTAACTCATCTCTATATTACAGTTAAAATTGAAAACTTATACCAACCTTTTTAAAAAAATTGATTGATTGAGGGAGAGAGAGAGAGAGAGAGAGAGAGAGAGAAACATTGATCAGTTGCTCTGACTGGGAATTGAACTTGCCACCTTTGGTGGGATAATGCTCCATCCAACTGAGCCACACTGGGGCCAGGGCAACACCAACCTTTAACTGAACTTTTTCTAACATGTCTTTCCAACTCCTCATTGAAATGTCTGACACTCTTCAGGGGCTGTGAATATTTTTCCTCAAGGTTCTCAAGGAAGCAATGTGGTAGGTCTGAACTCTGTTCTGAGTCAGGACTTAGCTCAAATCCTGCACCTGCTCAAACTTGTTGGGTGACTTTAGGTCAGTTCCTTAATCTCTCTGAGGCTAAATGGAGATAATTATGCATCACCTCACATGGGTATTCTGGCATCTCACAGAGTCCTTAGATGAACAAATGAGATGATGCACAGTCAGTGCCTTGAGTGATACATGGTGGGATTCAGAAGGTGTTTGCGCTCATCCTCTCTGCCTTTCCCTCTCGCCCCTTCAGTTCACCAACCTGTTCTCACTTGTTTTTCATAATTCATTTAGGGGAGCAGTTCCTCTCATGGTTTTGGTTTTGTTTTGTTTGTTTTCCTTTGGGGAGAGTCAATGTCCAGCCAGGTAAGTCAAGAATTTACCAGGCTTCTGCTTTTAGCTTGGATGGATCCAGCTGTCAGTGTAGTTGAAATCCCCATCGCTGTCACATCTTGCCTGTTACTTTTGCAGTCTGGGTCATTTCCTCCATCTGGTCAGGTGTTAACTCTAAAGAATATTTAGAAAACACTGCAAACATTTTTAACCTTTTATGCTGAGTTCTTGTGTTTAGCTTTATGTTCCTAAACATAATTATCTTTTACATCACAGGGATGATTTTTCTCATCCTTGAGAACTGAACTCTGAGGAGTCTGGATGGGAAAATGTAATGGAGAAAACAAAGCAGAGTTCCTTTAACAATGCCTGGGGTGCTGAGAGACAAATTTGAGCTTGGCAATTTTGACCTGGGCCACTCATAATCACTAGTCTTCCTTCATTTCCAGATGCAGAGCTAAGCTGAAATGTTTCATTTCCTCAAATGCTTCTCTGACTTTCCTTACTTCCTCCAGTAAAAAACTCCCACTCTCTGGGCTTGAAAGGGAATAGCTACTCACATTAGACATTCACCACCACATATTTCACTTTCTCGTTACCCATCTTCTGGTTCATTTTCTACCTGATGCTGTGTTTTCTTCAAGGTGGACCTGCTCCAGACAGCACAGGCCACCTCTCCTAACAGGCCCGGAAGTCATCTCCCTGTTGGGCAAAATATACTTGTTAGTCTCTGGCCCAAGTGTGCATCCCCCAGGTGACAAAGAAGGAAGCAGGAAACAGAGGAGGGGCACACATGCTCCCATCACTGGGAGAGTTCTTCAGTCTTAGGAGAGAACCCGTGAAACAAGGCCACTCCAAACCTTACCTACAGACCCCAGTTTGCTTCTCTGGACTTTTCTTTCAGGTCAGGCCCTTATCTGTAGCTGGACATATAACATCCATCATATATATAACTTCCAACAGGAGTTATGCTTGGTGTTACATGTTTAAGTGCCAACTTAAAATGGTTTTTGAAGAAAGCAAAATTTTTAATGAAGTTTTCTTTTGTTTGTTTGAAGATTCTCTATTGAACACCTTTTTTCTTTTTTAAAAATGTTTTTACTGATTTTAGGGAGAGAAAAAAGGAGAGGGAGAGAGAGAGATAGAAACATCAATGGTGCGAATCATTGATTGGCTGCCTCCTACATGGCCCCTATTGGGGATCAAGCCCACAACCCAGGCATGTGTCCTGACTGGGAATCAAACCATGACCTCCTGGTTCATGGGTCAAAAAGCTCAACCACTTAGCCAAGACCTATTGAACATCTTTAAGGCAAGCCTCCCACCCCACCCCTATTCAAATTACAATTTTAATCAAACTTTCAAAAATTTCTTCTGGTTATTGGGCTGTATTTCTGTGATGTATTCCAAGAAAACAGGAGGTAGACTCTAATTTGATAAAGGATGCATACGTAAGTTTTGAACTTATAAATTCAAATGAGATACATTCTCTGTTCCAAAAATACTAGGATCTGTTTTACTTTAAAAAATTGGATTTCTTGCCTGGCCAGCGTGGCTCAGTGGTTGAGCATTGACCTATGAACCAGGAGGTTACGGTTCGATTCCTGGTCAGGGGATATGCCTGGGTTGCATTCCCAGTGTGGGGCATGCAGGAGGCAGCTGATCAATGATTCTCTCATCATTGATGCTTCTATCTCTCTCTCCCTCTCCCTTTCTCTCTGAAATCAATAAAAATATATTAAAATAAAATTGGAATTCTATTAGAGTGCCATGTTTAAGTGCCAACTTAAAATGGTTTTTGAAGAAAGCAAAATTTTTAATGAAGTTTTCTTTTGTTTGTTTGAAGATTCTCTATTGAACACCTTTTTTTCTTTTTAAAAAATGTTTTTACTGATTTTAAGGAGAGAAAAAAGGAGAGGGAGAGAGAGATAGAAACATCAATGGTGCAAATCATTGATTGGCTGCCTCCTACATGCCCCCTATTGGGGATCAAGCCCACAACCCAGGCATGTGTCCTGACTGGGAATCAAACCATGACCTCCTGGTTCATGGGTCAAAGCTCAACCACTTAGCCAAGACCTATTGAACATCTTTAAGGCAAGCCTCCCACCCCACCCCTATTCAAATTACAATTTTAATCAAACTTTCAAAAATTTCTTCTGGTTATTGGGCTGTATTTCTGTGATGTATTCCAAGAAAACAGGAGGTAGACTCTAATTTGATAAAGGATGCATACGTAAGTTTTGAACTTATAAATTCAAATGAGATACATTCTCTGTTCCAAAAATACTAGGATCTGTTTTACTTTAAAAAATTGGATTTCTTGCCTGGCCAGCGTGGCTCAGTGGTTGAGCATTGACCTATGAACCAGGAGGTTACGGTTCGATTCCTGGTCAGGGGATATGCCTGGGTTGCATTCCCAGTGTGGGGCATGCAGGAGGCAGCTGATCAATGATTCTCTCATCATTGATGCTTCTATCTCTCTCTCCCTCTCCCTTTCTCTCTGAAATCAATAAAAATATATTAAAATAAAATTGGAATTCTATTAGAGTGCCATGTTTAAGTGCCAACTTAAAATGGTTTTTGAAGAAAGCAAAATTTTTAATGAAGTTTTCTTTTGTTTGTTTGAAGATTCTCTATTGAACACCTTTTTTTCTTTTTAAAAAATGTTTTTACTGATTTTAAGGAGAGAAAAAAGGAGAGGGAGAGAGAGATAGAAACATCAATGGTGCAAATCATTGATTGGCTGCCTCCTACATGCCCCCTATTGGGGATCAAGCCCACAACCCAGGCATGTGTCCTGACTGGGAATCAAACCATGACCTCCTGGTTATTTGCTTACCAAACATAAATTTGTCTTCACCTAATATGAATAACTTGATATTTGACTAAGACTGTCTAGTACAGTGGTTCTCAACCTTCCTAATGCTGCGACCCTTTAATACAGTTCCTCATGTTGTGGTGACCCCCAATTTCATTGTTACAAATTGAACATAATTAAAGCATAGTGATTAATCACAAAACAATATGTAATTATATATGTGTTTTCCGATGGTCTTAGGCGACCCCTGTGAAAGGGTCGTTCGAACCCCAAAGGGGTCTCGACCCACAGGTTGAGAACCGCTGAACTAGGAGGTCACGGTTTGATTCCCAGTCGGGGCACATGCCCGGGTTGTGGGCTTGATCCCTAGTGTGGGGCGTGTGGAGGGCAGCCGATCAATGACACTCTTTCATTACTGTTGTTTCTGTCTCCCTCTCCCTTCCTCTCTGAAATCAATAAAAATATATTTAAAATATATATATTGCAATTTGTGCAAGAGGGCACTGTTAATTTTTTAAAAGCCACTATAAAACAAGGAGCAATCTCACACCAGCCAGGGTAGCTACTATAAAAAAATCCCAGAAAATACTAAGTGTTGGCCAGGATGTGGTGAAACTGGAACTCTTATGCACTGTTGGTAGGCATGTAAAATGATACAGCTGCTGTGGAAAACACAAAAAAACTTAAAATAAAATTACCAAATGATCCAGCAATTCTACTTCTGGGTACATGCCCCAAAGTCTTGAAAGCAGGATCATGAAGAGATATTTGGACACCCATATTCATAAGCAGCATTAGTCACAACAGCTAGAATGTAGAAGCAACCAATTTTCCATTGATTGATAAATAAGAAAAATGTGGTATACACATACAATGGAATATTTTCAGCCTTAAAAAGAAATTCTGACACATACTACAAAATGGATGAACCTTGAGGACATTATGCTAAATAAAAAATAAGCCAGTCACAAAAAAACAAATACTATATGATTCCACTTATATGAGATACCTAGAGTGGTCGAATTCAGAGAGAAAGCAGAATGGTAGTTGCCAGGAGCTGGAGAGAGGGAAAACTGGGAAATTATTGTTTATTAAGTCTGGAGTTCAAATTTTACAAGTTGAAAGGGTTATGGAGATGGATGATGGTGATGGTTGCACAACAATGTAAATGTACTTAATATCACTAAACTGTACAGTTAAAATGGCAAATTTTATATTATATATATTTTACAATTAGAACAAAAGCTGATTCTACCAATATATTCCAAAATAATTTGGAATACATTTTAAAAATAATGTATTTGAGAAAATAACCAGTTTCTTGGACTTCAAAGAAAGAAAGTAAGGCTGCCCGCCTCCCTTCCTCGTTTTATTCCTTTCTGCCTCCCTTCCTCTTTTTATTCCTTCCTGCTTTGATAATTAAAACACCAGTCATTGCTGTTCAAAGCATCACAAAGGCCAGTGTATAAAACTTATAACCCTTAGTTCATCTGTATAGAAATATTTTGCTCAGCAAACCCTTTATAATTTATAACAAGTATTTCAAAACAACTGCCTCATTTCTCAAAAAACAAATATTTGCCTTTAAAATTAGAACATGACATAAAAATTTACAGCAATACCACAAAAGATCTGCTCTGGTAAAATCATCTTTACATATAGGACTTTAGAGACTGCTGAGAATATGTACTGGTATGCCTCTTCAATTTCCTGTTTGGCCAAAGACAATATACAAGATTATTATTTTTTAATATTTTTATTGATTTTTTTAGGGAGAGAAAAAAGGAGAGGGAGAGAGAGAGATAGAAACATCAATGGTGCGAATCATTGATTGGCTGCCTCCTACATGGCCCCTATTGGGGATCAAGCCCACAACCCAGGCATGTGTCCTGACTGGGAATCAAACCATGACCTCCTGGTTCATGGGTCAAAGCTCAACCACTTAGCCAAGACCTATTGAACATCTTTAAGGCAAGCCTCCCACCCCACCCCTATTCAAATTACAATTTTAATCAAACTTTCAAAAATTTCTTCTGGTTATTGGGCTGTATTTCTGTGATGTATTCCAAGAAAACAGGAGGTAGACTCTAATTTGATAAAGGATGCATACGTAAGTTTTGAACTTATAAATTCAAATGAGATACATTCTCTGTTCCAAAAATACTAGGATCTGTTTTACTTTAAAAAATTGGATTTCTTGCCTGGCCAGCGTGGCTCAGTGGTTGAGCATTGACCTATGAACCAGGAGGTTACGGTTCGATTCCTGGTCAGGGGATATGCCTGGGTTGCATTCCCAGTGTGGGGCATGCAGGAGGCAGCTGATCAATGATTCTCTCATCATTGATGCTTCTATCTCTCTCTCCCTCTCCCTTTCTCTCTGAAATCAATAAAAATATATTAAAATAAAATTGGAATTCTATTAGAGTGCCATGTTTAAGTGCCAACTTAAAATGGTTTTTGAAGAAAGCAAAATTTTTAATGAAGTTTTCTTTTGTTTGTTTGAAGATTCTCTATTGAACACCTTTTTTCTTTTTTAAAAATGTTTTTACTGATTTTAGGGAGAGAAAAAAGGAGAGGGAGAGAGAGAGATAGAAACATCAATGGTGCGAATCATTGATTGGCTGCCTCCTACATGGCCCCTATTGGGGATCAAGCCCACAACCCAGGCATGTGTCCTGACTGGGAATCAAACCATGACCTCCTGGTTCATGGGTCAAAGCTCAACCACTTAGCCAAGACCTATTGAACATCTTTAAGGCAAGCCTCCCACCCCACCCCTATTCAAATTACAATTTTAATCAAACTTTCAAAAATTTCTTCTGGTTATTGGGCTGTATTTCTGTGATGTATTCCAAGAAAACAGGAGGTAGACTCTAATTTGATAAAGGATGCATACGTAAGTTTTGAACTTATAAATTCAAATGAGATACATTCTCTGTTCCAAAAATACTAGGATCTGTTTTACTTTAAAAAATTGGATTTCTTGCCTGGCCAGCGTGGCTCAGTGGTTGAGCATTGACCTATGAACCAGGAGGTTACGGTTCGATTCCTGGTCAGGGGATATGCCTGGGTTGCATTCCCAGTGTGGGGCATGCAGGAGGCAGCTGATCAATGATTCTCTCATCATTGATGCTTCTATCTCTCTCTCCCTCTCCCTTTCTCTCTGAAATCAATAAAAATATATTAAAATAAAATTGGAATTCTATTAGAGTGCCATGTTTAAGTGCCAACTTAAAATGGTTTTTGAAGAAAGCAAAATTTTTAATGAAGTTTTCTTTTGTTTGTTTGAAGATTCTCTATTGAACACCTTTTTTTCTTTTTAAAAAATGTTTTTACTGATTTTAAGGAGAGAAAAAAGGAGAGGGAGAGAGAGATAGAAACATCAATGGTGCAAATCATTGATTGGCTGCCTCCTACATGCCCCCTATTGGGGATCAAGCCCACAACCCAGGCATGTGCCCTGACTGGGAATCAAACCATGACCTCCTGGCTCATGGGTCAATGCTCAACCACTTTCACAGGTCAGAGTGCTTCCCCCACTTTAATTTGCTCTTCAATCTCTCCTCTTTGAGTCATTTTAAGTTTTTAAAAAATATATATTTTTATAGATTTCAAAGAGGAAGGGAGAGGGAGAGAGAGATAGAAACATCAATGATGAGAGAGAATCATTGACCAGCTGTTTCCTGCCCACCCGACACTGGGGATCCAGCCCACAACCCGGGCATGTGCCCTGACCAGGAATCGGATTGTGACCTCCTAGTTCATAGATCGATGCGTAACCACTGAGCAACACCGGCTAGGCTCATTTTAAGTTTTATTCCATGACAATAGGCTGCCAAAACTCATGGGTTGTTGGGAATATCAGCAACATATAACACAATACATACCTGAATTTATTTGGCAGCGCAAGCCCTGAAACAGGCCTTTCATTTGCCATGGCCAGAATGTCTACAAAAAGGGCAATATTTATATGCTTAAATTTTGGAAATTAAAGGAAGGCAAGTTGTACCAGTGGACAATCGAAGGTCAAAGCTGGATGGGATGTTTTGTTTCTGGGCTACGTCAGTTGACCTTAGGCTTGTAGGAAACGGGTATGGAACTCCCCACCAGCCCATGCCAAGTGGTGACCAGAACAGATGCAAGTGGAATGATAAGCTCAGCAGTGCACAACAGTGGCAACTAACTTGGAAATAACTGAAGTAGAAAGGTCAGAAAAAACGTCATCTCTGTGTGGGTGAAAATATGTCTGAGAAAGTCCGCTCCAAGAAATATGAAGGCAAAGGGGAAGTCTTTGAAGTCCATGTGGAGACGCTGTGAGTGCTTTACCCCGAGTGCAGACTCCGAGACTCCGGAACCCTGACTGAAAGGGACTCTGCCTCATAGTGCATGTGCTTTGGTTTTCTCTTGCTGCTATTTGGTCTTAGGAACTTGGCAATGCTACTGATAATAAACTATTTAGGGGAGAAAGTCCTTTGGCAATGAAAACGACAGGAAACAGTTTTCCCCTCCTGATATTTTTAGGGTACTTAGAAAAACCTTGGGAAAGTAATTTTGAGCTGATTATTCAATGTTCATTATTTCCTCCTCATTTAGGTCTGATGTTTCTCATAAATTCACTAACATTTATTAAGTATTTGCTTTGGGGCCAGGCTCATGGGAAAGCTTATGATTAGCCATGTCTACCCAAGGGTCACTAAACTGGGAGTTTAGTGGTTTATGGGACCCGTGACTCAGGGAAGCAAAGATTGAGAAGAAACTGATAGTATGAACATAGATCTTAATAGCCACACAGAAGTGCCCTAAAGAGCAGATGGGTGTGGGAGGGTTGGTGGCGAAATACAGAGTCTCGTGGTTTAGTAGCTTTAGGCCTCGCCCTTCATTGTACAAGAACCATTTTAATTTCTGGTTGCTGTATTGGACCCTTTGAAAGAAGACTGCCACTTCCTCCAATCATGACATGAAACAACCAGATTTTGGAATATTAGCAATGGAGTAAGAATCCATTGTCCACAGAGGCAGCTGAACCTTGTACCTCTGACTTGCTTCTTTTCTTGGGAGTTTCTTTTAATTCCCACTGTTGACACTGTGATAGCCTTGGGTAGCACTGCTCCTTCCTTGCCATTCTTGTGTAGGCAGAAAACAGGGCCCAATGCCTTAACCTCTCCTAGAATATTAAACAGCAATGAAAGACAGAAATGCCATGAATTTAGACACTGACCACCTGGGACTTCCAGGCCTCTTCCCATCCTATCTCGTGGCTTATCCCCATCCACTAGACATCATCTCAATACCCAGACCCCATGTCCCAGTGAGAAATACCAGTTCATTGTTTCTACACAAGATCATCAAAGATTAGGGGTTAAAATTGGGCTTTGGAGTCCAATAGACTGGATTTGAATGCTAACTTCACTACTTACTAGCTGAGTTTCATAGTTTTTCAGCTGCAAAATGGGATAATAATTGGGTGGTTATGAGAATTAAATGAATTAATACAAGTAGAGACCTTGAAACAGGTCTGGGCTAGATTTACAGCTCAATAAATCTTAGCTTCAAACTCCATGATAATTGTCATGTCAATTAATCCAATAAAGTCTACATGGTGGCATCAAGGTCATTTTCCCACAGTTGGTTTTCTAAGAAATCTCATGACCTGTAAAATCTTGTTTGTAAGATTCTGCTTAAGTCAGAACTTTCTTAAGTCAGAACTTTCCCTTAAGCATTGAATAGTCATTTGTCTTCTGTTAAAATAAACATGCTGTGAACTTAAAACTGCTCTTAAAAATAATGTCTATATAAAAAAAAATAAAGGAAAGAATACCACTGATGAATGATTAAAGCAGAAATCTCTCCCCTTTTATAAAATTACTCAGGTTATTGTCTCAATTTTTATTTCCTATCTATGATTAAGTCCCAGCTAATCAATATAAGTTTGTAGAGAGAATGTACTATGATGGGGTGAAATACCATTAAACCTGAGAGCAATCTCAGCCTTCTTCCCTTCTCCACCCACTTAAGAGGCTTATTCCTCGCTTGTGCCATTTTCCACCTTGGTGAAGATGGGGTCTTTCTGGCTGGGAGAGTTGGTAGCTGGAGACGCACTGGGAGGGTGTGGAATGGGCAGGAGAGACGACCACCCAGGGCTGTGGGTTGGGAGACGATGTAGCACACTGTGGAGAGAAGCAGGTGTGTGGGAGGAGTGCTTCAGAGGAAAGGGAATTGTTACCAGAGTGATGGCGATTGTGTATTTGGCTCTCACAGTTTTGTTTTGTTTTTTCAAACTACTCAAGTCAAGGATTAATGTAATCTTTCAACAATTTCTTTTGGTCACTGGACTGTACTTCTGCAATAACATCAGCATTCCACAAAAGCATGAGGCCAATCCAATGGGACAAAGGATTTAGAAATAAGCTTTGCATGTATAAATCCAAATGTGATGGTCTACAGATCCTTTGTTCCACAAACACCTGGGCCTATTTAAAAATTGAATTCCCTTCCTGTTAGAATGCCACAGGCCCAAATTCCTCCCCCATTTTCATTCTGTCTTCAGTCTCTCCCTTCCAGCTCACCCTCTGCACTAATCACAGGCTATTTTTCTAAGAAATAAATCAGATTACAATTATTTGCATTCCATACCCAATGGCTCCCTCTCTCCAACAGTATAGAATTCAAGCTTCTCAAATGATCATGACCTTCTACCACCAATCCTGCTACAGCTCTCCACCCGACTGAAGTCCAGAACACTACCAGTATATGTCCTGAACAGCCAGGCTACTCTGGTCCCCAGGCCTTCAAGCATGCTTCTGCTATTGCTTGCAATGCATCATTGCCTTTCCCCTCTACAGAATTTCTACTAGGACATCTGTGAAAATGTCCCTAGCTGCCTACTGGCTATCCCACCTCAAGATGAAAAAAGGAGATGACAATCCCCCCTATTGTGCCCTGGGCCCTGTGTAAATTCTGAGTTTTACTATAGACATTAGCTTTTATCTGACTCCTCCACTTGACTTCCAGAGAGCAAATCTGCACACGAACTCATCACATGGTGGACACTCTGATGGAATACAGAGTAAATGCATGAATATATTTATCAACACCGAGCTGGTTTGTGTTTCTAAAGTAAACCTGGAGCATCTGATCACCATATTTCCATTGCTTTTTACCCAAATATGTTCAAAAGTAGTCCAGCCTGACCAGCATGACTCAGCGGTTGAGTGTTGACCTATGAACCAGGAAGTAACAGTTCGATTCCCAGGCAGTGCACATGCCTGGCATTTTGGGCTCAATCCCCAGTGTGGGGCATGTAGGAGGCAGCCGATCAATGATTCCCTCTCATCATTGATGTTTCTATCGCCTTCTCCTTCCTTCTTCTCTGAAAATCAATAAAAATATATTATAAAAAAATATAGTCCATAGAAACTTTCTTTTTTATGTACTTCCACTACCCCCATTTTGACAAAAACAAACAAACAAACAAAAAAACACACACAACAAAACAAAAAACAACTGTATAGTCTCACAGTTGAAGATCATTTAAGGCCATAAAGCCATGGACCCACCAGGAGAGCCTCAGAATTTATCTGGACCATCCTGGAAGTCACAAAAATGTTATCTTATTATCACAGGAACTTATGAGTGCCTCATATATGGTAGACATTTACTAACATTAAATTAAATGAATGCCTAGAAGAAAATATGATACTGGTAGAGAGAGGGAAGGAGAAGCCTTCACCTGGAAAGCACAATGCCTAGCTCAATGTAATAATTCATCTTGTCCATGGCTGTTCGGGGGCTGCCAAGCACAGCTGGAGAAAAGTCACCCTAGTGAACAGATTGGTGCTACTGTCATCTACCAGGCCCTCAGCATTCTTTCTGAATGTCCCTAAGAAGCTGTTTTCCAGTTTCCCACTTTCTTCAAATCTCTCTTCCCTCTACTTTCCTAAGAAAAAATAGAAGTTGGTAGATGGAAACCCTGTCACTAAAACTTCAAATATTTTTGAGGGATGCTTTCAGTTGCAAGTATTAGAAAACCTAACTCAACTGGTTTAAAAACAGTAAGATAACTTCATTGACTCAAAGATTAATGAGTGTTGTTGCAGGGCCTTCAAGTTTGGTTCTTCAGTAGCTCAGTGATGTCATCAAGGACTCGGTTTTTGTTGTTATTGTTAATAAATATATTTTTATTGATTTCAGAAAAGAAGGGAGAGGGAGAGAGAGGTAGAAACATCAATGACAAGAGACAATCATTGACCACTGCCTCCTGCATTCCCCCACAGGGGATAGAGTCCGAAATCTGGGCATGTGCCCTGCCCGGCAATTGAATGACTTCCTGGTTCATAGGTCAATGCTCAATCACTGAGCCACACCAGTTGGGCAGGACTCAGGGTTTTTCCATCTCTCTTCTCTGCTAGCCTCAGCACCACAACAGGCTAGCTCCCAATTCCAAGTATGACATACTTAGTTGATAACCTCTGGGGAAGAAAAATTGTTTTCAGAAATATTCCAAGCCCCACACCAAATTTTCTATTACATCTGCGTGACCAGAACTAGGTCACATGCCCATCTATATCACCCCCTAGGGAGAAGAATGGCGTTTTCATGTTTGGCTTCTTATAGTTACAATTAACACTAGTAAGCTGAGAATCAGGTTCCCTTTGTTAAGGAGTTGATAACTGAACAAAACTGAAGGATAGACCTACGCCCATATCCATCCCTCATTTCCTGACAGAAACTATTAGTTTAGGTGCTGCTCTTTCCCTGCACGGAATATAAAGCTTGATTAATATGAGTTGAATAAACAAAGCTTGGCTCTTTGCCTGGGTCCCACCCCTAATCAACTGTGTAATTTTTATAAAGTTAGTTGAACTTCTTAGGGCCTCAGCTTCCTCTTCTGAGAAAGGAGGGATAGCCTAAGATGAACTAGTTCCGTGATTCCTTAAAAAAGGTAGCCACATTTTATGATTATCTAGCCTGTCCAGGGACTAGCTGGACTCTGAAAATTTGTAGATATTGTCAGCAATTATTGTTATCGGTGACAAGAGGTAGAGCAGCAAGCTTCTTCCAAGCTCAGCTGTGGCTCAGCAGGCAGGAGTCTGTATAATCCTGAACCAGTGTTAGTTTCAGCTCAAGGGAGCAAACAGGCAAGCAAGCTTTGAGGAATGCAGGTCAGGCCCTGTTCCGCTGACAAGACCCTCTCTGGCCTTCCCTCCTCTCAGTTGCACAGTTGGGAAGTTGATCTCCATAAGCCATTGTTTTCAAAGCACAGAGAGCTCTGGACTTTCCCAGGAATTCCACTGGAATGTAAACAATCTTCAGATCCCAGGCAGAAGCCAGCGGATTTCCTGAGCTGTCACAATACCGCACTTGCTGGATCCTAAGGATTTGATGCCTTTTTTTTTAACTTTTTTTTTCCTTGTTAGGTAACATTTTTTTCTCTCACTCTAAACATATATCTGACATCAGTTAATATTAATTATCTGAAATGAAAGGATGAGTCAACTGAATACTAATTCTGTAATATAGATGTCATACACACAATTGTACATGCTTCTTGACTCCAGAAGTGGCTAGAATTACAAGCTCATCAGATGGCCATCTTTGCACTGGCTCAGATGGAGAATTGAATCTCAGTTTATCTTTCATTAAATACAGATTCCTATCCATTCTGGGCCTCTGCTGTCCAGGGCAGCTCTCTAGTGCTTCAGAGACTGGTCCGTCCCCACAGGTGAATGCCATCCTGTGTGTTGATAGTGACTCTGCCTGTAATGTTTTCTGTTGTTGCTTGTTTTTGGTCCTTAGACTCTCCCTGTGCCCCATAATGGCTCAGAAAACTGCACTCTCTTTCCCCACTTCCTGAGCGCTGAGGGTGGCCAGATGCCCCAGCACATCTTGTGAAAAGATGACATCAGAGACAGGAAGATCTGGGTTTGAGTGTCATTTCTGTCCTCTTTTAGCTCTGTGATCTGGGGCAAGTTACCTAACTGCTGTGAGCAGCTGCTTCCTTATCTGCAAAGTGAGGATAATAACACTCCCCAGGGGGGATTGTTGAGAAGATTAAATGAGAAAGCACATGTATAGCTTCTAAGATGGCCTCTCCCGAATCAGCTCAGTGGTTGCTGGTTCCCTTCTCTCCTCTCTGCAGCTGCTGCTTCCTGAAGTTTCCAGGTGAGGCCATGTGACACCTCCTGTAAGAGTCCGAGAAAGAGCCTAAATGTAAAAGCAGCTTCATCCTCGGCCAGAGGCAACCTCACTAGAATAGTCTAGCCCAGTGATGCCTTATCAGGCCCCTTACTCACTATGGGAATCAGGTGAAAAGAAATCCAACTAGAAAATATGGAAGAAATGAGTGAATTTGCAGCCCCAACCTTCACCTCCCGCTCAGAGTTGGGGGTTGGTGCACCACGAACCTGAGTCCCCTTCAATGCAGATAAATGTTGACCACGTATTTGTTTCCTTTTTTGGTTTCCTTTTCCTTTGAAAACTCTTGCAGATCTCTGAGAGCCCCCCGCCCCCCATCACCTTCCTTTTTTAAAACCTTTCATATCCTTCTTTCTATGCTGGTGGACAGCTGCCGAGGCCCCATGACTCAAGGGGACTCATAGGTTCGTGGTGCACCAACCCCCAACTCTGAGCGGAGGGTGAAGGTTGGGGCTTCAAATTCACTCATTTCTTCCAATAAACGTTTTGGTATCTTCAGAAGCCTCCGAGATGTAAATGTGGACTCTGAATAGTCTGGTTACACTGGTATACCAGGACATTTTGGTGGGGACTCAAGCTTGATGAAACTTTTCTAGTAACTTGGGCCTCCCATATTGGGAGGAGGGGCAGAAGTGAACTAGGGGCTAATGAGACAAAGGTAAAGCCATTTTAGTCCAGGTTCTATAATGATCGATAAGTTTTTCTTTGGCTCTTGGTATTATTTTCTCAAGCAGAAGGCTTAAGAAAATCGGAGAACTAATTTCCTAATGCTTTTTCATTCTGCAGGAAGCCACAGCCAGGAAGAACAATGGGTGGCTCAGAGTCCAACCCACACCCTCTCCAACCAGGTACACCTAGGAGTCTGGTTCAGAGCAGATACAGCCACTTGGTGATTCACAGGGCCCTATACAAGCATCATTCCCAAGGATGCTGGAAAGGTCCAATTCACTGAGAGAGAGGGCATGAAACGAAGGAAGAAAGGCAATTCCAGAGAAGGCCAAGTCTGGGTTACTGGGTTGGAATTGTTTGTAGGAATTGCTCATCTGAGGGTCTCCATCTTCCTTCACCCAATAGGCCTGTGTATTCTGCCTTCCCCTCTAAGAAGAGGAAGTCTCTATTGCTCTTTGAACATTTAAGGACTCTGTATCAGTGGTTCCCAGTTTTTTGTTTTGTTTTGTTTGTGTGTGTGTGTGTGTGTGTGTGTGTGTGTGTGTGTGTGTGTGTTTGTTTTTTTAATAAAAGGGATGGTGGTGGTGAACTGCTTTGGGATTGCCAAAATAAGGGCATTAAGAAAAAACCCCAAAAACTCCAAATACATCAAGAGCCATTATTTTTTAATAGAGATTTTTTTTTAAAAAAAAAAGGTAGAAGGACATAACTCTTAGGATAAAGGACAGTTTTAAAAAATGTTGCTAACTCACATTTAGAAAAAAACTTTCTAAATTGCCCTTAATTTTTTCATTTCACTGTGGATTGAGGCAAAGCGATTATTCTGTTATTTCCTAAACAAGGGAATTATGTTTGTTGGTTTCATGAGGGCCCCTCAGGCTCTTTCTTTGAGCTCCTATTTCTCTGATTATAATGTAGAAAACTGAGATCTGTGTCTATCTCTACTTAATCACACATTTTAGGTATTATTTCATAACAAATTTTGTTTCATCAGTTTTCCCATTTGCAACCCAGCTAGCAACTCCTTTTCTAGGATTCGTGAAGGCTTGTCATATCGTACAAAACCCAGTAATTTTCCCACTGCTCTGGGAGTTTCCCAGGATTTTCTGCCAAAGATTATTTTAGTGTCTAACAACTTTTATGAGCTTTCCGTCATCAGCATTATCATCAACAAAAAAACATTTCTTAAGTTAACAAGAAAAATACGAATAAAAACATGATTATATAATGAGGGAAAGTTCATGCATTGTATGAAAGAACATCACTGTCCTTGCACCATAAACACACCAAGGAGCTGGGGTGGGATTGACGGTGACTCTAATGGCAGCTTTAAGGGCTACAGATTGAAGCAGTAGGTGTAGAGAAAGGCCAGCATTTCCCTTCCAATCAATCCAGAAAGCACCACAGAGAGATCAGGATCCCTTCAGGAGATGGAGTAGGAGAGGGCAAGGTAAGTGAGATCTTATAGGGCAGGATGTCCAAAAGCATTTCACAAAATGGAGCCACACATTAGACCAGTGCTCTCACCTGGAAATGATGTCCCCAGGTGACATGTAGCAATTTTTGGTTATCACAAGAGAGTACTATTGACATGGAGAGTGTAGAGGCCAGAGATCCTGCAACACATGACTGCCCTACAACGCACAGGGCAGCCCCCACAATAAAGAAATATCTAGCCCCAAATGTCAATAGTGTGGAAAGTTGAAAAACCCTGCATTGGAGTGAGAATGATTAAGAGCCAGAGGATATTTAACATAGGTGTAAGGAAACCAGAAAGGTGACAACTTTGAGACAGAAGAGATTGAAGAGGTTGCTTCTTTATTGAAATATGTAGACCTCCCTTCCAAAATCAGTACTAGAAGCCCAGGCTAGGTCTGCTGTTGCCCTGGGAGCAGAAGCATGGAGTGAGGGGGAGGCGGGGGGTGGAGAGCAGAGTTATTGCCCTTCCTCCTAGATGTGCTGGTGTGAAGACTGTCAAGACTGCTCTGAAGAAGGAGTGAGAGCAAGTGTGTGGGGTGAGGTCATCAGGCTCAGAGGCAAGGTAGGCACAGCAGATTTGCTCCCTCAAGATGTATGCACCTAGGCCCTTGCTTTCCCAGCCCCGGGGAGCTGTGCCTGTCAGAACAGGGTCACTTTACAGCTGCCTGGGTTTAGCACATACAAATCTCTGACCTGAAATGCTCTGAGCAGTTAAATAACCCAAGGTCGTTAAGCAGTCCCAAAAGATTAGAAATTGTGGACTCCTGAGGGACTTGTCAGGCCCCTAAAATCTCTCTACAATTTATTTTTTATTTAACCAATATTTATTAGAAACCTATCATGTGCCAATCCTGTTCAGGAGATGGGAATTGGATTGGAACCAGAAATACTAGTAGACACACACAGTCCCCATGGTCCTTAAAGCCTTGTGGGGGCAATAGTAGTTAAGCAAATAATCACACAAATATCATAAAATCGTAGCTAAAATGCATGTTCTGAAGAAGCACAAACTATGAGGAAGTCTAATAGGGGCACCTGTTAGCCATGGGGTAACCAGGGCACCTTTCTGTGAAAGTGTGTGCAGAAGGCCTTTTCACTTTGGAGGCTTTGAAGTCAAAAGGCTATAAATTTAGACTCTTGATTGTATGTCCAAATGAGGTACACACACCCAGGCTCAGAGATCCCCCAAGAGGAGTGAGCGAAGCTGTTCTATCTGCCCCAGAAACTTACTTTATGCTCAGTCTTCCCCATTGCAGCTGATGAGATTTCAACCTTCCATACTTAAGCAAAAGCCTAAGTCATCCTTGACTCCTCTTTCTAGCATCTCACAATAGACCTATTCATAGGCCTTGCTGGTTCTATCTTAAGATTACATCCAGAATCTGGCCATTTCCCAGCACCTCTGCTGTGACCCCAGGGCGAGCCTCCAGTTCTCCTCACCTGGGTTACCCCAGTTAGTCTCCTGGCTTCTGCCCTCGCTCCCTATAGCCTATTCTCAAAACAGCAGCTAGCATAATTCTTTTAAGAGCTGTATTAGGTCACATTCCTCCTTTGCCCCAAATCTTCAGTGACTCCTTATTGCACTCAAGAGCAAAAGCCAAAGTCAAAGAGCAAAAGCTCAGCCCTGGCTGGTTTGGCTCAGTGGACAGAGCATTGGCCTGCAGACTGAAGGGTTCTAGGTTTGATTCTGACCAGGGGCACAGATCTGGGTGGTGGGCTCCAGCCACCTGCCAAGTTGTGGTTCCTGCATTTCAAAATCTCTCCAACTTTATTTTCTCCTAGTCCCTATCTCCCCTACCTAACTCCAGCCACACTGGCCTCCTCCTTTTTCCCCCAGGAACACGCCTGCCTCAGGGCCTTTGCACAAGCTGCTCCCTCTGCTGAGAATTCTCCTCCTCATACCCACATGGCTAATTCCTTCAGGAACTGCAAGTCTCTGCTCAGATGCCAGCTTCTCCATAAGGTGTACCCTGACCACCTAGCTCAAAATTACGACACACGCCTTCACACACATTTCCCAACCCCTGCATCCTTTCTCTATAGTACTTATTACTATTTCCCATGCTACATATTTAATTGACTTAATTTACTTATTCACTTTGTATCCCCCATTAGAATGTATGCTCTAGGATCAGAGACTTATATCTGCTGAGTTCATTAATAGATCCCAGCAGGTGTATAAATATATATATCTACCAAGCACTCTGCGTTAAACTTGTGTGCCCGTGGCTGTTCACTCCATTGCTGTTCTGAGTTATGAATTAATACTGTAAACAAATATGACAATTATTGTATAATGATTAACACCAGTTGCATTTATGTTCATAAAAGCGATACTTTTTTTCAGTGTAAACATCTTAGATATACAATTTTGTTAACTCTACTTAGGCATGTCCCCATTGTTTTAATGGAAGCAGCAGGGCCCTGGCATTCAGTGTTCCTCACTAATAAAGAAACCCAGAAGGCTAGTCACAATGGTGTAGCATTTGGAATCAACAAGCTTCCAAACAGAGGGGGACTCTTTGTCTTGTTTGAAAATTGCCCTTTGCACACATAACATATGGTAATCTTAGAAGACCCATGAAGCAATCGGGGAGATCTAACAGATGGGAACACTGTGTTCTTTGAAATACCTCTGACAGGAGCAGACAGTCCCTCCCTGCCTCAAACCATCCTGAAGGGGAAGTATGTAAGCTTGGAGGGGGTGGGAATTCCCCCTTCCCTTTGGTCTACTTAACAGAGGAGCCTCATGAGGGTGAAAGATGGGTCATTTCCAGCCACCAGATGCTTTAACTTGAAGCCAAGGCTGCCTGGGAAATAAGATATTGGAGGATACGTGAAATTAACTTTTAGTTGCCCCCCAAGCAAGATTGTTATAAAAGCAATTGGCATTAAAAATTGCCAACTCTTCAAGCACCGATGTTTCACAGAGCCACCCATAGATGGCAGCACATGACCCACCTTCCTTCACCAATTAATGGCTTCAAACCCCCCCACCCCACCCCCACCCCCAAGCGAATGTCCACTGAGAAGTCTGCATGTTTCTTCTGGTCCTCTGAAGCTGTCCGGGTCATCAGATAGCAATTTGAGGTATGCAATGAAATATTGGGGTTTTTTCTCCCTCCCTCTCCAGATTAAGCCTCTTGGTGACCTCAAACCACAGTTACCAAGTCAACGGTAGTACTGTGACCTGGAAAAAACAGCGAGGAAATGAGAGATAAAACAAAACAAAACAAAACAAAAACCATACTCTGTGCTTTTCAAGAGAGAAAAACATCATGGAAAGCATGCAGTTAGCAAACTGAGACAGAGACTAGTTATGTTCAGAAAAATCACATGACAGAGGGGGCAGTTTTATGACCTGCCTTTATAGGATTCACACACCGAGAGCTTTAACATGAGCACTAATATTCAGGTGATGAATACTGAGTTGACCACTGCAGTTCCTTCCAGTTCCAAAAATTTCTGATCTCTGACCAAAAAAAAAAGTTTCAGCAGATAAAGTTTCCAAGAGAATGAAATTATTTTCTCTAGATACTGGCCAATATCTGTATGTATTTAAAAAACAAAACAAAAAATCAAAAATCCTTCAAGTTAACCAAAATATTTAACTGAAATGAAACCGACATATAGTAGACTAGCCTGCTTGAACAGTGACTTTTAAACCACAGGTATGTATGTATGTATGTATGTATGAATGTATTGGAAATCAGTGTGTAGGCCATCATGAGCATTGTAGAATAGAAAGGAACAGAATGAAACACAGTACAATGCAATACAATACATCAGTGTATCCTGTGTACAGAGTTTAAGGTAAAAAGTCTTGCTCTGGGTCATGACCAAAGAAAACTTGCAAAACTCTGCCATGGAGGATGGTGTCTACGTCCAACCTGTATATTTCCTATGGTCTAATACCTATAAGCTCCTCACTATCAGGAAGTCTAATGAAACAAATAGAATTTGGGTTGAGAATGAGTGGCATAAATAGCAAGCTAAATTAAAGATCTCCCCAACCACGGAAATACAGAGTATTAGACCTTTTTTCATCATCGTTATCCATCTATCCATGATTTTCCAAAACAATTCTATTTTCAGGCATTTTGCCCTATTCTTCCATAAACACATTAATAGTCAGGATATTATCTGTCCTAAATTTCAGTCTGGAAAAATCTAGCCATTGGTTAAACCAATAGGCCAGGGGTCAAAACTTAAATGTCTAAAGGAGCTGGGCAGGTAAAATAAATGAGTAAAGCAGGCCAGGGAGAAGCAAAGGATTTGATATGGGTTTTATAGAAAATGTATACTTTTTTAAAGTTGATAAATAACCTTTAAAAAAAATTTTTTTAAGGCATTGTGCTGGCCAGAAACCAGGTCTATTAGTGTACTGAATTGTATCCCCCTACAAATTCCTATGTTAAAACTCTAATTTCCAATGTGACCATATTTGGAGATAGGGTCTTTAGGAGGTAATTAAGGTTAAATGAGATCATGAGGGTGGGGTCCTGATCTGATAGGACAGGAAAAGAGACAGAGATCTCCTTGCCCACATAGGAGAGAAGGGACATATGAGTACATAGTGAGAAAGGGGGACCTCTACAAGCCAGGAAGAGAGCCCACCAGGAACCATATCAGCCAACACCTTGAGCTTGGACTTCTTGTACCCCAGAACTATGAAAAATACATTTCTATTGTGTGAGCCACCAAGCCTGTAGTATTCTGTTATAGCAGCTGGAACATTTTAACATAGGCCTAAGGCCTGTGTATGCCCATGGTTTTTAAGGCTACAACCTTTCCCAGTTGTACTTGATTGAATGAAGCACGACCTCCTCCTAGGTAAAAATCTGATTTAAGTATCAATTCTCACAATGCCTTTGAAGTCTCAGTGCAGCAGTGACAGGGTATTTATTGAACAAATATTTCAAGAGCGTATGTTAAAACTAGTTTTTTTCTGTGAGTAAAGTGAACAAAAGAAAAGCTACTCTAAGAGCATAGAAAGGAAATGTGATCATCTCCAGAAAAGGTGACCTCCAGTTTCAGAATGAGCGTTCTAGTTACTCCCACACCCAGGTCTGCAGCGGGCTCAGCACCAAGCAGGTCAAGGGTTGCAGGATTTGGCTTTCACTTTCCTCTTTTCCTGTTCCAAGTCATTGTCCCTCCTGTTCTAGTGCAATTCATATATTACTGGTATTTGATATAATCCTCCTGGTTTTCAGAACTTCACTTACTTTTCGACAATTACTTTTTAAGTATGTACTTTGGGCCAAGCACACAGCTAGATGCTGAGATACATCGGTGAAGAAAACAGACGAAAATTCTTGTGTTTGTGGCACTTCTAGTTGGGAGAGACAGACAGGAAACAAAAAATAAGTAAAATGTGGAACATGCTAAAAGGCTGTAATGTGCATTTGCAGCATTTTCTGAAAATATTCAATTCAATAGAGAAAAATCATTGGGATTAATGGAACTCATATTTAAGCACAGTTAAGTAAATTAATAACATGTGAGATATGTTAGAAAGATAAAATAGAGTATATGTGCATAGATCAGAAGAAATGGCCGGGTCAGAATACCTGATAGTCAAGACACTCGTAAATATGAGAGACTCAAGATTCATGAGTTCTTAATTTGGCCACCCATTTGGGAGATGCATTCTGACCTCAAGTAACCTTTGCCCAAAAAACACAAATAAAATTCCAGCTGCTCAGCGGGCTGGTTGACAAGCAACAGCCATGGTCATGTGCTGGCTCGAGACATCTTCTCTGTCTGCTGAGACCCCATGATTAAGTTCAACTCTGGTCCTGGTAACTATCAGAAAAGGCTGTGTGGGAGAGAAAGAAACAGCCATCTGAACATTGTTGTAGCTGTAGACCCAGGTACTGTGGTCCCTTTACCCAATTGCTCACTAAGTTAAGCATATTAACTTACTCCATTATTCTCCCAGTGTGAGTTTTAATTGATTTAATAAACCATGTGATTCAATCATCTTAATTCAATTTGTGAGCCTTTGTGGGGCAGCTTGCCTGATTGTATAGAGACTGTCTAGTAATGAAATAATTTCTCATGTGGCAAAGATGAAAAGTGCTCCAGCATCAAAAAATAGAGCACAGAAAGGAGATGGGGAGTATTAAAAATAGAAAGGTCAGGAAAGATCTGACTGAGAATGTATCACTTATGCAAAGACTTCAAGAAATCGAGGGAGCAAGTCATGCAGATATCCTGAGGAAGATCATTCCAGACATAGAGACCCACACATGCCAAGATCCCCAGCTGTGAGCTTTTCTGGCAAACCCGGGAAGCGCAAAGAGGCTGGTGTGGCCAGAGAGGAGCAAGCAGGCTGCAGGCGATCACGCGGTGCCCATCCACATCGTCCCTGCAGGTCCTTGTGAAGACTTTGGCTTTTACTCTGAAATGGTTTCTATAGGAAGTCTTTGGACAGCAGAGTGGTTGAATTCATATTCTAACATAGTCAGTCTGGCTGCTGTACACTGGAAAGGGATGGGGCAGAGCAGGAGGTCAGTTAGGAGATAGTTGCAATGATCCAGCTTTTCAAAAGATGGTGGTGGCTCAGACCAAGGTGGTAGCAGTATAGTGGTGAGAAGTGAGGAGATTCTGGATATATTTTGGACGTAGAGCCAACAGGATGTGCTCTGGGATTGGATGTGGGAAGTGAGAAAGGAAGGAGTCAATGAGGAACACAAGGATTTAGGCCTTAGCAACTGGAGATGGTGAGCCATTAACTGCGGGAGGAGAAAATCGAGGAAAAGTTAGTATCATTTTACTGAAGAAGGAACTGAAAATCAAATAACATACCCAAACTCACATAGGAAGTGAGTTGTTCAAGCCAAGAATCAACTCAAGTCAGGTCATACTTTGAAGTTCGTGCTCTTTCTGTTTCTCAGCCCACTGAGAAGACTACATAGAGAAAGGAGTATACAGAGAGAAGTATATGGAAAAAGGAATATCCAGGGTATCCAGGTAGAGGGGTATCCAGGGAAAATTGTATACAAAGAGAGTAGTATAAAGTATATAGGAAGAGAATTATATATAGAGAGGAGTATGCAAGGAGAAGGGTATATAAGGAAAGGAGTATATAGGGAATGGGGTATCCAGAGAGGGATCTACAGAGAACAATGAAAGCTGAGCCGAGGGATCAGCTAATTCTGGCTGTAAAGGGGGATCAAAGATTTCACGGAGGGCCCTGACCAGTTTGGCTCAGTGGATAAAGCATCAGCCTGTGGACTGAAGGGTCCCAGGTTCGATTCCAGTG
The DNA here is from genome assembly GCF_000412655.1 of Myotis brandtii. Lineage (NCBI taxonomy): Eukaryota > Metazoa > Chordata > Mammalia > Chiroptera > Vespertilionidae > Myotis > Myotis brandtii. The sequence goes on from NW_005354291.1 coordinate 14,076,698, forward strand.
AAGGGCATGTACCTTGATTTTGGGCACATCCCCAGTAGGGGTTGTGCAGGAGGCAGCTGATCGATGTTTCTAACTCTCTATCCCTCTCCCTTCCTCTCTGTAAAAAATCAATAAAATATATTTTTTTAAAAAGGATTTCACAGAGGAAAACTTAAAGCGTGGCCTTTAGGGTGACCAAGATGGGAGATGGGGGTGTTCCAGGCAGAAAGCAGCATGAACAGGACTGACAGGTCTGGAGTGTAGGGGAAATGCAGAGAATCACAGTCAGCATATCTGAAGGTTGGATTACACCATTTCAACAGTTTTACTTTAACTCAACATTTAGCATGAAAATCTTGTGACATAATTTACTCTTTTATATAGACCCAAAGGATTATGCAGGGACCAAGAAAAAAAACAAGGTTTTCCAGGTGAAAAAGAGCCTTTTAAACAGATTTTTCTTACGGTGCCTGTTGTCAATGCTTGTCTCACAACGAACGCCAGGGCAGCAATTTAAGACAAGATAACCGCGGGTGTGCAAAACTTATTTAGCCAGTTGCAAGCAGATATCCTAGGTGGGCAGCTGAAATTACTTGTAAACCCAAAGGCAGTTGGATACTCCTTATCAGTCCTCTTCTGTTTCTAAAGTGCCTGCAAATCAGGCAATGCCGTTTCTGATTCGCTAAGGCTGAAATGGGCCTCAAGATTCGGTGTTCCTGTCAAACTCCTAAGTGATGCTGATACTGTTGTTCTGTGAACCACTTTTTAAGGAGCAAGACCTGACCCTTTGTGAACTGCACTCAAGTCAACATCACATAATGGAAAAGCCTAGAAACCAGAAGATTTGAAGTCTAGTCCTGGATGTTAAGCAGTCAGCATTGATCAGAAGTTAATTTATTATTTTGGAGGAGGGAAAGGTGTCAAGTTAAATGAGTGGAACCATAAAATGTAAACTCAAGGAAATCAGAAGGACATGTTTGAGTCATCAAGACCTTGAGGAGAAAAAAACAAAATGAAAAGTTAGAAATTGCAGGATACTTGCCTCCCCACCACCACCAGGGCAGGTGAGCCATAAATCCAGCAGGAGTTTGACCTCATGGAGCAGAGGGACAGTCTGGCACTGACCTAAGCATGGGCCATCCCCATGGCGCACCTCCCAAACTAAGAATGTTCTAAAGGGAAGAACCACGTGAAAATGAAGTGAGCCTCAATTAAAGGTGGAGAAACTTGTTATCTAGCCAGGCATGCTTTGAGAAAGTTCCCATAGGTATTTGAGACGTGTTTGTGTAGCAAAGGGTGAGATCACGACAGGAAGAATGTTAATTATGTAAAAAGATGTCTGGGAGGTTCCGAGATCCAGCACAGCAGGCCTGTATGACTTTTGTCAGTGTCAGTGTCAGTGTCTATAACTGACAGCTTCAGTTACATAGTTGAGGCATGACGGGGGACCCATGTTGCCTCCTCTGCTATCCTGTTTAGTCTTCTGCTATCATTTCGTGGGAGGAAACCCACAGTTACACAGCTCCTGCCATCTGTTAGCTATGCAACCGTGGGCCATAAACTGAATTTCAGAACCATCATCTCATCAAAATGACAAATGACTCTCAACATAGTCTTGAAGTTCCAGCATGGGCTCAGGAGCCAGACGTGCAGGGTTCAAATCCCAGCTACACCATTTTTAGCTATGTGGCCTTGGCCAAGTAACGTATCCTCATTGTGCCTTAGCTCCCTCATCTCTGAAAACAAAGATGCTAGTGGCACCTACCTCATGTCATTGTTATGAGGATAAACTGAGTTAAGAGTTGTAAAGTGCTTAGGACATTGCTAATGTGGTAGGTACCACACAAGCATCCAATAAATAAGAGACAACAGACCCTTAGAGGTCTATGGACATTATCTTCCAAAATCCACAATTGTTTTCTAAATCTTCCTCTAACTCCAAGTTATTGTCAGTTCATCTTGGATCACCTGGATGAGCCCTCAGACATTGGTGCGAAGCATGGATGATCAGGAAGGAGTGAACGAATTTTAATTAAAAGGCTGTTGCAGTGGTCCAAATAATGTCACCAGGTGTCTGTCTTCAAGGGTTGACATTCACATAGAGAGAGAAATTAGGATGGCTTGGACTGGGAGAGAGTGGCAAAGAAAAGGGGAGTTAGACTTGCAATCTATTTTAAAGGTATAATCTGCAAGACTAAGTTACTAATTGCATTTAGAGGAGGATAATTTTGGGTTCCAGTCTTGAGCAATGAGGTGATGGAAGAGGGTGTTCTTAGTAGAAAGGACCTGCGACAAGAAAAAGAATGGAAAGGAGAGCATCAGGAGTAAAAGGCATTGTACAAGAAACCCACATATCCATATGATACTGCATTTCCCCACAGAGAGAACTCACACACCCCAAATCAGTGGCAAGTAACCGACTGACTCATGAAGACAGTAGCTCTTTACTGAAAATAGAAATTTCTGCCAGCAAAAACTTGAAGGAGGGCCATGCATTTTTCTTTACACTGACATTTAAAATAATTAATGCCTCCTAGCTTGAAAAGTGGGGAAAAATCTCTAGGAACAATTACAAAATCTTAAGGCATACACAAGCCAGTCCTCAGGTGTCAACTTGCTCAACACAATCATAGCTATAATTTCTTGGAGAAGAAAGAGCCTTTGTTAGAGACAGTCTGTGGCTTTTCAGAGGTCTTGTTGATTCAGAAAATGGCAGAGCCATAATTAAAAACCGTGTGTGTGTGTGGGAGGGGGGGATAGTTGAATCCTTATTTGAATTGGGACAGATGATTAGAATGATCCAAGACAAATGACCCCCTTTAGGCTTCAGTGATTCTCCCTGGTGGTCTCTGCTCCATAGTCACTGCAGTACTGTTCCATGCTTTACTTTTAACTGTTTGGATGTGGTCATAGGCTTTGCAATAACATCTCTGGAATTTAGGTAGATTAATCCTACCTAATAAAGAGGGATATGCTAATTGACCCTCACGCCATCACAAAGATGGCGGAGCCCACAGCCAATAAGGAGGGAATATGCTAATTTCTGCCCCACCCTCAAAGATGGTGGCACCCACAGCCAATAAGGAGAGAACATGCTAATGGACTGCCCTGTCCTCAAAGATGGCAGTGCCCAGTCTCCTCAGCCCCGCCAGGGCGGCAGACACTCCGCTGCCTCCAGAGTTCCCAGTCCCTTCAGCCCCCGAGTCACCCAAAGCCGGCCCAAGGCACAGGCAAGCCTCAGATGGCAGCTGCCCAGCCACCCAGGGCTGCCTGAGGCTCAGGTAACCAGGGCTGGCCAAGGCTTGCACTACCAGCAGTGACAGCAGCAGAGGTGTGATGGGGCATCGCCTTCTCCTGATTGCCGGGTTGCTTCCTGCCCCTGAGGACTCCCGAACTGTGAGAGGGGGCAGGCTGGGCTGAGGGACCCCCCCCTCCAGTGCATGAATTTTCATGCACCAGACTTCTAGTAAGATAATAATTACAGGTACTTCTTCACCAGTCTTTCCTATAGACTCTGAAATAATGGGGAAAACTCTCTAGTATATCAAACTGCCAAGAAAAAGAAAAATTAATTCCTCCTAATTTGATTTTAAAGAAATTTTCAGTACTAATAATGATAGATGTAATCATTAGCTTCATTGGGGAAAAGGCTTTAAAATACAGAAATTGTCACTTACTGAACTTGACCCTAGAATGAATGGCTTCTAAGACTGTATTTTCAATGTATCGGGGTTTAGCATAAATTGTTTGTCACATGAAAATTCTAGCTGAAAATGCCTGTAGGTGAAAAGAAAATATAGGTCAGTGAGAGGGTGGTTTTTGACATATTCCAGCTCTGTTTATGGACACGCTGCTTAATGGCTCAGAGCATACATAGACTCAGGCCATAGATGGTCTGGGTTTGAGTTCTAACTCCCCATCCTACCACCACCAAATTTCCAGCTAGGTACATCAATACTCTGTGCTCAGTTTCCTCTCAATAGTATGAGGATAATAATGTACCCATTCCTAGGGTCTTGTGTGGATTAAATGAGATACTATGGGCAAAGGGCTTCCTATAATGTGCTACTTGAGTGTGAGCATAAACACACTCACTGTGGGCAACTGGGCTGGAAGTGGTGTTTGTATGGGTTTTAGCTCTTCATGAACAAACCACAGGAGGATGTGGTGACTTGATAACTGGGCAGCCTTAAGAGCAAATGTTTGCACCTAATTCTTTATAAAAACATTCCTGGGTTGTATTAGAACCTAAACACAAAGAATATAAACAGACGACTCTTGCAAAGGAGTTAATAATGTTTGATCCTCTTCACTTTATTATTTTTAGCTCAGCTGGTGGTGATATACTCTTTTAAGATGCTTATCCCATTTATGTATTATTTCAGGACCTTGGAGAGGCAATAAATGATAGCTTGTACTTTATTTTTTTAAATATATTTTTATTGATTTCAGAGAGGAAGGGTGAGGGAGAGAGATAGAAACATCAATGATGAGAGAGAATCATTGATCGGCTGCCTCCTACACACCCTCTACCCACAACTGGGGCATGTGCCCTTGACAGAAATCAAACCTGGGACCCTTCAGTCCGCAGGCTGACACTCTATCCACTGAGCCAAACCAGCTAGGACCAGAGCTTCTTATGAAAATGCACATTCTCAGAAGGTCTGGGATGGGGCCAGAGACCCGCATTTCTAACAAGCTCCCAGATGATGCTGATTCTGTTGGTCTAATGCCTAGAATTCAAATAGTAAGACCTTTAAAAAGTGGAATTTTCCCTTCATCATATACTAAGAAATCTGAAAGAGGTTCCAGATTTGGTTCAGTCAACAATACCAGTGATGTGGGACCGACACATCAGGAATTGGCTAACTGTGGCCCATGGCTAAATCTAGCCCGCTGACTATTCTTGTGAATAAAATTTTATTGGAACACAGCCATGCTCATTTGTTTATGTTGCCTGTGTCTGCTTTCATGCTAGAACGGCAGAGTTGTAACAGAGACCACAGGGCCCAGGAAGCCTAAAATATTTATCTTCACCCACCTATTAATGAAACAAGTTTGCTGACTCCCAGCTTAGACATTATTATTCATTCTGGACTTGGGCCCATCCCCTCTTCCAAACCCAATAAGGACGGTGTTGTCATGGGAAAAAGGTGGTATGGCTGCAACATGGCTCCTCTCCCTCACATCCTGCCGCCCCCGTACATGCAACTCATCTTCTACCACAGGGCACTGCTGGCAGTTCTCCAAAGGCATCATGCTTCACTGTGGCTTCAGAAAATACCAAGTGTCTTTTGAGGACAGTGAGACAATCACTGGAGCAGCATGTTTGCCTAAAACATGGTGAAGGTCTGCAGCTGAGCAGGTTGCAATAGGGGTGAAACTGAGGGTGGACTCAGAGTCCAAGCTAAAGAGTTTGGACTCACAAGTCAGTGGGGTACCTTGCAGGTTTTTAGAGCACAGGATCAGGTTAGTGTTTGAAAGATATAATTCTGATAACTTTGTGTACAATGGCCTGTTGTTTTAGTCTGCTAAGGCTACCATAACAAAATACTGTAGAGTAAGTGGTTTAAACAACACAAATGTATTACATCACAGTTCTCAGAAGCTAGAAGTTGAAGATCAGAGTACAGGAAAAGTCAGTTTCTGGTGAGAACTCTGTTCCTGGCTTGTAGACAGCCACCTTCTCCTTGTGTCCTCACATGACCACTTCTCTGTGCATGATGAGAGAGGGAGAGAAAGAGAGAAGGAAAGAGAAAAAGAGAGAGAAGGAGACAGATGATGTCCCTGGTGTTAATTCCTTTCCTTGTTGGATTAGGACCTCACCCTTATGACTTCATTTAACATTAATTACTTCCCTATACTCCCCATCTCTAAATACAGTCACATTGCCTGTTAGTGCTTCAACATATGAATTTATGGGGACACAATTCAGTTCATAACAGCCAGTGGAAAGAGAAATTTAGGCAAGAAGACAAGTTGGAGCACCAATGAAACATTAGAGGCTGAAAAGACAAGGGCCTGACTCAGCGGGGGGCTATAGTGACACACCAGTTGAAAATCAATGGCCTATAGGAATGGAAAGGAAGGAAGGAGTGACAAGAGAGGGTGGGAAGATAAATCAGTAGGTCTTGGTAACAACGAATTTAAGCCAAGATGGACTGTCACTGACAGCTGTGTTTAAAGCCTGGTGATGAGGGGAGGGAGCTGAGAAAGAACTTCTTTGGGCAATAATGATGGTTTGGGACCTAGTCGGTGTGAGGTACTGTGAGGTTATCCAGGTGCATTTGGGAGACAACTAATTCATCTACCCTTAACTGAATGCTACCTAACCTACCTTTTATCAAGAAGTTGTTGATATTGAATTTTTTTTAAAAAGTCATCACACCCAGCTCATGAACCCATTTAATTATTTTGACCATCAGGTTATCTAATGTAAGAATGATCATCAGGTTATCTAATCCAACCATACATGTTAGTTAGGAAATCAAGTTCCCTTATTCTGATCAGTGGGGATGATTTTGTCACCACAGTGCCACACATAATATCCTCTAAAGAAATATTTAGTGGATTTTATTGATGCATGCATTCGAATGATAAATATATATTAAATACACACCGATGACAAGATACAGTTCTAGGACTGGGGATTTAAAGCTATCTAAAAAAGGAGCTAACTCTAGTTTGCAATGGAAGTGAGCTGGTCTAAAAAAATAGTTCTGTTCTAAAAAATGCTTACTCATTTTTTTCATCTAAGCGTTCACTTTCTTCAGTTTTCCTTCACTGTCAGGAAAGAAGGTGCAGTAGCATTTTGAGAAGGATCTAGGTACATTGCACAAAAGTTAAAGAGGAGGCTGGCAGAGGAGACAAGCCAAGTGATGATATTTCTGGGAGCTGATTCGACAGCCCTGCCCAGTAGGAGCTGGCTCTCTAAGAAACAAGACAGTGATATGGACTGAAAATCAGGGTGCATACACTACGCAAACCTACAATAACGTGCCTTGTATTTGTTTTACTTATGGAGACCACAGACTCAGGCACCATTGTAAAGTTTCTCCCCAGCCTATCTTTTTTAGTCATTGGAAAAAGAACAAGTCAGAGCAAAAGAGCTCCGGGATCCTTCTAGCTGTGCCCTAGAAGTTATCATTTCTTATAATGTAGCCCCTTTACTCTTTGAACTTGATGCTGTGAATTCCAAACGTCTTGAATGATACAGTTTGTCTTTTATAGGCTGCAGGGCCACTCTGCTTTCCCTCCGTCACCTTTACAACCTCTTTTCATGCAGGCTCTGTTTTCGCATACAAGAACCCTACCCCAGTGCCTTTTGACTATCTCTGCTTTCCAATCAACAAATATTTATTATCTCCACATGGTATGCGTGACCTTGGGCCAGTGCTATGAGTTAAAGGTGAGAGAGACGTGGACCTTGTCCTTAAATAATCAAGCCAGCAAACAACAATCATGCAGCTGGTTGCTAAGTTCTGGATTCAGCTTCCCCACCTATCAGCTTCAGCAAGTTATTTAAATTCTTCTAAATTCCTGGTTTTGCCTCCACAAATAGGCACTCAGTACAACGGGAGGGGGGGGGGGGCGTAGAATTCAGCTTCCCCACCTATCAGCTTCAGCAAGTTATTTAAATTCTTCTAAATTCCTGGTTTTGCCTCCACAAATAGGCATAATGATAATAGTATCTGTCTCATAGGCTTGTTGTGAAGATTAATTAAGTAATAAATGTATGGTGCCTACACATAGAAAGTGCTTAATATAATTTAGTCTTAGTGCTATCATGATCATTATTTCCATTGGGAAGAGGATGTTTAGACTTTTCCTTCTGAACTCCCCTCCCTCTCTGTTCTTTTTTTCCCCATTGTACCTCGTAACTGCACAGGGTTCTCCAGTTTTCAGAGCAGAGAGAAAGATGGTCTCTGCAGAGGACCTGAGACCCGAGCCAAACCCTGACTGCGGATGTACAGGGACCACAGATGATGAGGTGGTGCCTCCGCTTAATCTGCTTTAGTCCTGGTTTCTTCTCATTCATGACCTTTGAGAATCATTGGTTGTACAAGAGAACAAAGAACACCATTACGCAGCCAATGGTCAGTTTTGAGGTATTTACTCAATAAATATTTATTCTGCAATTTCTGCACGCCAGGCCCTGGGTCAATGCTGGGGGTAGTACGGTCACATGGCAGCCACAGGCTCTGACCTCCTGGGGCACAGCCCAGCAGATGGCATTCAAACATTTATGGGCAAGCAGAGCTCTAGAAGTGCATGGAGTGGGACTCAGCTTAGGCTGTTAGGCATTACCCTGACCTTTCTCCAGGGACCACATTGGAATTCCCATGTGCAGGATGGCAACTGCCAATTGCCCAAACCGGAAACCCAGGGTGAAACCAACACCTGAATGCTTGGGTGCTAAGCAAGGAACTGAGGAGTGGGATACTGAAAGCCAGTTATGACATTGGTTGTAAATTGCAAAAGAATGTGGGGGAAGGACAGTTTTAACCTCACCAAACTATTTTCTGCCAGGAATAGTAGTTCAAAAAAAGTAATCTGACAATGAAGGGGTGGTTGCTGATATTTCCGGTGCCCTTCCACAATTCTCAGGAAACCACCAAAGGTGACTAAACTATGATTTGAACTCAAAATAATGAGAGCACCAACTTTACCAACCGAATGAATGACTGGAATTGCTCTCAGTTCGCTAAGCTAGCAAGGCTGAGCCAGTCTCCATGAAAATGGTAGTTCTAATGATCACAGGCTCAGCAGTGATTTTATATAAAAATATCATCCAGCTGTTTAGCCATCTGGCCAAGATCTGATTGCCATCCCTTGAGATTCAGGAAGTCCTGATTGTCAAATCACAGCTGAACACAGCTGGGGTGAGGGTGTGGGGCTGAGCCCTGCTGTTAGAACTATCCTCTCATTGGAATGAGTCAGCTGCTGGGTCAGGGCTCAGCTGACCTCAGGTTCAGCCCCTCACACACAACTCACTGTGTGATGGCAGAGGCTGCCCAGAGCCACAGTTAGATGTCACATATGGTGGGTGAAGCAAACCTCAGGCATTCCAGGATGGGCAAGGCTCGGAGGCAGTATTAAAAAGAACTAACATTTGTTGAACACTTGCTCTGTGTCTTGCAAAGTTGTGAATCCCACTTAAATTACGTGGTAATCAAGATGCTAAGTGGTTACGTCCTGTAGGGGAGGGAGTGGGGAGAAGTATTAGATTAGTAAGCGTCCTTGGAGGACTCAGATAAGAATTCAGAAACTGAGACCAAGGCAAAGGTCCAGCTGTGTGAACGGGTGCCCTTGAAGAGAGGCTGGCAGGCTTGGAGTCACCCAAACTTAAGGGCTGTTACAAGAGGGGAGGCAAAACAGAACCGAGCGGGGAGGGGCAAAGAAGGACTTAGAAAATGAGGTGCAAGGTTAGCCATGGGTTTGGGTTCCAGATTCCAGGTCTGTCTCAGAAGGAGAGAGAGAGAGAGAACAACTCTCTCCTTACCAGCTGCTGCCTGCCTGCCAGGCTAGGAAGAGGGCGCAGGTTGCTCAAAAGCTTCCTGATTCACCACTCTTGGGTTAGCAGCTGTGGCCAGCAGCGAGGGCAGGAAGGAGAGGGGGTGGGCCGGTTGTAAAGTACAGCAAGTCAAAGACTGTCATTTACTGGAAAGGGAACACTGATTCCAATGCAAGACCGAGGCGCTTCTGAGGAAAATTTGGGATTACCTCAGGCTTTTGGAGAAAATGTACTTTCATTTTTACCAATTATCATTCCCCCTCGGTCCCTCCAAATAGGTGTCCCCCACCCCCTTTCTCATCCAGGACAGGCAGCTGGCAGCACAGCGAGTCTGCAAGGCTCTTTGTCATTAGTGGGAAAGGAAGTGGCTCCTGGGTCACTTAGGAAGTGCAGATGTACACTCAGTACGGCAGGCTGGCTGCCATCTGTTGGCTCACGAGTATGAAACTGCACCACAAAGAAATTACAGGGACTCTTTGGGGCCCTGTCCTCACTCCTCATTGACTAAGGAGTTTGACAGGCAGCATAATGGGGGCTGGAGAGTAGACATTGCAGTCAAAACAGCGTGGGTTTGGGGTTCTAATACTAGTTCTGCCAACACCTGATTTATATAAAGTCTGAGGCAACAGGCCTGTCTCAGCCCCCGTGTCTGTGTCTCTACAATGAGGGGGTTGTATTTGATGATGCTGAGGAATGTTAGAATCAGATAAGATGATGAGAAATTCCCTCCTCCCTCACATTCCCAGCACTTCAGCCAGAAACCAAGGAGTCATGGGATACGCCTTGCCCCTTTGTTTCCCACTCCTACTATTTCCACCTCCTAAATCTCTTGAATCCATTACTTCTTCTCTCTCTCAACTGTCCCTGCCCCTGTCAGGCTCTGACACTCTCTCACCTGAATACACTGGTTCTCAGTGTTCAATTTTACCCTTATTATGTATCAGCCCATTCACTTCCACTGACCCTTCAGTAGCTTCTAGAGAGGAAGTATTCTTTTCCCTCTGCATCATCAGTTTCAGGAATGGCAATCCTATATAATAAAGCCTAATATGCTAAGTGTCTGACCATTGGTTTGACTGTTTGACCAGTTGCCATAACACGCACTGACCACCAGGGGGCAGACGCTCCAACCAGTAGGTTAACTTGCTGCTAGGGTCCGGCATATCAGGACTGGGCAAGACGGGCTGGGCATACCCTGGAGCCCTCCCATGGTCCCTATCTTCTCCATGGTGTCTACTATCAGATGCTTGTACAGCGAGCTAGGTCTTTTCCTTCATGAGAAATTTCTCTATATTCTTTGACATTTCAACTAACATTTGCTAATTGTTCTCTCTGTATTCTACTGAGTGCTTACACATGTATGTCATTCAATCATTACAATTTGTTAAGTAGGTATTGTTATCATCTTTTAAAGATGAAAGAGGTCAACATAACTTGCATGAGGTTCCACAGCTAATATGTAGTGGAGCTGAAGTTTGAGTAAAGGCCTTTCCCATTCCAAGTACAATGATCTTTTTACTACATCATGAAACCTTTAACAAATATCTAGCTTGAAGCCTGGCTTTTCCTCCAAGAAGCATTTATTTTTGCCAGGAATTCTGAAGTACCATTAGATTTTGTAATAGGGACCCTCTACCTATAAGGATGTAAATCAGTGCTTCCAGCTCATTTCATATTAGCTCTGCAACAGGGAGAGGCCATGATTGGCCAAAACCACATTGGATTATAGTGAGTCAATAAGATGAAGGGGAAGCTTCCCAGATGTCATGGTTTTAAATGACTTAAAAAACATATATATACAATAATAATTGTTTCATAACTCTAGGACAGACACAAAGCATATAGCCACAAGTCTTTCTCAATGGAGAAGATAGAATTGTTGGTAGTAGGGTAATCAGTTACATGTCTGCTCAACATAAACTTACTAAAATTAAGTAGAAAATAGACTACAAATGAAAAAAAAATGCATTGTCTCTGAGGGGCTCCAAATTTCAGTAGGAAAAAACACACATGGTATAGACATGTGAATTCAGTAAGCATTTATTGAAGGCCTACAAACAATGTTGACCTTTTCTTTTTCTTAATATATTTTATTGATTTTTTTTTACAGAGAGGAAGGGAGAGGGATAGAGAGCTAGAAACATCGATCAGCTGCCTCCTGCACACCCCCCACTGGGGATGTGCCCGCAACCAAGGTACATGCCCCTGACCGGAATCGAACCTGGGACCCCTCAGTCCACAGGCCGATGCTCTATCCACTGAGCCAGATCGGCCAGGGCAATGTTGACCTTTTAAGGAATATAAAATATGCAGTCTTCCACTTCAAGGACTTGGGAATGAGAAGGAAGGGGGAAAGTAATATTTCTTGAGTGGCTATTAGATGGCAGTCATTTTATCTCACTGAATCTTCATAACATTCCGTGATGTAGATAGTATTATCTCTTTTTTACAGAGGAGGAAACTTGGTCTCAGCAAAATGGAGTGATTTGCCCAAATCCTACAACTGGTAAATACTAGAGCTGGGTTCTTAACCCAGATCCCTCTTTAAATCCAAAGCTCATATACCTTACACTGGATCACACTGCAGAGAAGATTTAAAAATATGCATAAACCATTACAACTAATATAGAAATATATCACTGACAAGGAATCAAATAAAGTTGGTGTTATTTGAGGTGGACTTTAGAAAAAAACAGATGGTATTTTTCAGATAGAGATGAGAAAGAGCATGAGAAAGATTTGGAAGAAACATTAGAAGGTGTTTGGAGGCTAAGAGTTGCACAAACTCTCATGGAGCTTTAAAATCAGAATGATCATTCTAGAAAGGGTATCTAAGGTGAATTAGAGCAGAGCAGATTGGAGGATAGGAGACCAGGTAAGAGATCCCTTTGAGTGTTCTCTAAAGGGCCAGCAATAATGGAAAGGGAAGATGGATTTGAGAGATAAGAGGGGATTAAAGGTGGTACTGAATTGAAATGACTGACCAATGAGTTCAGAATTCGGCCAAAGCAATGAAGCCCAATCCAGGTGATGGAGTAGGTGGCCTGGGCATGAGCTAAGGTTTCAGTAAAGATGAAAGGAAAACAGAGGAAAGGCGGGGGAGAGAAAAGAAGGGGATTTCAGGATTTGCCATCCAAGAAGTGAAGCAGATCTGAGTTGTGAACAAGTTTAAGATGTGTCCTTGCTGAGGAGCGGCTGAGACAGAATGAAAACAGAGCTCATCTGAGTAGAAGAGACTAGAGGATTATGAATCTAGAAGTCACCGTGGAAGCTGGCAGTGAATCATATGAAGGAAGGAAGTACTCTGAAGGCTGAGACTATTGAGAAAGTGAGAAAACGTACTCAGAATCATAGGTAACATATCTGGGAGAAGAGTAGAAGGCAAAAATGTCGAAAGTTTACCATAAGTCAGGGGAAAAAAAGATTATCTCAAAACTGAATAGTGCATCAAATTGCAATCATAGGACAGGTATTTCCATCAGAAAAAAAAAATTCAAAGACACCTCACTGCTAACTTAAAATTTGGAAAAGAATGAAATATTAAACATTCATGTAAAGAATTACATTCTCCATGTTTGCTGGCAAGGAATGTCAAGAAAGGCAACTAATGCTGTCAGATCACATTGAAACGCATTTCTTTCACCATTTCTCACGTGTCCTGTGACTCACTCAATCTACTTAAACCTAGTAAAGAAGAGAAAGATAGAAGCTGAGCAAATTCTCTTCCATTTTTGTTGGATCAACCACTTGCTATCACTGAAACAGGTTTGCATGTTCAAGGACACCCTGCCCATCTCTATCAATTGTGATGTCAATTTGAATGGGCAGAGTGTTAGTCCATGTAATGTGCAAGATGACACACAGCCTGGGTGAATAACTTCTAATCAGCATGAGGTGTAAGAGGAAAGTCTGTCCAACATGGCAGCATGAGCCGCATTCCAGCCTCATGACATGGCATCAGGTTCCATGACTTGGTCAGCAATTGTGCTCCAATTGTTGCTTCTATTAATTACAGGGTTTTGCAAGCCTGGAATTTCCTCCCACCCAGAGCAGATTGCTGAAGCTTATCTTGTGTTTGTTAGTGAAGAGCTCATTGTATTGTCATGCATTCTCTGGTTTAGAATGGATTCAACTGTCGTATAATCCAGGGTTAAATGAAGAGCTCTGTACGCTGATCTTCATGTAATTTCAACTTTCCCATTGTTAGTGCTCTGATTGCTAGAGAATTCCTGAAAGTGTTGCTTAATGATAATGTGGTAGGTCAGGGCAAAGACCTGAGTGGTAAAGATGTCAATCATAAGGGAAAACTGAAGAAACCAGTCCAGGTTGCTGGCAACTGATAAGCTGCATTTGCTTTGTGCTGACATCAGAATCTCATTTGGAAGTAACCTTGGAGGTCAGTGAGTCCAATTGCTCATTCAAAGCATCATTGTTGGAATATGATCTTTCTGGTTTAGAAAACTGGTTGCCTCTTGGGACAGGGCTATGTTACCAAAGCTGAGATCTATATTAGGAATTATTATTTGAGTGCCTACTGTGTGCCAGGCACTGTGCTAGTTCTATAAATGCATTATCTTGAATAGCTCTACCAGGTAGGTCTCCCCATTCTCCTTTTTTTTTTCAGATGGGAAACAGACTCAAGTTCCATGGAGCTAGGGTTTAAACACATATGTGTGGGTTTAGAGGACAACAGAACCACATTCTTTCCACTCATGCTCTCTACTGGTTCCCAAGCCTTGTGTAACTAAGAAGTCCAGTCAACTCCTCTCTGGGATAACATAAATCTATAGCTTCTTTTACAATATTACTAGTAGTAATAACACAATAGATTTTAAAATAATTTGCAAATATATTAATTCCTTTTCATACACATCTTTTAAAATAGATAGAACAGGGAGTTTACAGTTCAGTTTTCAGATAAGGAACCAAGACTCAGAGAACGAAATTTCCTAACTCACATCTGAGGAATCCAGGATTCAAACCCAGGTCTTCTATTGTGGTGGCCAGTGGTTCTCAGAGTGTGGCACCTGGACCAGCAATATCAGCAGCATCTGATCATTTGTTTTACATGCAAATGCTCAGGGCCCACCACAGACCCAATAAATCAGAGACTCTGCGGGTGGGTGCAGCAATCTGGGATTCAACAAGCCTTCCAGATGACTGCCATGCACATTAAAGTTTGGTCTAGGCCAGTGCTTCTTCCATTGCCCAGCATGGCATCTGTGTCTATCTCCCACCCCCAAGTTGTGATCTCTACAATGAACAGAAAGAGAAAAAGGTGACTGGTCTTACAGAAGCTTTGGCACCTGAAGTGAATTTCCTCAGCAACTACTTAAGATTATGCTTGGGATTCTTGATGTGGGAAAAACAGGTATTGGCCCTATCACAGGAGGTCAGTCAAGCCCAGTAAACTTAATTTTCTTGCAATGACGTGAAGGGTGATAAACCCACAAAATAGATTGTATTTTTTTTCTACTTATAAAATTTTATCTTACCTCCACAATATTGCACTTGTGAAATATAGCACCATCATAATCAAATGGCTTAGGGGATTTTTGTTCCTGATAGGGTTTTGCCTGTGATCATTAAGTAAAATATTTACCAATGGACTGTTTATTATAAACTAGAGGCCCAGCGCACAAAATCATGCACGAGTAGGGTCCCTAGGCCTAGCCTGGGATCAGGGCCATGTCCGCCGCTCCGCAACATTCACTGCCCCGCGATGCTCCTCAACGCTCACCGCCAATCCGCGATGCTCGCCGCCGCTCGCCGCCCACTGCCCACTGCCCACTGCCCACTGCCACTCAACAGTCCCCAGTCCCACCCAGCTGCCACCCCTCCCCCCCTGGCCCCCTATTCGCTGTGGTTCCCCATTCGCCATGCTGCAATCAGAGCCTGCAAGGTGGCGGGGGAGGGACTGAGAGGTGGTTAATGTACCTCATGGTGACTGGTCCGAGAGGTCGTTCCAGTTGTTACACTTATGGTCCTGGCCTTTTATTATATAGGCAAGAGGGGGTTAATGCACCTCATGGTGACTGGTCCGAGAGGTCGTTCCTGGCCTTTTATTATATAGGATTAGCAATATTTAATTACTATGAAATTTAAGATGGTTATTCCGTGACCAATGGAGACTGTGGAGCCCAGAAAAATGGTTAGGGAAGTGGACAATTGGAAAGTTGAGAACTGACAACTCTGACCAAACAAATGACCATCAAGATGAGTAGAAATACCACTTATTAAAAATCAATATCCACTGGAAGAAAGCATTGCATAGAGCACAAAAGCATGGCCTTTGAAGTCAAATGGGCCTAGCTCCAACCACAACTCTGTGGCTGCTTATCAAAAGAACATTACCTATCTGTCTACCTTCATTCTCACTTTATGCACCTGAAGAATGAGGATCATATTTCAACCCACTCAAATTGATGTCATGAGAATTCAGTGAGCTCATCATATATGAAAAGCACTGAAAACATAGTAACTAGCACAAAGTAAAGCTGTTGACAAGTATTTTTATGTATTAAATATGTATTTGTGCCAGACATCTGGTAGCTCAGATAACAGAGGTGTAGCAATGACTATACCATGAACCTTGCCCTCTGATCCTTCAAATCTGAATTCCTCTCACTCTATTCTGGCAAAGTTTGTCTTTGGTTTGTTTTTAACATAGCACTTGGAACATATCCAGAATTCACTATATAATCTGGAGGGCTGAGCACCAGTAGAACTTCTTTCATAAGTACCATATTGTATTTTTAAAAATATATATTTCTATTGATTTCAGACAGGATGGGAGAGGGAGAGATATGGAAACATCAATGATGAGAGAGAATCATTGATCGGCTGCCTCCTGCATACCCCTCATTGGGGAACAAGCCCACAAATGGGGCATGTGCCCTTGACCAGAATCCAACCTGGGACCCTTCAGTCCGCAGGCCGATAGTTTATCCACTGAGCCAAACCAGCTAGGGCATAAGTACCATATTTTAACAAACCTAAAATTCCATCATTGAAAGATGCATCATTTTAGGTGCCATTCAGAAAACAAAAACCACTGCCTATTATTATAATTTTAAAATGCCACTGATTGCCAAATACTCCCTAATTTCAGTTCAAAAGGTGAGGGAAAAAAATCTGTTTTAGAATTAATGCAACGTAGCACTTATACTTCCTCATCACTGCCCAAAATCCACAGAGACATTCTGCCTGGATTATGTGTATACACTATGTGCTAACAGGGTAGAAAGGGAAGTGGCTCATGAGAAGGACATTTCACAATAAACTGGAACTGGCTTGGAGGGAACTTTATTGAGCCAGAAAATAAATAAAACATCATTGAGATAGATCCTGCATTTAGAGAGAGTAAATTCCTGGGCTACCTATGAGCCATATCAAAATGATTGCAGCCAAGGCAGTTAAAGATACATTTATTTGGTCCCTACTCTTTGTTATTTGGTGTAGGGCTACAGGCAAAATAGCATTTATTTTCTGTAGGGGTTCACATACTAGAAGAGATGGACACGCCAACAGCATGCAAATCTATGGTTCAATATATTGGACTATCCCATGAGCCATAGTCTATCCACTGAGCCAAACTGGCTAGGGCGTAAGTACCATATCTTAACAAACCTAAAATTCCATCATTGAAAGATGCATCATTTTAGGTGCCATTCAGAAAACAGAAAATAAAAAACAAGTTTCATGCACAAAGTCTAGAAATAATATAGGGAAAATGATTCATTGGAGGGGACAGAGTGTGGGAGAGTAGGGGGAGCATATCAAAAAGGGCTTCCTGAGAAGACAATAACTAAGCACGGTTCTCAAATATAGTCTAGAGCTGCATGAGTAGCTAGTGAGAGCAACAATTGACAAGAAGGTGTGGGTGTCATTATGTCTATTAAAACTAACTTTGTTCTCTCACAAACTAGATTTTATGCCCCTCACTGAGCCAGTCAAGAGGGAGCGTGAGGAAGAGGATAGGTATCCTCCTGCCCAAACCAGTGACTTGGAGAGCTCACATGCAGTACCTCACTGTTGTTATACACATACACAAAGAAGACAAAGTGAAAAAACCTGTCACAGACTTCACGCTTTTCTTTCAAGGAGTTGACCAACTCCTACCTTTTATAGAAAGCAGCCTTAGGAAAAGTTGAGTTCTTCCTTTTCTTTCTAATTCCCCGTATTTTATTCTGTAAGAGAAACAAAGGAGAAAATACATTGCAATAAAGGATGACAAAACCAGACTTATTGTGAAGTTGATAGAAATTGCAAATGGAGGAGCATGTGTGATTTTTCTCAAGGAGGGGTTTTGCTATGTATTTGGGAATGGTCTATATTAGCTGGGAAAATGTGTACGAAATTGACTCGATTTTTCTCTGGGCACTCATTCAACTTCATTGCCTTTCTGTCTCCAATCAATGCTGATGGTGCAGTAAAGTTTTTATTATTGAGAAAAGTCTGGCCTGCATTGACACTTCCTTAGTTAGCAATTAATTTACTTGAGCTTTATCAGCTTTTACTGCAAATATAAGGTCCCTCCTTATATGGCAAAGTAGCTTGAACCACAAATTTAGTGCTGTTCCTTCCTTGTTTTATTTTAATAGCTGTCATTTATCAAATTGCCTTCTTCCTACATCTGTTACCTGCTCTATACCTTCATTTGCTCTGATCAACAAACCAGGTAACAGCAGTTCAATTACAGATGTGTAGACCAGGGCAACCATATACCAGATGACTCATCTTGGGACTTTCTGGGATTTCAGGGCTAATTTATCCACAAAGAATATATGCATAGCTCAGTTTCCCTCTGAAATAAAATACTGAACCAGTTACACAATTCCCTGGACACCGATTATGGTAGGTAGAGATAAACAGGAACATAAGGTTATGGGTACAATCAAGGAGACCTCACCTCATATAAATATCTTTGGATATTGATCACAAAGGCAAAGCTCTTAGCACAGTGCCTGGTAAGTAAAACCATCAGAAGGTTAGTTTCCTCTACATAGGGCTATCTCAAGGGCATCCCATCCTAATCTAAGATGATAGGTATTTTGGAAGGATCCTACACTATGGAATTGGAGAAACACAGATAAAGCAGAATCTTTTTTTTTTTTTTGCTACCCCCCCCCCCGACCCCCTGTTCGCTGTGGTTCCCCATTCGCCATGCTGCAATCAGAGCCTGCAAGGTGGCGGGGGAGGGACTAAGCCAACTCTGAACATTTTCTTCATTATTAAACCAGCTTAGGAAGACACCAAAATCTCATTTTTTAGCACATTTTGGTAGACCAAAAAATGTATTGCACTATATATAAATGGAATTCAATGCTCGAATCAAACCACAGAGAATTTTTGTGTGTGTACGTTATTTATAATTTTTATAAAGCACAAGGAGTTATACTTTCATCAGAAGCTTTTGAAAAAGTCCCAGACTCTCTTTCCCTTCTTCAGTGTCTGACATCAGGTCACCCTGGTTTATGATCGGGAGCACTGGGGAAAGAATGGATGACAGAAAGGATAAGGAGCTAGTGGGTTTCGATTTGTGTATGATACGTAGGTAAGTCATCTGTCTTTTCCACACTTCCTTCTGACTCCATGGATGGGGTGGTAGAATAATTACAGTAGAAAAAAAAATCAAATACCAGTGATGACTTTCCTCTCCCCCTCCCTTCCCTGTGAGGTTGCTTATTACTTTTCATACCAGCATTTCAAATAAAGGTTTCGATGGCTCTCAGGGCTCCAGTCAGCCCCAATGGCATGTTGTTCAGTAAATTGTGATGAGAACATCACCATGGTGTGAAGTGTCTAGAAAAAAGGTTTTTGCTAAGAAAAATGTGGGTATTGTGTTGAGAAATTAAATAGTTAATACATTTTTGAGCCCTCATTAACAAATGTTTATTAAAATATTAATATTTTCAAATGAGACATTGAATATATAAAAAATTACATTTCAATATTTAAATGATATTCATGGGGAGACATACATTTGGATTTTTTGTGAGTAAAGGGCACTCTGAATAATTGTGCTTTTCAAAACCACTTAAAATTTTAAATTAAAACATTTTAGATATTGAAAAGATCTTAGGCATTGCCTAGCCCACACTATTTGTATTCTATAACAAAAATGTATCTACATCCTGAATGCCTCATTCAAAAACATCCAACTAGATAATTGTTGAGGGGTATGTAGAGGAATATTTCTTTTTTCTTTTTTAATGTTTGTATTGATTTCAGAGAGAGGAAGGGAGAGGGAAAGAGGGATAGAAACATCAATGATGGGAGAGAATCACCACTCAGCTGCCTCCTGAGTGCTCCCCACAGGGGATCGAGCCCAAATCCTGGGCATACGCAACCAGGAATCCCACCATGGCCTCCTGGTTCATAGGTCAATGCTCAACCACTGAGCCACATTGGCTGAGCAAGGAATCTTTCTATTTTATCATGATACTCCTAACTCAACGCCATGGATACACTATACTGAATCATAAAAAAATTTTACAATGTACTTGTAATAATAGAGTCTAAGGATCTTATCCAACATAAATACAATTTGCCAATATTTTCACTGACATTCTAAAAAACAGGATCCCAACTAACAATTATTTCTTCATATTGTACTTTTGTAACTGACTAGTCTACCTTATTACTAACTCTGGCATTACCCTTTATTATCTAAATAAGCACTTAAGTTCGATGACTCACAACGTCTCTTGCCTGGATCTGTTTTCATTCTCCTGCTGGCCATCCCTCAGTGACCACCGCATCTTCCCAGGGCAGCTCTTTGGCCAGCAAAGAGGGTCTTGAGCACCAAGAAGAATATGTTCCTGTCCAATTAGAAGCAAACATTTCTGTGAATTTCCTTTGATAATTATAAATTCAATTATTCACTCATTCATTCATTTAAAAATTCTTTCTGGGACACATCCCAAGTCCCACGCACTAGATTAAATGCTGTGGACCATCAGAGCTGAATGAGACACTGTCCCTGGACTCATGGTGTCCAAAGTGTGGTGAAGGCAAGATGTGCGTACCAGGCCCCATGGATACACGATAGAGGAAGCAATAAACAGAAATGTAAGGCAGGTGTTTTGGGGAGTAAAGAGAAAGGAGCCATTTCTGGGAATCATAAGGAAAAGCTTTGTCTAATTATGCAAAATCTAAGAAGTCAAGGCACAAAGATACTAGAACTCTTCCGGGAACAATTTCATTCCCCGGCAATGAGGAAGACACAACCCAGCCGAGAACCAGCATCTGATCATAAGAATGTCAACAGTCATTGCCAGGTCACCAAAGAGAACAGAGGGCTGGATCTCAGGACCCCTGGAGTGCAGATAGAGGTCCAAATTGGAGAGAATGGGTCAAGAGAATCTACTCAATGATCAATCCAACCATCTGTAAGCACTTGAGAAATAGTCAATTTAGACAGCTCTGGGAACACACATTGTCAGCTGCTTGAGCAGGCAGGCAGATGAGCCTGGGCCGACTCTGAGAGAACTAATCAGTCAGAGGCACATCTTGGCATTTTAGGTCCATTTTAGTCAAAGGGGTACACTGTCACTGCACAGTGTAGGCTGAGGCATAACAAGCAGCACTATCTTTACCGGCGTTGATGCAGCTCCTGAACCGGTCAGTGCACTCCAATATACCTGCATGTGCCTGGGAGACGCTCACATTGCTGTATTGCCTAAACCTCAGACCCCTCAGACAATGTTGGGTGCCTCTCAAGGCTAAGGCCAGCGAGGCACCTAGAATGCAAAATACAAGGAGACAGTCACTGTCAGGAGCCCACCCTGAGAGTAAGTGAGTACTTCCTTAAAACCTGCCTCTTCCACCATTACTTCCAATTCTAGGAGGGGGAAGGGCTTCAGCAATTCTATGACAGGTAGATACTTACTGTCAAACACAAGTGTGGGGTGCAGCCCAAGAGTCCATCAGTAGATGAGTGGATAAAAAAGCTGTAGTACATTTACACAATGGGATACTACTCAGCTGTAAAAAGGAAGGAAATCTTACCTCTGTGACAGCATGGATGGACCTGGAGACTATTATGCTAAGTGAAATAAGCCAGTCAGAGGAAGACAAGTACCATATGATTTCACTTATATGTGGAATTTAAGGAACAAAAACTAACGAATAAAATAGAATCAGACTCCTATAGAGAACAGGTTGACAGCTGTCAGAGGGGAGGGGGAGTAGGGATGGGTGATAAAGGTGAAGGGATTAAGCAAAAAAAAAAAAAACCCAAAAAACAAACAAACAAACAAACAAAAAACACAAATTCATAGACACAGACAATAGTATGGTGATTACCAGAGGGAAAGGGGGGTAGGGTTAGGTAGAACAGGATATAGGGGGATAAATGGTGATGGAAGGAGACTTGACTTGGGGTGGTGAACACACAATACAGTGTACAGATGATGTATTATAGAATTGTGCACCTGAAACCTATATAATTTTATTAGCCAATCTCACCTCAATAAATTCAATAAAAAACAACAGCAAAAACAAAAAACACAGAGTGGGGCAATGAGTAGTCTTGTCAATTTCCCAAAGATCTGTGATGAGAAATTTCTGTTGACAGAGTCCCAAAGGCAAAGTGTTCCAAGCACCCAGTCCAAAATTACAAATAGGGGTTTTCTGATTTCTTTTTTTTAAAGGAAAGATTTTATTCATCTCTTAACTTGCCTCCTTCCATGAGCCCCCTTCAGACCTCCCCAACTGAAACACATTTCACAGCCCCTTCTCATTCTGTTCATTGAAAACAGACATTCAATATATACACTCCTGAGAAAAAAGTGTTTCCATGTAGGATATTTTTCTAATTCTGTTGTGGCTTAAGCCTCGTTGGTAACATCTGAGTCCTGCTAAGGTGTGCCAGCTCTCCTGCTCAATCTTCAAACACTATTTTAGGATTAGTGCATATCTATTACAATGCCCGCAGGCTCACTCTCCTAAATAAGACCTGAAATTGGCAATCATTTTTATAAACAGAGCAATAACCACAAAATATTTAACAAGTTAAATGTATGGTTTAACAACTACATAATCCAGAGAGAAAGCATAGACATTATCATTTTCATAATACATCTGATTTTTTCTTCATCATCCAATCTGCTTTTTTTTTTTTTTGGTTTTGCATCTTTTTTTATTTATTTATTTATTTATTTATTTTTTTCTATGGTTTAACTACATAATCCAGAGAGAAAGCATAGACATTATCATTTTCATAATACATCTGATTTTTTCTTCATCATCCAATCTGCTTTTTTTTTTTTTTGGTTTTGCATCTTTTTTTATTTATTTATTTATTTATTTATTTTTTTATTAAATCTTTATTGTTCAGATTACATTTGTTCCTCTTTTTTTCCCCCCATAACTCCCCTCCTCCCAGT
>NW_005354291.1:14101138-14131729 GCF_000412655.1 Myotis brandtii
TGTCCGTTCCGTCTTTTAGTTGTATTTTTGAAGTGGTTGTTTGCGGCAGCAGTCTGCGGTGTTTACCTATGCCGCCATCTTGGTCTCTTCCCAAGACATCTCCAATCTGCTTTTTTTTAAAAAAGAGCTAGATTATAATAAATATGTTTCCTCCTCACTCCCATCAAATTCTTTTTTTCTTTCATATTCATTTATACTCAAAATAAAAATTCTATTTGAGAAAGAGAAAAAAAATGTTTACAAGGCAGGGGAGATACATGTTGTTTACATTCTACCATCTAAAAGAAATTGGTAGATTTTCCCCAAAGGACGAGAAAATAACTAAATATGCTATATTTCACAGCGTCACAAATCTTCGGATGCAAAAAGATGAATTACACCTCAGACAGAGCACCCTCTTTCATTAAGACACAGAAGTTGGAGATTCACACAAAACCTTTCTAACACAACCTATCATGAGCCCTGTGACAGGAGTCCCGTATGCCAGGCTTCCAGGCAGAGGTCATTTTCCAATAAACCTGTGTGCAGCCTGGCCAACCAATAAGTAGAAGCCTCCAATGCATGGAAATGTGGGCCTTTCCCTCCATGATTCATCACTGTCAACAATCAGACAAACTGTCGCCGAGAGTCTGAGCATGAATTACTTCATTGCTGTCAATTTTAATTTAAAGCCCATTGGCATCTGAAAGCAATTGAGGAACAGCTAGCTCATTTGTCATGATGAACTCTAGTTAAGAACAGGAAGACAGAATGAGTGATAAAATATTACAGTTTATCCAACTATAACTTTAAGAGAAATCCTTAAATATTTAGAGAAATGTTTAGACTTCCTAGACTGCTACATAGGATTCTGTATAATTTGTTAATAACATCTGTCAATACCTATGAATATAAGAAGCACATCGAGGCAGTAATAAAATGAACAGTAATGAAAAACCAAAGCCAACATTTACAACACTTTATTTCCTTGGATCCTCATGAAAATTTTGTGAGGTAGTGTTGATATTTTAATCCTATTTTGCAGGTGAGAAACTGAGACAGAGGGATTAGGAAACTTGCTCAAGGGCACAATTCTTGTTAGCAGCAGAGCTGAGATTTGAACCAGGGGATGTTCTGAATCCCAAATCACACTCTTCCTGATAGACGACCCGTGGTCGGCAAACTGCGGCTCGAGAGCCACATGCGGCTCTTTGGCCCCTTGAGTGTGGCTCTTCCTAAGCCTTAGGAGTACCCTAATTAAGTCAATAACAATGTACCTATCTATATAGTTTAAGTTTAAAAAATTTGGCTCTCAAAAGAAATTTCAATCGTTGTACTGTTGATATTTGGCTCTGTTGACTAATGAGTTTGCCGACCACTGGACTAGGCTGTTTAAAGCAGATGATGACTGAGTTTATTATGACCTGCATACCCAATGGTAATGAATAAAATCAATCTGTGTAGCAGACAATTTATTCCTGTGCGGTGGAAAAAGTAACCTCATCTTGGAAGCATGTACCTCTTTGGAAAGATGGCCCTGAGAAGCGTGTCAATGCTGCAGTCAATTGTGTAAGAAGCACAGCAGGGGAGAAAAAACTGATATGTGAATAAATTTAGTTGTGTTGGAAATTGTTTGCTTCCAGCACTTCCATCCTTCCCACTTGTTCTGTGCCCTGGGAGGCTGACTTCTATGAACTGCATCCAGGCTACCTTTCCTCACCATCTGGGAATTGGTCCAACCATAGAAGGTCCTGGCAGGGGTAGTGGGTGGGAGGAGATTGTGTTTGGGCTTTGAGTTTCCCCTCCTGGTTGCCTGTTGGCCTACAGGTTGGCAGTGACTACATTCCTCTTTAGAAAATTATAGTTTGTTTGTTTCAGCTCTCTCTCTCTCTCTCTCTCTCTCTCTCTCTCTCGTAACTCTTTAGTCCCCATGCACCTGCTTACTTAAGAGTAGTTTCTTAGCCTGGGTTTCTCTTAAATAAGAGACTGAAATGAAGGCTTATGTGCGATATATGATTTGAGAACTTATCTCAGACAAAAGGAATATCTCAGAGAGGCAGGGAGAGTGTGTAGGAGAAAGAAGTAAAAAGCCAAAACCAGGATAAATAGTTCAATTGGTCATTGCTATCAACTGGTGCTCAATGCCTCTGAACCTTCTGAGGAATTTAATGAACAGTCTGCTAGGGAAGAAATAGGGGAGTGAGCATCAGTTGATTTCTATCACCCTTCTTCAAGGGTGGCACAGTCAGTATTAACTCACCTATTGCCAGGTTGTGCATGCTTGAATGTCAGGCAGGGTCCCATGGTAGCCCACGTCACTGCATCAGAAAAGCCCCGAGGCAGGACTAGAGAGAGGTCACGGTGCAGGCCAATGGCAGAGAAATTGGTCAAGGCCGACCTGTCTCCATGGTGGTGGGAGGAGGGGAAGGCAAGAGGGTATGTGAAAATGGTGCCCTGCTACTGCTAACTCTGGGGTTCTTCTCCACCCTCTTGTTTTTTTTTGTTTGTTTTTACTTAACGTTGCCACTCTTGATAAAGAGCGTCTTCTTTAAAATCTCACTTACCCCATTTGAGATGTCTGTTTTTTGTAACCCAGTCTGCTTCACTATGCTGTAGCTTGAAGCCTGCCTTCAGAGATAATACTCTCCTTTCTTCAGCAGTCTCTCTCCAGACAGTAACACCTAATGGCTTTTGCTCCCCTCTTATGTTGGTTTGGATAGTGCCCCCAACCTTCCAAATTCATATCCTTCCTAGAACCCCAGAATGTGACCTTCTTTGGAAGTAGGGTTATTGCAGATGTAATTAATTAAGATGAGGTCAGACTGGAGTAGGTTGAGGCTTTACTCCAATATGACCAGTGAGCTTATAAGAAGATGGGAAGAGACACAGAGACAGAGGTATATGGGAAATAACCTATGAAGGTGAAGGCAGAGATTGCAGAGATGTGTCTACAAGCCAAGGGAAACCAAGGATTGCCAACAACCACCAGAAGCTAAGAGACAGGCATGGAACAGATTGTTTCTCAAAACATCCAGAGGGAATGAACCCTCCAACACCTTGATCTCAGATTTCTAGCCTCCTCCAGAGCCGTGAAAAAAATGTTTTCCTGTTATTTAGGCCACCCAGTTTGTGGTAATTTGTTATGACGGCCCTAAAAAACGAAGGTACCTCTCCATCAAGTCTCTCCTTCAAAGTCACACAGAGGTCTACAAAGACTCATGTTTTATTTTCTCTTAATCCATCAAAACTTATCTGTCCTGAGTTTATCCTTCAAGGTCACAGCCATTACCAGCTAGAAGTAGGTGAGGAGACTGAGGTTCTCTGCCAGTGCTTTAATCACTAGCTAACATGATACCCAACAACTCAGCACTCTCTTCCTGTTAAAATCTCCTGTCTGCTTAAGAAAGTGCTTTAAGGTCTAGCTGGTTTACCTCATTGGTTGGAGTATCAGCCTGCGAATTGAAGGGTCCTGGGTTTGATTCGGGTCAAGGGCATGTACCTTGGTTGCAGTCTTGATCTCCAGTCCCAGTTGGGGGAAGTGTGGGAGGCAGCCAATCAATGCATCTCTCTCACACATGGATGTTTCTCTCTCTCTCTGTCTCTCTTTCCCCCTCCCTTCTACTCTGTCTAAAAATCAATGAAAAAAATAGCCTCGGGTGAAGATTAATAAATATATATAGCACTTTAAAAACTCTTAACAGCCAATTAGTGGAGAGTGATTTGGGCTACTCCTCAGACCGTACTCTGCAGGATACAAGCTGCCATTGCTCTACCAGCTTAAGTGAGAGGCTCAAACTGGCATAGAGACATTCTAAAAATGCCTGCCACCTGTTAGTTATCCCAACAGTAACCACGCAGGAATTGGGACTGCCTCAACACAGTCCACTGAGGAATAAACCTGTGGATCGGCCAGGATGGGAAATAGACACCTCTGTGGATAACCATTTTCCAGAAGCACAATCATCTCTTGATATGCACTTGCTCATCATCCCCTACCTGTTCTCCTCCCTCGCATTTTCTTGAACCCCATTTTGGTACACAATGAACTCTACCCCAAGAAGAAAAGGTCAAGAGGAAGAATATGCAACTCACTTCTCTTGGATTTGTTGCTTAGATGTAGTTCTTTAAATGAAATACTGGGCAAAGGGGAATTTTGCATGCCATGCGTTTTGTTTTGTTTTCCTTGTTAGTGTTTGCATGTGACAGAGAGTGGAGACTTAAGTGTGGACTTCAGAGAAAAACAAACCCAGTCTGTCTCAAGTCCTCTCAAGAATCAGTGTTCTGGAGCCTCCATCTTCTCACCCATGACCCGGGAGAAATGCTTCCTCATAATGTGGTGGTGAGGATTAAACAAGTGACGTGCTGTCTTTCCTACCTAGCCATGCTGCTGGTGGTTTAGACTCCATGCCCCAAGACCGGTCTTCTTTTTGGTAGGCATTTTTGGCTCAACAAAATCTTACTTTAAAAAATACTTTAGTTGTGGAAGTTAAAGATTTTTAGTTTAACAATTGACCGCTACCTATAGTAAGAAATATATTCGATGTCCAGAACACCACACACACACACACACACACACACACACACACACACACACACCTGAAACAAAAATTCCACAAAACTCACTTTGTGTTATGCAATCTTATATCTAGTTCATGAAAGAAAACATGCTAGCCATGACCCACTAATTGACTTCATGGGGTGGGGGTGGGTGTGGGGACCAAGCCCAGACACACATAAGACTTTGCCAGGTGAGTGGTGACCTACATTTTGAAAAACACCATTCTAGACTGAGGACAAAAGCTCCCATTCTCGAGATTAACTTATAGAAGATTGTCCCTAAGTCTGTTTATAAGTAGAAAGCATGTGATCCTTGCTGATTACATTGCACAGGGCTCTTGTCAGTGTCTTATCCGATAGATTTTTGTTCTCTAGAATCCTTTTCACTATTTTAAGATTCATGTCATCTGCACTTGCTGCAAATTTTTCCTAGTTCCAGTTTGTTATATTATCTCACATTTTGGTCACCTTGTAATCTTAAAAGGCTTCTTACTCTCTGCTCTCACTTACCTGATTAATAGTGCCTGTGTTTCTGAACAGACCATCAACACAGGAACGGACAGGAAGCTAATGAGACTCAAGTCTGTTGGGTTCATTGTCTTGAGAAGTCAACAAATCAATTCACAGACAAGAGAGGGGTAAGCAAAGGAAAGGAAGTTTATTACAGCGAAAGTAACAAAGCTCTTGGGCATGAGAGAGGGGTCCCGAAAAGGGTTTCCGCAGAAGATCACTAGTCTACGGGTTGTTGTTTTCCTGCTTTTGCCCTCTGTTGGCTCTTTTAAAAAAATACCAGCCAATCTCCTTTTGCCCTCATCTCCCTGCTTTTAGTTCCCACTCTTGGGTTCAGGGGGAAGGGAAGCTCTATTGTTGACTGATACATTCCACCTATCTTGTTCATATCCTGACCATCTGGTTGATTTTTCTCCTTATCTACCATCTTCCCTCCTCACGGCCTTTACCCTAAACAGCCTGATCCCATCTAACTCCTGACTAAGGCTTCAGGGCAAAGAGAAATGACCACTTGGCTTTCACCATCTGTTGTTACTACTATACAGGTTTGAAAGTGAAGGTGCCTCTTCTAATCTTTGACATCTTTGGTGGGTTTTGTCCTCATTTTTATTATAGCCCCTTGGCCTGAAGAGTTGTCATAAAGGGGCTTGAACATTGTTGATGAAGCCACCCAAGCACCCGAGGCCACTCTGCTAAAGTGAGGAAAACTTCCTCCATCCTACCACTGCCCACAACTTCCTGGATAATCCCAAAGAAATAAAGCTCTGCGCTCCCAGTGGCTCAGACATTTTGTGGGGGATCAATGGTCTATTCTTGCTAATCATGCAAAAGAAAAATTGCAGGCCAGTAAGCTTAAATAATGTGTCCCTGTCACATCACAAATAAATTGTAAAGTTGGAAACCAAACTCACATTTCTGATCTTCCTGTGCACTTTCCCATATGTTGTAAAGGGTCTTCATCTTTTCTCAAGATGGCCAAGGGCAGGCCGTATCTTCAAATAAAATCTACTCAGAAATTCTTATGATTCTCTGAAGACACCCAAGTCCTAATGTTGCTCTAAATATTGACAAAGTTGTGATTTGTTCTTTCTTTCCTTATAATTATCTTGGCATATCTAGCAGCCCCTCTCATTCATCCCACCCCCACCATCATAGCTCACATTCCTCACATTTAAAAGGAGGAAACTGGGCTTAGAGCTCTCTGGTGGAGCCCCAAACAAAACAAAACAAAACAAAGCAAAAAACTACTGATTTCCTTCAAGACTAAAATTCTCACATTTCATACTTTAAATCATTCTGAAATGAGGATTTGTGTCCTTAATGTGGTCTGCTTTTTTTGCTCAAAAAAAAATTAAAAATCTTAAATTGATGGTGCTTTGTAAAATATGTAGCATCTTAAAATTTATTTATATTAATTTTACATAAGTGTCCATAATGCAAACAGGTCTAAACTTACAATTTTTTATGAGTTTTCTAACATTTCAAGAATTACATTCGAAGCAGATCTCAAATCCTAACTAACTTGTTTAAGGTAGGATTGTAGACTTTTCTCTTAGGATTAAGGCTCTGTCAAGACTGGCTGACAATTGAGCCTCTCTCTCTTACCTTCTCTCTGCTCTTCCTGGTTCTCACTTAAGCAACTCGAATTCCACATAATTCTACATAAATGGTATTGACCACTTAGCCTCCTGACCTCTGGTCTTCAGAGGTCAGGAGGTGTGCACAGTGAGTCTGAAGTCAATGCTTCACGGAACTGGCTGCTGTTGGGGGAACAGGAGAAGTTAAGGGGTTTCCCTATAATTTGCACCCTGAGTGCACCATGTAATTCTTTTGGAAAGCCCCTCTTAGGAGTATTTTAGCCTTTAAAAACAAAGGTTTTTGCTGCTGCGCTGATATAGAACCTTGATACTTCAGATCTGAAAGGAACAAAACTCAATGACCCAGGAAAAAACAATGGTGGGAAAATAAGTAAACCAAGTCTAGTGTAAACAAGACAAAGAAATCTCTTTTTTTGTGAGAGAAATAAGAATTTTAATGACAAGCAGGAGTAAGATTAAGCAAAAATAGGAAATTAAAAAAAAATACTTGGCAAGGTATCCTCAGACAGTTTACATTAGCCAACAATTTATTTCTGGTTTATGAAATTATTGGTTTTATTCAAGAGGGGGTTTGTCATTAAGAAGTCTAAAATTACTTATTAATAAGGCTAAAAATGATCAACTAATAGCATAAATTTATTATCCATTAAAATATTATCAGTGCTTATTCCTACTAGGCCTACATATGACTTCTGTGGAATATGGCATTTATGGTTAGCTAATTGTTTACACTGCTACATTTTCTTCAGCTACATGTAATAGAGAACCTAAATACAGTAGCTAGAACAAATATGAGCTTACTTATTCTTATGTAACAGAAAGTTACTGGGTGGTTGCTGGAGTTGTTTTAATGTCAGGGCCAATGTTTCACATGCCTAGTTTACCCTCGTGATTACAAGATGGCTGCTGAAGCTCCAACTATCAGGTCTGTACTCAAAGAAAAAGGGAAAATATATTTCCTTTTAAATTATGCAAGCAGTTTTCCCAAAATTTCCAACATATTTTTACTTATTATCTCATTGGCAAGAACTGTGTCACTTGGCCATTTCAAGGAAGTATGGACTTTTGAGTGAGGCAATGAAGGGAAAAGAGCATTAGAGAAAGGTGATGGATAAACCAACTTCTAATTTCTACCTGAGTTTTTGTATGTATGGATATTTCTGAAACATGGTAATGTGTAAACAATCCTGAGAAAGAACAAATTTGATAACTTTGAGTAAACTGACATAGAAATTCCAATGTCACCTAGTCTTTTGGGTTTTTTTTTCAGTCTTTTGTTTTTAATGAAGATGAGAAACCAAATGAAATCTTAAAAGTGGCTGCAATAGATGGAATAATAGATCTCTAGTTATATCCACCTCCTAACCCCCCCAAACCTGTGATCTTCAGATGGAGAAATGGGGAGGTTATGTGTAATTACAAGGTTCCTTAGAAGAGGGAAATAGGAATGTCAAGTCACAGAAGAAGATGTGATTATGGAAGCGGTGGATAGAGAGATGGAGAGTTGAAGATGCTATACTGCTAGACTGGAAGATGGAGGAAGGGGCCATGTGCTAGGGAATGCAGGCAGTCTCTAGAAGCTAGAAAAGACAAGAGAATGGATTCTCTCCTGGAGCCTCCAGGAAGAATGCAGCCTTACTGACAACTTGATTTTAAGATTTCTGACCTCCAGAACTAAATGATAATAAACTTGTATTGCCTTAAGCTACTAAATTCGTGGTAATTTGTTACAGCAATAGGAAGAAATTAATACAGACTTTAGTACCTGGAAATAAGGTACTGCTGTAACAAATACCTAAAAATGTGAAAGTGTCTTTGGAGATCAACAGCAACTGGAAGAATTTTTTTTGGTGCCTAGTAGAAAAAAGCTTAGACTGCCTCAAATAGGCTGTTGGTAGAAATATGGATTTTGAGACTGCCACTGAGAGTTTAAAAGGATGTGAGGAACAGAGTAAAGAAAAGCTATATCATCTTAGGAAGTGCCAAAATCATTATTATGAACAGCCTGTTGATAGAACTCTGGATGTTAAAAGTGCAACTAGTGAAAGCTCAGAAGGAAATGAGGAACAGGTTGATTGTACCCTTTCCACAAAGCAGAACTTGTAAGTGAGGAGCATAACTGGTATTATATGCTTGTCCCACTATTGCACTGTGGGAGCAAATAACTTGTTTTCTAATTTTCTAGGTCCACAGATGTAGAGAAATTTTGTAGCTGAATGGATCATACACAGAGTCTCACCCATTCCATGATTTAGATGCTTTAAATGATGAGATTGGGGCTTTTGAGCTAAGATTTAGATGAGATTTTTGGTTTCGAGGTGAGCAGTAGTAATAGGTTGAGACAATAGGTTGGAACCTTTAGGAATATTGGAATGGGATGAATGTATTTTGCATATGAATCAGACTTGAATCTTTGGGAGCCGGAAAACGGACTGTAGTTAACAGAATAATGCCCATTGCCTCTGCAAAGATGACCATATTCTAATCCTAGAGCCAATAAATATGTTGCCTTAAAAAGCTAAAGGGATTTTGCAGGTGTAATTAAGTTAAGGTTCTCCTAAATTATCTGGATAGGCTCAATGTATAACAAGTTTTCTTGATAAGAGAAAGAGGGGGACTAGGAAGTCAGAGCCACAGAAAGATATGTGATGATGAAAAGAAAAACAAAGAGAAGAAAGGGATTTTAAGATGCTACACTGCTGGCTTTGAAGATGGAAGGACAGCCCATGAGCCAATGAAGGCTGCAGCCTCTAGAACAGTGGTTCTCAACCTTCCTAATGCCGCGACCCTTTAATACAGTTCCTCATGTTGTGGTGACCCCCAATTTCATTGTTACAAATTGAACATAATTAAAGCATAGTGATTAATCACAAAAACAATATGTAATTATATATGTGTTTCTGATGGTCTTAGGCGACCCCTGTGAAAGGGTCGTTCGACCCCCAAAGGTGTCGCGACCCACAGGTTGAGAACCGCTGCTCTAGAAGCTGGTGAAGGCAAGGAAATGGATTGTTCCCTTGAGCCCCCCTGGAGAAATTCAGCCCTGCTGACACCTGGACTTAAGGACTTGAATTGTAAGATAATCAATCTTTGTTGTTTTAAGTCACTCAATCTGTGATCATTTGTGACAGAAGCCATAGGAAGCTAATACAGATCAAACTAGAAGTTTCAGATGCTCTTGAAAAATGAAAATTAATGTTTTATTAGAGTATGGCTAGAAGTCACAGTATTATCTCATGTGGGCATGCAAAATAGCAATCATAATGGACATTTACTGACTATTTACTATGTGCTTGGAAAATGCAAAGTGTATTATAGGATTTAATTTAACCCTCACCTATCAGGCACACACTAATAGCATCTTCCTTTTTTCTCCGCACAAATGAGCAGACTGCGGGGGGACAGGGGCATGTGCAGCTGTGCCGGTACAGCTGACAGATTATTGGTAAGGAGCAGATGCCTCAATAACATCATGTAAGTGTAAGTCGTACAATGTGATGACTTGATGCACATTGGAGGTAGCTATTATATCAGTGGCTGGGAACTCACAAGACCATGTAGAACACAGGAGGTCACTTCGGGGACTCTTCCTGCTCTTTTCATGAACATGGGGAAGAAGTTGACCAAGGACTGTAATTGGTGGACTATTAAACTGTGCAGAGAGCCCTTTGTGTTTGTCGTGCTCTTTAAGAGCAGCCCAAAGGCTGGTATTAACAGAGGAAATTTATGTCTGTTAAAGGCCATCTAAGGAACTTCTTAATAATTTTAGAGAAAGATGCCACTATTATCCAAATACACGGGTATTCTAGTTCCCTAAAAGTGATGTTTGAAGCTTGATGGGTTAAAAAAACAGCAAAGCATATAGCAGCCTTCACTTTGCACAGTTCTGATACAAAGGAGCTCAGTTGACTTAGCTGACACAGCATGTGCAAAGCAAGGGCGGCCTGTATTAAGTTCTCAAAGGAGCCAAGGGGAAATACGGCCCTGAAATAGCTGCTCTGTGTCCCCGAGGGCAGGGTCATCTAGCTGATCTTTGCATCCTGATTGGAAGAAAAGCAGTGTGTCTCCTCAGGGAACCGAAAGGGATAGATATACAACTAAGGAAACTACACAATGAGATGTTGAGGTTCAAAAATAAATCAGACAAAGTGTCAGACAGGCAGTTTGTGTGACTTGGGGATGGGTGATTATTTGAGATCTTTGTATGTCAGATTCTTTTTATATCCTCATCCTTTGTCCCAAAGGATGACAATCCTGGCAGTTACTTCCTATGTGTGGAAAGGTGGTTGAAAGGAATGAGGCATAACCGGCCGCCTCATCCCATTTCCTTCGGTTTCCATGTCATATTCAGATTGTGATCATGGCTTCCAGGACCTGCGCTATTTCTGGTGATGCCTCAGACCTGGCACAATGGGAAGGTTAGAATTTAAACAGTAGTGTTTCCACTTGACAGGCTTCTTTGTCATTTCCAACTCTTGTCACCTGCATTGTGTGACTTCTAATTGTGCTTAGTTCACACTTAAAGGATCGCTCCTGCCTATTTTTAGAATATTCCATTTGCAACCTTTTGTCTTCTAATTCAGCACAAGATTGTTAGGCACACAGTGGAAAGGATTAACAGGCTGTAAACAAAACCAAACAAATCAGGAATGATCACCATGCAAACACCGTACTGCATAACAGTGGTTCCATGCCTATTAAAACCATTCCTACCACATTCTTTTTGTCAGCCTTCGACATAGAGTCCTGGTTTGTGGGGATGGCTGCTTACTGCCCTGATCACATCCTCCTATAGAGTCACAAGGCACAGTTTTTACATGTTCCAGTTAACAGGTCTTAATACTTTTTAGTGTATCATCTTTTACTATGTCTCTTAAATCTCACCTTCTCTACTCAACGTCATCTACTGAGCTTGGATCAGTGTTCTTACTAGTGGACATTATAAAAATAAATTGATCGCAGTTTGGAGGCCTACTGTGAGGGTTCACAGCACACCCTTCCCCCCAGCTTTAGGGAGTTGTATTTAATAATAACATCATGTAAGTGTAAGTCATACAATGTGATGACTTGATGCACATATCTATATATATATAAAAAAGCAATATGCAAATCGACCAAACAGTGGAATGACCAGAACAACCAGTCAACCAGTTGCTATGAGGTGCACTGACCACCTCTTGGTCCCTTCCCCTGGCTGGCAGGCTCTGATCACCCGATGGTGAATGGGGAACCGGGGGTGGGGCTGGCTACCAGCAGCCGGGGAAGATGGCCCTGATCACAGGCAGGCCTAGGGGCTGTACCCATGCACGAATTTTGTGCACCAGGCCTCTAGTATATTATAAAATACTTACCACAATAAGGTTTGCTAACTCTTCTATCACCTCACATTATTACAATTTTTTTGTGTGTGTGGTGAGAACATTTAAGATCTCTCTTAGCAACTTTTAAGTATATAATACAATATTGTTAATTATATTCATTTTAAAACTGGAAGTTTGTACCCTTTGACCAACAACTCCCCATTTTCTCCCACCCACCAGCCCTTGGCAACCACCATTCTGCTCTCTGTGTCTATGAGCTTGTCAGCACAAGTTTTCTGTGGTCCATCTTTTGAGAGTTGCTGAATTTCCACATACTTTTTCTCGCCTTCTCCTACTTCACATTAAGCCTGGAATGTGAGACTGAGGGAGATACAGCTCAAAGCAAGCCCTTTGTATATGGGAATGTTTCCTTTATCAAATACCCTTTAGAGTCCCATTGTGTGTAATTCAGAGGGAAATACTTCCTTTTATTCACTTGCTTCAAATGAGATAAAAAGGGAAGCACATTAACCCCTGGCTTGGAATTTAGCAGTGAGGCTATGCCATTGTGATTTCCATGTAAGAGAAGCAGCAATATAATAGCTTTCCACCTTCCCACCTTTGTCTATCCCTGCAGCTGGACTCCAAGGCAAAACTAGCCTGAATTCACTGGTGATAACGGTGCTTACAGAGAAATTGTCTAAGATAATAAAGCTAAGATGCCTTAAACACTTATGTGTCAATGTTCTGTACGCCTGTTAATTTATTGTATCCTCACAACTCTATGAAGCAAGTACTACTGTATTATTATCTCCATATAAAGGCACAGAAGAGGCACAGTGAGCTGGGGTCATGTGTCAACAAAGTAAAGAAGAGCCGGTATCAGCAGCAGTGGTCCTGACCACTGGCGTGGGGTGCATTCTTAGAGAATGAATACTGTGGCAGGTACAGGAGGAGGTCTCTGTTGTTCAGAGATAGGACAATATTTGAAGAGGAAGACATAGGAATATTGAGTTTAGCAAATTGGAGTTGACTACAGTGATGGAGAGACTGTGAGAGAGCAATCCTGTGGGTCTGGCAGGTAGGCAGGACTTGAGGATATCAAAGAGCTCATCAACAGAGAGCACACCTGGCTGCCAGGTCAGGATCCAGGTTCTGGGGAAAGATTGTGAAAGCCCAACATCAATTCTGGTACTGAAACAAATCTGGGTTGTTAAGTTTCTGATTTCAACTAATTCCTAAGTGTGGGTTTTTCCGCCGCACCACCAACCAGTTCTCTGATACCAGCTGGGTGTCCTATAATTCAACTCAACTCTGACACTATCTACCTAGGGTAGCATCAGGTCTCACAGTTGATGGCTCAGTCCTACAAGACCCCCTCCCCCCAATGACTCATTTCAGATGTCAATCACAAACCCAGGTTAGCACCCAGGCTTCTGACCAACTGGCTATACATTGGAGGTTCCAATGCCTCCAGCTTGGTCCTGGCCACTTGGAGCCCAACTGAGCCTGTATCTACCTTCCTGGTCCAGTTGTGGTCAGGTGGCCCAGTTATCTGCCAGGAAGCAAAGGAGAAGCAAGCCAAGGCTGATATATGAAAAATGAAGGGGAATGTCCGTAGATAAAGAGAGCATGAAAGCAGGGAGACCAGTTAGGAAGCTGTTGGAGCAGTTGAGATGAGAGACAATGATTTCTCAGACTAGCCTTGTAGCAGTAAAGAGGGTGAGATGTGGTTGGATTAGAAATATATTTCGGAAGTAGAGATGACAGGACTTCCCAAAGAATGGATGTGAAGGAAAGATCAGGGCTGATCCCCAGATATTTAACTCAAGCCACAGACTGAACAGTAATGCCATTGCTAAGATAGTGAAAAGGAGGGGAGGGAAGGTTGGTGTCAGACATCTCAGTGGAGATGCCAAGCAGACATTTGGACATACAATCTGGAAATCAGGACCACTGCTGGAAGATAATGTTTGTTTAAACTGTAATATAAACTTACATTATGCAAAATGTCTAATTCAGTTTTACCAAATTGAAAAAACACAAAGTTTAACCCTATTAACAGGTGATATTCACTGTTGGTTTTCCATGAAATTAGATCTTTTTATTTAAGTGAGTGTTAAACTACCTTTCTTGACACACAGGTTTGGCTCAGTAAAAACCATAATTTATCTTTGGTCATCAAAACCTGATAAAAGTGATGATTCAATTGCAATATCAGAAACAGTTTCCATATCAACAAAATTCTTACAATATGGAGTCATTGATTCTAGATAAAATCCTGGTTCACTGGTTCATATCTTATGATGGGTGGAGTCAAAATCCTTTTTCCTGAAAAAAAAAAGAAAAGAAAAGAAAAGAAAAGAAAGAAAGAAAGAAAGAAAGAAAGAAAGAAAGAAAGAAAGAAAGAAAGAAAGAAAGAGAGAGAGAGATGGGGAGGGAGAGAGGGAAGGATGGAGGGAGAAAAGAAGAATGGAAGAATGGAAGAAAGAAAGAGAGGCACCCTCCAAGCTGGTCTGATTTTGATTCAGTTCCTCTATTCTGCTTGGAGGGGTCCTAAGCCTAACCCATCCCCATGATCTCAGAGTTATGGTATTAGGTGATAAACCCAGTTACTATGCTATGCACCCAAACTCTCAGTGGAAGTGAGCATTAGTCAGAGACTAGAATTACCTGACTCTGCTCAAACACCCAGTCACATTTGTCTGGAGAAAATCAATTATTTGTTGACTGCTAATTAGAGTGACTCCTACTTATTAAATGTCTGCTCTATGCCAGGCTTATATACTGTCTTATTTTAATCTTCACTATAAATTTGAGTTTCTTTATTTTAGAGATAAGAAAATTGAAACTCAAAGAGATTATTTGCCCATAAGTAGAACTTGGATTTATACACACAGCTGTATCTATATCTAAATGTGATTCTCTGCTTACTCTGTTATATTGTTCACACCAACAAGATAAGCACCGTGAAGAATTAATGACAACAGAGCAAGCTGAAGATGTAAGGATATTTGAGCTTCAGAATCTTGGATCTTCAGGAGGTATCTTATGTAACAGGTTTGGAGCACAGGATGCTTTCAACAATTATCCCCAATTAACCTAAAATAGGAAGGCCATGGATCAGAAATTGAGAAACAGAGCTAAGGTGTTTTAGCCACATAAATGGTGAAGCAGAAGAAGGAGGTCGAGAGAGAGAGAGAGAGAGAGAGAGAGAGAAGCATAAGGCAGACAAGCAGAGAGAAATTGTGTGGTAGATAGGAGGCTGGCTCATCAATCACCCTTCCCAACCCTTCCCCCTTTCTTACCTCACTCACTCTAGTAGAGAATAGAAATTCTAAGCACCAGTGCCCAGCCTCCTTTGAAGCCAAGAGGTCATATGACATACTTTGGGCCAATGAGAGGTACATGGAAGTCTGCTTTGTTGGGGGAGGGCATTTTGGGAAAGCTTTTCCCTTTGTGATGGAAGGGTAACTACAGGCACAGTTGCCCATTTTTGCTCTTCTTCCTCCATAACACCTTGAGCAACAGTCATCTGTAACCATGAAGCAGAATGCACCAACAGAGTCAATACACTGAGGGTGTGGAGTGGGAGAAAGGCTCAAGTGACAGACCCAGTGCCCTGCCCTTGCATCTGAGGCATGTATATAGTAGAGTATGTTTACATCGTTAGTGACTTTAGAGAAGTGTACTCAGAACCGTGGGAATAAAACTGAGGATGAGCACACACTCCAGGCAATCCTGGAGTTGTATCTATGACAGGAAGAGCCTTTCCCTGCTGCTGGTATCCCGTGATGACCAGGCAGAAACAGTTGAGAGCTAGAAGGCATGAATAATAAATCAGTTCAGAAGCAATCTCAATAGGAGCATTCTAAGATAATTAAAAGGAGAGCTAAT
Organism: Myotis brandtii; assembly: GCF_000412655.1. Classification (NCBI taxonomy): domain Eukaryota; kingdom Metazoa; phylum Chordata; class Mammalia; order Chiroptera; family Vespertilionidae; genus Myotis; species Myotis brandtii. The sequence continues at coordinate 14,116,980 of NW_005354291.1, forward strand.
TGCCCACCCAAGAAAATGAATCTGCTAGATTTTCCTTGCTGGTATAATAAATTACCAGTAAGACATACATAATTATTCTATAGATGTTGCTTTACTATACTAGTAGTTATAGTCCAAAAAGAACTTAAAGAAACCAAGTCTAAAAAGAAAGAAAAAAGCAAGTCTATGGGAAAGGCAGTTAAAATGTAATGGCAAAAGTAGAGAGCTTTATTACAGGAACTCAGCCTAGGAACAGGGGCTCAGATTTGAATCACCTCGGCCTGTACAATCAGGTCCTAAGACCCAATTGGGCTAAGGAGTCAACAAACCTAGAATGTGCAACCTCAGCCGACCTGAAAATTTTTTACACTTGGGATGGTACAATTGCTGAAATCCTAGGAAGGTAGACATACTGAAAACCTAGGAAAATGGAAAATAAGATTAAGAAGAAAAATCATATCCATTGTATATTTTTAACCTGAAATGATGAGAAGGTTATTTAAACAGTTTTGTAACCATAGTGACATTTTATGTTGGTTTGTTTGCTTCTTAAGGTGCTAAAAATTATTTGCTTCCTGTGTCTGCTGTAGCAAATTACCACAAGCTTGGTAGCTTAAAACAACAGAAATGTATTCTCTCACAGTTCCGGAGGAGGGCAGAAGTCCAATATCAAGGCTACACTGCCTCCAGAAACTCTAGGCCAGAATCTATCTTTTGCCTCTTCCAGCTTCTAGAGGCTGCCAGCATTCCTTGACTTATGGCAACATCACTCCAGTCTTTGTCTCTGTGTTTACATGGGTTCTTCCTCTTCTGTGTGTCTGTCTAATCTCCTTCTGTCTTTCTCTTATAAGGACAACTGTGACTGGATTTAAAGCCCAGCCATATGATCCAGGATAAGCTCCCCAGGTTAAATTAAGATCCTTAATCACATCTGCAAACTGAGAGTGACATTTTTTTTTTCTTACAAGGTAACGTCTACAGGTCCTAAGAATTAGAACCTGTTATTTTGGGGTGGCCATAATTCAGCCTGGAATGGGGAGTTACTAAGAAAATCTGATCTACTTGACCTGTAATTTTAATTTACCATTTAGATATGTTTAAATTTATAACTAATATGCCAAGTTTAGGGAATCAAATTTTTATCTGGATAAGTATATGAGTATTTAAAGGAATGTTGCTTGTTTTTAAAAGTCAATTTTAAAATAAATTTGATATATTCATAAATTAGACTTTCAACAAAATACAAATAGTATTGAATAATCTTCACACAAAAGTCTCTTGGATTTAACATTTTTATTTTTTGTTAATTCTCACTCGAGGATATTTTTCCATTGATTTTTAGAAAGAGAGGGAAAGACAGAGAAATATTGATGTGAGAGAAACACATCAGTTGATTGCCTCCTGCATGAGCCCTGACCAGGGCCTGGGCAGGGGAGGAGCCTGAAACCTAGGTATGTGCCCTTGACTGGAATCAAACCCAGGACCCTTTGGTCCACATGCTGATGTTCTATCCATTGAGCAAAACTGTCTAGGGCTATAATATATTTTTACTTGATGTCTCTCTTGGTTTAAAATGTGTATGTTTCAGTAATTCTTGGCAGACTATTTCCCATTCCTACTGTAAAAGATGAGGAATCAGAAATTTGAAAAAAGCAAACTTATATGTGCACACCCACCTGCATGTCAAGAGCAGGGCAAGCAAGAGCAGGCACCCACACTGGGTCATTCATAGCAGTGGGCAGTGGCCCAACTGCAAATGCACCAATGAACTGGAAAGGGAAAGGGGGGCCAAATATCATAATAATAAAAGGCCAAGAGGCATCACAACAAAAACAACCAAACGACCAGTCACCATGAGGTGCATGGAGCACCTCTTGGGCCCTCCCCCACGGCCCACAGGCTCTGATTGCAGTAAGGCTGGTGGCCAGCGGGTGGGCGGGGCAGCACATGGATGGGTGGGGCCTCGAGATTTCTCACACTGGTCCTCTAGTATATAAACTTGTGCAAAAGTAGGCCTTCACAGCCCTGGTGGCTGCCTCGATCCCACAGCTGCAGGCAGCCCCTGCTTCATCCGGAAGGTCATTTGGATGGCTGTTCGGTCGATTTGCATATTACCTTTTTATTATTATAGATATATTTTGGTCTTGTGCTTGTGGTTTTGGATCCTTTAAGCAATGGGTCACAGGGCTGCTACAGAATGCTTTGTTTTGTTTATTTTCATTTTCCATGCTAGATGTGTTGTAGGTTTTGAACCTTTTTAAAGAAGGATGTTTGCCAAGATGTATTTTTTCCAGTGTTCTCTATTCCATGGAACACACAAATTCTGGAAAATAAAAACCAAAACAAGGCATCTTCCCCTTCCTTCAGCATAATCAGTTCCTAAAGCCATTACTTTCCTGGTTATTGGCACTTCTTTTTGTCCAAAGATCTGCCCCTCCCCGCCCCACACCCCCCCTTCCCCGCACCCTGCCACCTCAGAGATTTCTTCATGCCTGAGCACAGATGGTCCCACCTCACAGGATTTGCATAAGTTGCATGATGTGGGGCGCTCCTGGAAAGTGGTGATTGACCACAGCATCTCAAAGGCACTTGGAATGTTTCTCACCGTCCTCGCATGTTCCCCTTTTGGCTATTTTGTGTCTACTGAAACCACATCCACCGCTGAAGAATACTTTTCCTCTGGTCTTCTTTTAATTTGCTGTGCGGTCAACATGTTGAGCCAACACCTGATTGCATGCTACTTTCCTTTTTGAGGATTCTTGAATACAATGCACAGTATGAGTCACAGTGATTCAAGGCCATTAACTCTATTGGTTACACCACGCATTACAGACTATTACTAATTATGCTGTATACATATGGCTTTTGATCTTCAAGATATGTTAACAATAATAACTCAGTCACCTTCCTTACTATGCAATCAGTTCAACATGCCTGGCCTCATTTTTTGTGTTTTGTTTTTGTTTGTTTGTTTGTTTTTTGCAACTGAGGAAATTAGAGGGAGGTAGCTTAGGTAATATACCCTGGGTCACAGAGAGGCATCTGTGTCAGAGAATAAATATGCTAATTAATGATGACTAAATAAAGTACAAATCACTTCAACCTAGAAGCACTTTAATAGTGCCAAATTAGAATAGTTTTTGAGTTACTAGAACAGCATTTCCTGAAAACTGTGAAAGTTTCCTTGGACACCTTCCATTTGAATACAAATGAGTCCCAACCCAATTAAATCTTTGAGAAGAGATGAACTTACGAGAGACCTACATGGCACCCCCTTTTTAGCAATGTATTGATGGATTGGAGACAAAAAGTAGGTAGTCAAGAGCATTCCATAAAATTGAGGGAAATGAGAGGGGAGATTAGTAATGACCAAGACAATTTTAACAGGGAAGGTGATAAGGTTTACTTCTCCTTTCCTAGTAATATGTATGCTCTCCAATGTGGAGTCTTCTAGTTTCTTTCAATGACTGTAGAATATTAGAGAGGATGTGGATTAATAGCACATATGTGTAAGCCTACAGGGAATTCCAAGTTCCTGGTTGAAGATACATTTTAAATACACCTTGATCTGCTTAGTCACTCCAGTGCCTGGGCTTTGTGGGTGTTTGTTTTCCGTCTGACTGTGGGCTTCCTCTGTGGAAATTTCTTTTTGTGCTATTGAGAATGGTATATATGAAATCTCAAAAGTCAAAGGAAAGGTGAGTGACTAACTTGAAATTCCTTGAAGATAAAATGGGGAAATTTCACAAAGGTCCCACCAGGCGTGGAAAATAATGAGTCTGAAAGTTTTTGGGAACTGATCATATAAGCACACAAAATCAACGAACAGCTAGAGTGGGAAAATTTATTCCCCAGGGAGTCCCGATGGCAGCGATGCTGAGTCATCCCAAAGCCTGCATCACCAATAAATCCCCCAAACTGGACCTCTGTTACCCCAGAAAACATGACAAAACTCACACAGAAATCCTCACTGTGTCTGGAAAAGTGCATTTCAAAATCACATTGTTCAATCAAATTAAAATTTAAAATACATATATGGTTGGATATCCATACACAATATAGCTCTCCATGTGAAATATAGTATAAAGAACATAGAATTAAGAACCAGAACACTTGAATTGAGAACAATCTCTACCTCTGAGGCAGGCTAGTAAGAAGCTAGAGAAATTCCTTGGCAAGTGGAATAAGGGAAACTGAAACAAAATAATTAAACAAGGCCAAACAATTGAGCAATTTACAGCCGCAATGTTTTATCTTCCTTAACCAAGGACACTTAGGAGCAAATGGTTTACACATTCCAGACCATCCCAGGGCAGACCTGCATTGGTCCCGGTTCCTCTTCAATGACATTCTTTAAAAATGAAACCAACCAGAAAATAACCCTGACCTCCCCATAGCATATTTTGACAAATCAACATATCAAAGGAAACACCAGAAAAGCTAATGAACCTCCTCTAGAATTTCCACCAAGAGCCTCAAGACAAAGGACCCACTACATTCTTGCTAGACCCACTTGCATGCCTGGCATCTCTACTCTTTCTCTGAAACTCTAAGGATCCCCAAGAGACTTGAAACCAGGAGAGCAGCAGGTAGTGGCAGCTTGTCTTGAGCTTAACCCTTGAACCTATCTCCAAGGTCCCCTATTTCTCTGACTTTCCAGTAAGCTAACAGCACCAGCCCCCAGGCTCTTTCCTATTGCTTCTTCTGTCCTAAGCCCTTCCTTTGTTTTACTCTCCCTAGCTGTAATAAACATATGTTCAAAATCACCTGGGCTTGTATTGTAAAATCTTTTCTGCATTAAGTAAGGAACCCACACACTATCCACCAACTCAAGGCAGACCTGTTCTGGGCCCAGTCCCTGTCCTGTAATACCTCTGTTCTCCTGGAAAATCTTTGATTCTTTGAACTTCAGTTTCCTATTTATAATATGGAATAACTAGAGGCCTGGTGCATGAAATTCATGCATGGGTAGGATCCCCAGGCCTGGCTGGCAATCAGGGCCACTCGGGGCCTTCTGGCTGCTGGCTGGGGCCTTCCTCCATTTCATGTCGCTCCCTGGTGGTCAACGTATGTCGTAGCCAGCAGTAGAGCTCATGGTCGGTCAAACTCCTGAGGGGACAATTTGCATATTAGCCTTTTATTACATAGGATAATGCTTTTCTTACCTAAATTGTTATGAAGCTCAAATGAGGAAATAAATGTGAAGGCACTTTGCCAACTAAATAATTATTCAAATATAACTTATTATTACTTTCATCATTATAAGCAAATTGTATAATTGGAAAACATCTATATTCTCTGATGCTAGGGTTATACCTACAAAACACATGCAAACCAAGACTAATTCTAGAGCTGTAGGCACAGGAGTGGGAGTGGGGGTTCTCCCTTATTTTATTTTATTTTCAGATCAACTTAAAATAAGTTAGGAATCACACAAAGGTGATTATCCACTTCCCCTCAACTTATTCCACCAGAGATTTCTCTGGGTTAATAATGTCCTTACTAAAGTGAAGATACAGTTTTGATAACTGAAGTGATTAGGAGTGCGGACTTCGGCGCCATACGACTTAAGTTCAAATTCTGGTTTGGCCACTTACTATCTGTTCAACCTTGAGAAAATTTCTTGATCTCTTTGAGTCTCTTTTTCCCCATTTGTGAAATAGAGATAACTGTTTCTACATAGAAAATTCTCAGTAAATGTTACTAAATCGTAGTTTGAATGACTTCAATCAATTAAGAAGAGCAGTAAACAGGAAATACTTCCCTTCTTTATATCCCTTGAATAGGTCAACTTGCTCCAGAGTAAGTTGCTCAGCTGTTAGTCCACACAGTGCCCCCATGCACAGCAGGGAAAGGCACTCAATCATCAGGACACTACCACCCTCAGTGGAAAAAAAGTCTCTAATGACAACTGCCACTGGTATCCCCACAGTGGTTCTCAACCTTCCTAATGCCGCGACTCTTTAATACAGTTCCTCATGTTGTGGTGACCCCCAAGTCCATTGTTACAAGTTGGACATAATTAAAGCATAGTGATTAATCACAAAAACAATATGTAATTATATATGTGTTTTCCGATGGTCTTAGGTGACCCCTGTGAAAGGGTCGCGACCCACAGGTTGAGAACCGCTGCCCTAGAACTTGGCAGTGAACAACCTGCTCATCCTTATGTGTCTCTGAAACTCACTCTCCTCTTGTGGAAAAAAAAATCAGTTCTTGGGTTAGAACATGCTATATCCTCTCATAATCCTAAAGAAGTTGTGATTTTCTTTCTTCAGGTCTTTAGATTGACTTCAGGGTCCGGTACCTCATTCTAGCCAAGGACCCTCTTTTGGGCCAATGAGAGACAGTGTAATCTCAGGTTCCTGGGGACTGGGAAAAACAACAGAGAACTTTTCAAACAGAGTAAGTGAGGTTTGCATGTTTGGGCGAGGTTAGCACCCTTCCCACAACCTCCCCCCATAGAGAACCCAGCTAGCAAGACAAGGAGTAGATTCTGAGCCTTCCTGACAGTTCAGGAAACAAACAAAGCCTTCAAATGCCTTTGCTTGCCTCTCATCTTCACTAGCTAATGCAAAATAATAATAATAATAACTATTTGTTACATTGTTGAAGAACATGATGTCTGAAGAAAGAAAAAGTATTGAACCCAGCCAGCATGGCTCAGTGGTTGAGCATCCACCTATGAACCAGGTCAGGGTTCGATTCCCGGTCAGGGCACATGCCCAGGTTGTGAGCTCGATCCCCAGTACGGGCATGCAGGAGACAGCTGATCAATGGTTCATTGATGTTTCTATTTCTGTCTCCATCTTCCTTCCTCTAAAATCAATAAAAATATATTTAAAAAATAAAAAGTAGGGGAAGTTAATATTAATGGTGTGGACAAACAAGGGGGTCTGTGGAAAGTAATCTCAAAGGGTGATCTGATCATAAATTCCTAACTGGGAAGCTCATGGTGGGTAGTTACACCCCAGGCATATGCAGTAACTTCTTCAGTAAAAGGTTTATAATTGCTCTAAGTAAGCCCTGTCCATTGTTTCTGTGCATCTAGATGCACACACCTTTGAAATGGCTTCTTTAAGACCTCTCCTTCATGTAATCTTCCCTCCTTCATCTCAAATGCATAAAAGACATTGCAAAACTGTCATTCTCCAGAGCTTTTGAGATCTTGTTCCCTGGCATAAGTCATTATTTTGGCTCAAATAAACTCTTATAAAAAATCTCTACAGATTTGGATGTTTCTTATGGCAACAGTGGTAACTAGGATAGTAAGAGCAGGTTGCAAGCAGCTGAGCCTGTTGCTCTCAGGGATCCAGTGTAGACAAGCACTTGGCACCACCAAGACTCCCTCCTCACTCCATCCAACCTCCCCTCACCATCTCTTCTGATCTGGTCACTTCTCCAGCCCTCTTTGATATATCCTGGCCCTTTCTATCCATGCCCCTTCTCCCATCACTACTGTAAAGGGTCTGCTTCGTCTCACAAATAACTACCTATGATGGAGCCACCTGCTTTGCTCTTAAGCCACTGGAGTGAGCCCATGGTTAACCCTATCATATACCTCTGGGACTGGGGTAGCAGTTAAGCCTTAGCTTCAGCAAGAAAAGAAACCAAGAAGTTCCCTTCTCACAAGACCTGTAATTTGACCTCCTTCTCAGAACAGAGATAAGAGGGATGTGGTTTCTACTTACTGGCCTAAAAGCCCATTATACAGTCATTTTACAGAGGCCCAAAAATGGAAGCCCCAGAAAGACTGAACATTTTATGAGAAATTTTATAAGGAGAATCTCCCAGCATGTCTTAAAACCAAGAGACAATTAAACTACACCTGAGTGTCAAAACTGCCAGGAATTTCCTGAGACCTATCAAAGAGATCTATCAACAGCAATCACCCTGGGAAGACTGAGTGTACAATGAAGATAATACCTTAGATAAGCGGAGTGCTTTGGTTTACAAAGGACTTTCATTTTTACAATCATTTTTTGATCTACATAACCTAAGGAGGTAGTCAGGCCATATATTATTATAATTCCTATTTTAGAGATGACAAAAGGAATGCTTCAAGAAGCAAAGTGACTTCTAAAATCACACAGCTGCTAAGTGGAGAATGGTGTAGACTTTGCTTGACTTCTAATCTGTTCTTTCTGAAAAGAGCTGGAATTTGAGTGTGGTAGGTAAACAGAGCAGGAAGAAGCTGTCAACAGCTCCGTCTGTTTGCTGCAGCAGTTACTTTTGGGGCACCAAACACCTATTAGACCCCTTCTGTTTACACAGGTACATCAGCTCTAGGCCCCCACAATGAGGCTTCCTAGCTGTTTGTCCATAAACTACTCTCTGAGGGGAGGATCGCAGATGCCCAGGGGCTTTCTCACCTTCAGTCTCTCCTGTAAGTCATTGCATTCATCACTGCTGGTGCTACAAAGCTACCTGCGAAGGTAACACATGATCCACTGTCATACCTTCCTGAGTCACCAACCATGTATTCAGGGCCTGCTCTGTGCCAGGTTCTTCGCTAGGCACCTGGAACACATGACTTCATCAGGTTAAGTCATGAGCTAAGTGAAAGGATGGAAAGATGCAAACAAGCAAGTCCAGAATTGTGTACAAAGAACAGAGGAGGGAGGGATGGCAAAGGAGAATATCCGATCAAACACATGATCAACTTCCTAAACTGAGAGTAGGAAAGGAATAGTTTTATGCTTAGGATGGCCAACATCTCCACATTCCTGAAGGACATCTCAGAATGAGAGGTAGAGGCCTCTTCCAGAGGGATAGCAACATGCTGATAAGAAAGAAGCAGGTTCTAGGGTCTCACACACCTGAGTTTAAACCTGGGTTCTACAATGAACCCTCCCTGGGGTTGTCACAGTCCCTCTTTTTACCTGCATTTCCTGGTATGTACAAAATGGGGCAGCTGTAGTGCCTACACAGCGTAGTCCGCTTTGAGGATTAACCCACTGGGCTTCATTTAATAAAGGGCTCCAACACTGGCACCCCCCTAACTCTGGGTCCTGAACAAGAAAATTCCTTTACCCCTCAAGGATCTCATCTATTAAAAGAATTAGAACAGTACCTCCTTCAGAGGGTTGTTGTAAGAATCGAATGATCTAATGTGTGTAAAGTCCTTAATACTGGCCCTGGCACATGGTAAACGCTCACCAAATGCTGTGTACAAAACCATGTGGCTCACATCACAAGAGTGAAATTCTTCATGGCAACGCTTTTAATTCCCTTTCAAACTGGAGTTCATGCTCCCCATGAGGAAACCAGGGCAAAACAGAGCTATTGTTACTGTCTTCAACTTTTCCTGTGTTGTGTAGGAGATGAAAATATGCTACCCCAAAATACACCAGTTGAACATAGTAAGTATTTTGAGCTGGAGGCCACTGAGAAGAAGCAGACACAAGAAAACCTGTCTGGCCTCCCCCTCTCTACCAGGAAGGACAGGGTGATTCTTAATCACAGAAGACAACCCTGGGCTAATAAGAGATGACACCAAAGGAATCTCTATAACAAACTTTACTGAAACAACCCTTATCTTCTGTTAGCTTCCCCCACACATTTATTGTCCCACAGTTTGCCACCCCTAAAAGCCTAAACCCCTTTTATTTGTTTTGTCACTTCTCTATAAAATTATTCTCTATGAATATGCTTTATAAGCACCAGATCTAACCACCCCTTTGAATTACTCATTACTGGGTTCTCCCACATGATCTGCGCCATGCATGTATTAATAAACTCTGGTTCTTTCTTGTTAATGTCATTTGTTAGTCTAATTTGTAGGGCTGTAGGCAGAAGACCTAGGAGGTAGAGAAAAAAGGTTTATTTCCCTTCCCAGCTGACAAGTCATCCCAAACAACCCTAGTTCTAAACTATTGTCAGGAGCCAGACGGTCCCCACACCTGACATGGCGCGGGTGCTGAAGGTCAGCAGCACCGTCCAGCTCCAGGGCTCACCCGGACTGCTTGCTTCTACCCACCCCTCCTTTGGATTCAACATGAGGCTGTCTGAGGAGGAGCCTCTACCACAGTGGGCACTGATCTCATGAGGTATTGCTTAGAGTACAGCTGACCAACAGCCAAAATAATTGACACTGTCACCATCTCTATTATGCCTGTGATCAGCATGGATCCACAGTGAGGTGAAGATAACCTTAACGCAAGCTTGATGCTTATGAAAATAAGGACTGTGAATTTTAGAGTTGTTATATGAGTACACATTCAGTGTTTCTTAAATTTGTCAAGTTCTAAACAAATCCCTGGACAAGGGACAGACAACTAGAGACAGCCATCTCTACCATACAAAGCAGTGAGCTATAAAGACTGAGTACACATCAATAGAATTTAGATTGTGTCTCAAAAGGAAAACAATGTATGACAACTGCTAAATGCTGGCATTGCATCCAAGAGGCAGAGCTCACCAAGGACAAGGCTGAGCTGACATTGTTTCATATTTGGTGCCATGGAACAGAGAGCTGAGGTCAAGGACCTGCAGAATGCAATGCCCCAAATCCCAAGAGAGTGTGCCATTGTTCAACTAGAGTATTCTTTTGGATCACAGAAATTCCCTCCTTTCTATCTTTATATTCCCAGGGTTTGGTTCAGAATTCATCCTCATAAATGTTAGAGGATGATGACAGATATTCCATGTTTAAAACAAGAAATATTTCAGAGTTAATGTTTTTATATGGAGAGATGCATATATAGACATACTTGGGTATAATGTACACCTACATGCGTGAACATATGTGGATATAGTCAGTAAAAATGTAAATCTGCATTATCTTATGGGACAAAGATTGAACTGGTAGGTCTAGCATAAGCTAATGAGGAACTAGTACTCTTGTGTCTCTCTCTTTACCATTAATGGTAAGAACCATTAGCCACTGACTTCCTCTAAGAATGAGCCCAACACATATCTAAATGAAGAAAGAGCCAAGCATTTACTTCCAGGATGAGAATGAGCCCAACACATATATTCTAAATGAAGAAAGAGCCAAGCATTTACTTCCAGGATGACTAAGCACTATGTGTGTGTGTAAAAGTTTATTTTATAAGGTCATGTAATTCATAGGAAATTATAGCTGGGTGAATACTGATTGTGCCACATTGAAGAATCATTTACTGTTTTAATTGTACAATCCCCATTTTCATCACCATTTTTCCATTTAAGGAGCTGCTTAACCTGCAAGTGTTGATGGAAATATCTAAGGAAGTAACATCATAGTTACTATCCAAAGCCAAAAACACCATCCTATCGCCACAATGTCTGTCTCCTTTGAGATAAAAGGGAAAACACAACTTCTGGAAACTGAAGCCTTCTCAACACATTGCATTTGAAGTCATACTTCACTGAGTAGTTGAGACTTGATTGAAATTCCTACTTTTTGAGACTCTTATTTGCCTTGTGTGAGTCCATATTATACAGAATCCCTCTCATTTTCTGGCATTAGGGGGCAATAGGAAAAGTTCAAGAAAACTGAAATACTAAATTGGTGTCCTTTTCCTTTTTAATGAGAAGATAGAAACTGGGTTCTATAGAACAGTGAGGTAATGTTTATTCTTGGCAAATTTCCTAAACCTATTTCTAACATGTCATTTGGTAGCATATTTTTTAAAATGTAGTTATCCCTATGGGTTTCTAGAAGCATCATATCCGCAAATAAATGAATAGACTTTTTAATGGTGGTTCAGAATGATTGCCTTTCATGCAAGATTGTTCATAAAGATATTGCATAATTCAGACTCGCAGGAGGTATCTTAGAGGGTGTCTCTGCTGTCCTTGTTTAAGCAGTCTTCTCAATTATTTTCTGGTTTCCACGGTTACTCTCTCTTCCCCTGGCTGTCTTTCTGTGATAATCTGTACTTTTGAAGACTTTAATACCCTATAACATAGTGATTTTATTTTGAAGCTATTACATCAATGAGATCTTCATCCCCTTTTCCCATACATCCTGTATGTAATGGCCACTCTATCATTATAGTCCAAGGGGAAAGGGTGAGAGTGAGTGACAGTTCAGAAGGTCACAATGTTGGGGTAAGATCCATCAGACAACAAAAGGATGTAAAGTGCCTGCCCATTAGATCTTGGTGGGTGACAGGAAGAAGAAGAGAGACAGAGAAGGGCAGAAGGTCCAGACTTGTAAGATGTCACTCTAATGGTGGAAATATGCATTTGGGTGTAGGAAAGATGAAGGTTATTCAGGGCCTAGCAATTTGTCTGGGATTCAGTCACATCAGCATGGAGGAGCCATAGCCCAGCATTGGGAGAGTGCAGTGGCTAGATAGAGGCACCTGAGGCAGCACTCGGGTTTCCCATGAACTGCACCGAACACACACTGTAACTAGAGATTTCAATGTGCCATGTTGAGAGACACCAAGAGAACGAAGACATCGTATATGCCCAGGTCCACAGTCTCCTGTGAGAGGTGTCAGGATGATGGCCAAATGACCACGCAGGCACCACATGACCCTTGGATCTTGTCTCCCTTCCACCGCCACAGGTCACACGAACCTCATCCCTCTCACATCAAGATGCCACCTTGAATGACTGAGCAGTTCTCTGAAACAGTCTAAATCAGAAGAGATAGCAAGGCCATAAACTGTCAAGCTCAGAGTCACTTTCCCCTTCTGTTAAAAGATAATTTTAAAAAAGATAAAACCATGATTCTCATGGGTTAAATGTTAAATATTTTATTAATGCAAGTTATGAGGGAACCGTTAAGATTTTATAGTAAATTCAAAGGAGAAATCAAACACACACACACATATGTAGTCCAGCAGGAAGACTGAAATGAATCCCTCAAATTGGTCAATGCACACAGTGCAGTAACTAACTACAGTTGCAAGGCACATTTGCATTACTATAGGTAATCTAGAACTTACAGACTGTAAAATAGCTCAAGGTCAATGGAAGGCAGAGATAACCCAGAAGGGTGTACTAGAGAGGGCAGTCATCTTTTTGCCCACTTATGTCTTTGCAGGAAGACTGAAATGAATCCCCCAAATTGGTCAAAGCACACAGTGCAATAACTAACTACAGTTGCAAGGCACATTTGCATTACTATAAGTAATCTAGAACTTACAGACTGTAAAATAGCTCAAGGTCAATGGAAGGCAGAGATAACCCAGAAGGGTGTACTAGAGAGGGCAGTCATCTTTTTGCCCACTTATGTCTTTCACAATTTTCTCCAATATCTGCTAGCCAGGGCTGGGACTCTTGCAAAAGTTCAGATCTGTTATAGAAATTAAAGTTCCAAGTTCTTTGTATATTTTAGAAGTTATGAGTACATTTGCAACTTTCTATGAAGTCCCCTTCCAGGGACACTATTATCATCTGCCACGAACATCCATCGGACTGATCCCTCATTAGCTCTGTAGGACTAATGGTGTCTTACTGAGCCAAAGACTCTCAGAACCTGAAGTGTTCCTTCCTGTGAAGGACCCTTTAAGCCAGTGCTGCCAGGGTCTGAACTTTGACAAAGTGAGAAGAACCCTTTTCTCCAACGTGAGTGCCAGCCTCACTTACATGAGGAGACACAGAACCGTGATCCACAGGCATGCATCATCTCAGAGAACTGTGCTTTAGCTTTCTGTTGGAGCCCTTCTTTCTAGGATTCCTATTAAGATCATGCAGGTCAGTTCAAAGGGTTATCTGAGATACAGGAAATTATAATTAGAGCCATCCTTTCATACTTTGGCAATTTTAAAAAGCCTGTTGGCGACACTATTTCATCCATCCATCTGTCCACCCATCCAGCCTTCCAGTCGTTCAGAGCAGGCCAGGCACTGGGCTAGGCTTATCAAAAATTAGTAGAAGCTTCCTAAATCCTATCAAATGAGTTCTTTCCACCAAGTTCTGTCTCCTGATCTGGGGTAATTAACATAGTGTCTCAGGGAAGGAGCAAGGTGCATGAGCCAAAGAAACCCCAACTTAGTAGCGCGCGCTCTCTCTCTCTCTCTCTCTCGCTCTCTCTTTCTCTCTTTTCTGGCAAATTCTTATCATCTGCAAAATATGAGGGTGTAACTCTCACCACCTGTAACCTTCTAAGGGCCACCGCGCAGCTTGGTCTCAGGTTCAGGCCAATTACTGGTAACACGTACTCTCTTCCTCATATTCTTATTTTACTTCCACATCAGTCATTCATGCAAAATGTTACATTTTCAGTCCTTTCTGATGGGTTTACTAGCAGGATAGTATCATTTATCATATTATAACTAATATAATTAAGCCATAATCCCATTAATTGATATATAGCCTAATTAATGACTGCTTTGGACTTGAAGTATTTCTTCTTTCACTAATCATGAATGATTTCATCATTTCTTAATTTTTTTATCACTTTCTTCTCAACTCCCGACTGCCCACTGGATTTTCTAATTTGTGATTTATAACTGGGGTTTCCTATATTATAAAATCAAAATTCATCAGCCTCTCCCAGAATCTAGTTTTTTTTTTATTTCCAAGCATCATCTTTGTGACCTATAAGGTGTTCCAACTTCCCAGTTTGTTCATAATCTGGACCCTTTCCAGCTTTCCATTGTTCCACAAACATTGCTTTTTGTCAAGCTGGTGCTGAGGGCCAGAAATATAAAGAAGAGAGAATGCCCTCCAGAAGTTCGAAGCTACTGGATGGGAATAAAAAAGACACAGATGTTTAATTCAACACATGGAATAACTTACTTAAAAAAATTTTTAAATTCCTCACCGAGGATATGTTTTTATTGATTTTAGAGACAGAGGAAGCGGGGAGAAGGAGAGGGAGAGGGAGG
>NW_005354291.1:14131803-14156956 GCF_000412655.1 Myotis brandtii
GAGGAGAGAGGGAGAAAGAAAGAAAGAAAGAAAGAAAGAAAGAAAGAAAGAAAGAAAGAAAGAAAGAAAGAAAGAAAGAAAGAAAGGAAGACCAATGTGAGAGAGAAGCATCGATAGGTTACCCCCTATGCACCCTGACCGGGGATTGAACCCATGACCCTTGGGTGTACTGGACAAAGCTCCAAACAACTGAGCCACACCAACCAGGCCTTTCTAAAAATTTTGTTACTAGATTTGAATAGGCTATTCCAGGACATGGTGAGCTTTCTTTTACTTTTTAGCCAAGGCTAACAGATCATCCTCCGGGAGTGGGAGAGGACATAAATAAAATAGCCTCTAAGCATCGATGTTTCTGGTGGGTTGCCTCATGGGATAATGAAGAACCAGCTCTGACCAGAGTGAAAAGGTCAGCCCCTGCAGCTGCCTCCTTCTCCCTGTCCATCTAAGGAGAGGCACGCTGGGCGCGAGGAGCAGGGGGAAACGGTAATTGGAGGAGGGTGATCAAAGGAGATGTCCTTCATCCTGGTGACATTCACTTAAGGATTCCCACAGAACTAAAAGAGCCCAAATGAAGTTTCTGTTTGGGAACGCAGATTTAAATTCATATCCTTTCTCATTAAGCAAATATTTGCCCCGTGCCAGTGATGTGAAATGTCTAGTGCAGACTAAATGAGAGATGTTTGCAGAGAACATAGCCCATAACAGCACATAAACAATGACTAGGAGTTCCTTTTGGCCACCAGTGCTGTGTTGTTCTCACTTACATCACTCTGGAAAAATCCTGCTATGTAACATGAGGATTAGCAAAATCGAAGTCTCTGTCCTACTCCTTCAAATTCAATGAAAAGCCTGTCTGCTCTTTAATTACTGTGTTTGTAGCATAATAGATTTCTGTAACACCACTCATGGACATTCTGTGTCTGCAATGGACACCCTCCCACCCCCATCAGCAGTGAGGAGGTATTTGTGTGCGCTCTCCCACGTGTTCTAGATATAGTATTACTTCCCTGAGGACAAGGATTATCTTTGGATTTGCTTTAAGTTTACCACAGAGCCAAATATATTAAGTGATTATAAAGATGTTCATAAAAATGACAGAGGGGACTTTCCTTCATGCAATGCTTGTCATTTTTCAAACTCTAGTTACAAAAGAAGAACAAAGCGTTCAATCGGTTCTCATTCCAGTTTGTACTGAAGAAAAAAAAAATATGTGAAAAGACATAAATGTTTGACTAGTTGTACGGTAAGAACTCTTATCTGGAAAGGAAGATGACAATGCTAATGATGAATTCACTGAGAAAATGCATTTGATAAACCAGATAGTCATCTTTTGTTTCAAATCATGCAAAAGGGATTGGGGGACACTCCTAACCATAGTGTGTCAACCAGAAAGGTACTTTACAGGTTTTCAGATATCATATTAATGATTGCAACTGTTTCCCAGCAAGCTCTAACCACTGATTATTACCCAAAAAAAAAAGAAAGATGTCTAACTTTATGGTTAATTTATTGTATGATACCCCAGCGTCTCTCCGGCCATTGTTTTGTCATATACAGCACAGCTATGATGAGCCTAGGGTCTGGCTGCCTCCTGGAGTATTACCAAAGGCCGTGTATGACATTAGCAGAGGACATCCAACTCTTGGTTATCAGCTTCTAAGGAAGGAAGCCTGAGCCATCATCACACAACCCAGATGGCATTACTGGGATGCCACACAGCAGAAGGAGGAGGCTGCAAACCAGTAGCAAATGGGCAGGTGAATGGTTCACCCCGATTCTGCATCCTGATATCTCAGAGCCCACCTCTAAGTGTGACACACATGACACGCTAGTTGGGGACCACTCAGGTTCCTCTGCTGCCTGCACCCTCCTGGCCATTCTTCTGGCTTACAGCTTGACCTCGGGTCTTACGCAAAACCACAAAGGGGAAACAACTCCTCTTGTGTCTCTTATCTTTTCTCTCTATGCCCTTTCCTTCTTCCATTTGGAATCCCCCAACTAAGACCAAGTATATAATTTTGGGGGCCAAGTGCGAAATGAAAATGCAATGTCCTTCATTCAAAAATTGTTGAAGAATTTCAAGATGGTGACAGCAGAGCATTAGACAAAGTCCTAGGATGGGAGGATGGGAGGTGGGGAGGGGTAGAAGAGATCAATGCAGGGGGGAGAGGGGACATATGTAATACTTTCAACTATAAAGATTTAATTTAGAAAAAGAAATTGCAAAGAAAGAAAACACAGTACAGACAAGCTTTGCTTTGCACAGGTCCTAATGTAAATAGATTTCAGTTACTATAAATAACTGTCCTGTCCCTCACCAACATGGTTCAAATTTCAGTTACCATGACATAGTAACCATAAGTAACTCTTAAAGTACAAACTTCATTGTTAGCTCATCTGTCCCTGAATCATTATATAAATACAGATGAACATCATGATCCATGTACAATCACATCACTCTTCCAAAATCCATTCGTCGCTGTGCATCTATTACTCAGTTTATACACATACAATAAAGCTGTTTCCTTCTGGCCTCCCACTGAAAAAACCACATGACATTTTACAAAAATGGGTGTCCCAAAGAAGCAACTGGCTGACAAAGATAAAAGCCTATAAAACAAATAAAAAGTGATCATCTTGGAAGTGCAATTTGGATCAAATGCAAATGAAATTACAGAAGAAATAGCTAATATGGAAATGCTAACATAGTATTGCTGTTTTTTGAAAGACTAAATTTGCAGTCCGAGGAACCTAGTAGTGGAGGTGACATAAATGAGGAAAGTGCTTATAATGGAAAGGATAAAAATGTCCCAGATGAAGTGACCCTAGCAAAAACTTTACATTAAAGGAATGCTCAGATATTTCATACTGTTGCATGTGAGAAGGATAAAATGTTGAAAACACAAACTTAATTTAGTTCTGAGTATGACAATTCACAGAGGCATCGAAAAGGTGCTGACTCCATATCATACATATACAGTAAGGAGGCAACAAGCACAATTCAAACTACTACTGACTGATTTTTTTCAGTGTGATAACATATACATAATATAAAATTGACCACTGTAGCATTTTTAAGTATACAGTGCGGTAGCATTAAGTACTTGCACATTATTGTGCAACCATTGCCACCATCCATACCCAGAAACTTTTCATTTTCCCAAACTGAAACTCTGTATCCATTTCCCAAGGTTTTTACAAAGAAATAAAAATACTTTAACTCTCAGTGTCTAATGTGTCTGTTTTAAATTATAGCATACTAAATTAATCGTATTTTTTATTTTCCTATGCATTTATAACAGTTTTCAATGTCATGACAAATATTTTTAAAGGTCACAGAACAGTTATAACTTTTCCATTGATTATGAAGATAGCTTTGCATGAGTTTAGTTTGCATGGTCATTTTTATGGTCCTTCACAACCACATAAAACAAGGACTTGCCATAGATCAAAATTTGTGAGGTAAAATCAAAGTGGTGCTCAATGGAAAATCTGGGTTTACATGCTTACATTAGAAAATAGGAGATTCCAGCAATATACATATTTATCTAATCATCATATTATACACCTTAAATTTGCAATGTTATATGTCAATAATATCTCAATAAAGCTAAGGGGGGATGAGAAAATGCTCAAGTTCAGTTATCTAAGTTTTCATGTTAGGAGCCAGATAAAGAACAAATTAAACCCAAAATAATTAGAAGGAATTAAATAAAGAAAGAGCAGATATGAATTCTATAGAGAATGCATAAACAACAACAAAAAGTCAATGAAATTAAATGACCCAACAATATATGTGCAAACAAATACTGGTACACTAATGCTCACATAAGCTTTGTTAGTCATATCCCCACACTGAAAATAACATAAATGTTTATCAAGAGGTGAATGAATAAATAAATTGTGGTATATCCATTCAATGGAATATTACCTTGCAATAAAAAAGAATGAGCTACTAATTTATGTAGCAACACAGATCTTAACATTTTGGAGCATCAAGCCAGACACAAAAAAAGTACATAGTGTATAATTCTATTTTTATGATAATCTAGAATGAGCACATCTGATCTGTATTGTCTGAAAGTAGATGAGTGGCCGCCTGGTGCCTGGGGTGAGGTGGGGAGATTGACTATAAAAGAGCATAGGAAACTTTTTAAGGTAATAGAAATGGTCTAGATCTTGATACGATGGTTACTTGGGTGTCTATATATGTCAAAATTCATCAAGTTTAATGTGAGCATTTTATTGCAAGTAAAATACATAATAAACATGAGGAATACTAAACTGTAAGTTTGAAGGATATGTTCATGTAACTTTGGATTCTTGTGAATCAATAATATTGATGGTGGTGTAGGGGAACTGAACACTTTTACAATGATGTGTGTTTGTGTTCATATTTGTGTGTAGTGATGATAGCAAAGTGGTAGAAAGTTGGTGGTTCATTTTCCTGCTTCCCACCATTCTGCCCCAGAGGAAGCACCCCCTCTTCACTTTGCTCTCACCTACTTTTCTAAGTGCCTCTTTTCCAGCAGGCAGAATCTCCATTGTATGCATCAAGCATGTCAAACTCAAAGGCTAACATGGGCCAAATAAACAAGGTTTAAGTCTATGTGGGCCACAGAAAAACAAAAGCTTCAATTTTCATAGAAATGTAGGTTTATTTCAATAGAGACATGCTGAATACAAAGGGCTGAAATAAATTAGTAATAGTTAACATAAAATAATAGAACATTTTAATAAAAATTAATATTTTTTCTTGAACATTAACTTACTAGACACTGAATAACTGCACAAATTAATAAGTGTAATGCAAATAAACCTATTTTTTCTTGTTCTCTGAAAGCAAAATATTTCCTGTTGTGTAGATCAAACAAGTCACTGCTAATGACGTGGCAATTGGCTGCTAAAATATTCACTACTAGTATTAGTGGAGAGAAATGGTGCGCCTGCACCTGCCCGTAAGGCACGTAAGGGAAATGAATGCAGCACAATATAGTAATTAGTCATTAGCGAATGTTGTAGTTCGTTAATTATAACTAGTGGCCCGGTGCACAGATTCGTGCACATGGAAAGGAAATCAGGAGTCCGAGCCTGCATGCCCAGGGAGTTTCCACGTCCCTGTGAGCCACCAGGAAGTCAGGTGAGGAGTCTGTCCTCCTCCCCACAGCTTCCTGAAAAAATATTTCCAAATGTCCCTTCTGCAGCCAGGGTCGTGCCTTGCCAGCCAGGAGGTTCCCAGTGGATGCCTTGGGCCATACTGAATGCTTTCCACCACTCGGTGCAGATAAGAGACGCTCTGAGGTGAACAATATAAAGTTGGGGATCTTGCGGGAGTGGGGGTGCTCTCTTGCCCTTCAGATCCATCTCTCTTTGACTTTTACCCCAATTGTCAGTCGCACCTTGTAGCCACTGTTATATAGCTGCCTTCCTCTATAGCTCTGTGGCAATCAGTAAGGGATGAGATTTCATCTTGATGCCCTAGGCAGAGTTCTAGGAGCCTGGCAGCGATATCAGGCTCATCCTGGTTACTCTGAGTGTCCACGCTTCAACTGTTCTCCAGAGATTGTAACTGCAGGCTTATGGGGTACAAGGGATGTAGCAGTGCGCTAAGCAGCAGGTGGCTGGGGAGGAGCCTGAGCCAGGCCCAGCTCTGTGCTGCTCCCACTCACCCCAGCTCTGCTGCACCTGCCGCCACCGCAGCTGCACTCACTAGCTGTGAGCCTGGCTGCTGGCTGAGCGGCACCCCTGCTGTGGGAGTGCACTGACCACCAGGGAGCAGCTCCTATGTTGAGCACCTGCCCCCTGGTGGTCAGTGCATGTCATAACAAATGGTCGACTGGTCTTCTGGTCGCTCCAGTTGTTCGGTCATAACGATCACTTAGGCTTTTACATATAGAGATTATGTATAACAAGATATTGTAAAAATTAAGTTATGAAATTTTTATTAAAACGTTTTATATATACCATTATATTGGCTGGGCCGCAACAATATTCATTGTAGGCTGCATGCGGCCCACAGGCCGTGATTTTGACATGCTTGGTATACATATTTACAATATGTTCAATCAGCAATAAGGAAAACTACAGCCTTCTGTGATCTCCTCTGTATTAAATGCCTTGACAAATACATAGCTGAAGGAAAGTACATTTTCTGCCCATACATAATTTACAGCCAACATATTACTACACAGTGAGTGTTTCTCTCTCCCAGTTCCCAAACAATAAACCACCTACTTCCTCAGGGTTTTTCCAGGAACTAGGTCTTTCAGGCTTATTGAAGGGTGATAGTGGCCTCCTCCTCACCCCTCCCCTAAAACACACACACACACACACACACACACACACACACACACACTCACACACTCACACACTCACGCAGTGCAGTACTTCCTGGGGGAATTCAGACCCAGTCTGAACTAGTTAGAGCCTCCGGCAGTTCCTCCACAGCCTGCCACCTGAGAGGATGTGGGGCTGCCCTAGCAACCAGAAGCTACAACAGAGAGCGAGGGGACCTCAAAACCTGTCCCAGATGGTGTCCCAACAGTTTCCTACTTTAAAAGACAGCCCTGTGTTCTTTCAGTCTTGGCCCTGGCGCAAAGGAGAACAGGCTTTATTCATTTCATTGGGCATTTCTCCTGGTCCTAAACCTCTTGTTCAGCAAACCAAAGCCAAGGAGCAGGCGATGCAGAATCTGCCCTTCGGGGTTCCTTCCAAAGGCAGTGGCCGGCCTGGGCCTCCTGCAGCCCTGGAAGTGCTCTCTGCTGCTACAGGCATGTGCAGGCTGTGGAGACTTCCTGGGCTCTGCCTCACCCATGTCTTTTCTGTTTTGCTTCTCTTCATTCTTCCATGTAGCACCATTTGTAAAACTCAGAAGCTACCGACCTCCTCTCCTGAAACACCTTCTTCACAAGCCACTTCTGTGAAGTGTGTGTGTGATACTCCACGGTTAGATTCACTTAACTGGGTCAGTTCTAGCTGAATGTTACAAACTATTGAACTTGGCAGAAGTCACAGAACGTTTTGTTTTCATAAACTGCCACTTGTATAGAGATTAAGTACTAGGCTAGGATAAACTACATCTAATCCTTTGATCCATACAATTTTATCATTCAAATTGATCATACCTAATACTAATATCCAATAATAGTTTCCCAAGCCAAAAAAAAGCTGTGAGTTGGCTCCCCGCCCCCCCCCCGCCAAGTTCCAAGTTTTGGGGTCCCATTGTGACCTATGAGAAACACTGGTCTCCCTGCCTGAGGCTGAGTTGAGGGTGGGCAGCGTGCCCCTCACACAACCAGACAATGACACAGAGATCTGGACAAAGAGCCTTCTGCTCAGCACCAGTCTACAGCTTTCTATTGGGATCACAGCTAAACGTCTGAGCCTCTGACTCACCAATCAAACCCCGTCCATTTTAATCATTTCCAACTCCCTCCCACATGTGCTTCCTGAGACCGGATACAGAGAAGCAGACAAATGACCCACACATTGAGCCTAAAAAATCAAGACTATAAGTTGAGTCTAAAACCTAAGTTTGTTTTCTTCTGTTGCAACAGAATTTATTTTGCTCCCAGAAATGCTGGCCAAAGTATATTACTCAAGTTCTAATTTGAACTGAATGTCAAAAATAATTTTTTTTAATCTACTAGTCAAAGAAAATATCTTATATTCTTTTGCTCACTTAGAGTATCAGCTAAGTCTTCAGCTTGGAAAACATGTAAGTTGTCTCATGTGTCAGAAATACATATTAAATGAAAATCAGGTGTGTTTTGAAAATATTTACGTCTTCTGAAAATTCCTTGTGTTGCCTTTATAAAGTTTTATTTTTCAATAAATCATGCATAGAATTCCTTAATCTTTAGGAAGCATCTTATAACTGTCCCTAGATTAAAATGAAAATCTATATAGATATATAGATATATAGATATATAGATATATATATGCCTAAGTGACCATTATGACCAAGTGACCAGAACAACCGGAACAACCAGTGGACCAGTCGCAATGACACACACTGACCACCAGGGGAAAGATGCTCAATGCAGGAACTGTACCCTGGTGGTCAGTGCACTCCCACAGCCAACCTTCCACAGCCAGCCAACCTCCTGCAGTCCCTCCCCTCCGCAGGCCCTGATCTCCAACCAGGCTGAGGGACCCCACCTATGCACGAATTTGTGCACCGGGCCTCTAGTATTATTATAATCTGATTAAATAGGTACCATCTCTCATGAACATAAATTCCCAACAAGTTCCAGAAATAACTTTTATAGCTAAGTAAAATAAGAATCAGTAAATATATTTCCTAAGGCAGGAAAGATTTCCTCTCTCTGCATAGTACATTAGGTATATTACAAAAGGGTTTTCTTGTCCTGAAAAAATAAACATTAATGGTCTTGCAGGTGGCAACAACTGAAAACATATTGGTAGCCATTTTCTTCCCAATGATGTTAAAATTTTTCTTAAAAATAAAATATGCATTAATATCACCACTACCTTCAAACCAGAGTCCTCTAACTGGATAATATCCTCACATTATCCAGACAGTGAGCTCTGATGAAGTGCTGGGCTAGTTGATGGGAGTGGAAAGTGGGTGGAGAGGAGAAGGGAACCCTACTTTTACCTTCACCTTTGGAAGCACTGGTAACTGTTAGATTTCTTGGACCTCCTCATAATTGATATAGGGATACTGGCAGCAAGAACAAAAGAACAAAGAACAGTCCAGAACAAAAAGAAGTTGCTCCATGTGCCAATTCCTCATTTAGGTAACGAGGACATTGATAAGATAAACCTTCTTAATCAGAAGCTAATGTTGGCCAACATAAATATGTGTTTGAGTACATCAAGCAACCATTGAGACCATGTTAAACTTTCTACTTAGGATTTGTCATATATTAGTCTTGAAAATGCTACTTTTTGCTGAAAAAGATACAAGAGCTTACAGCCAGTGATTGGCAGATAAAATTTAGCCTTTGCCAATGATATTCAAAACTTTCATGACATTGGATCATAGAAGGAAATCCAAGCAATAGGGTCCTGACTTCCAGAATAAAATAAGAAACAGGCCAGCTAAAATCTCTGGGCATAATGGCTGAATGTCTCAACTTGAGTCACATTATCAACAATAAGACTGACTTGAATCATATAACAAATGAAGGACCCCACAGGATTGATGCCTTGTTATAGGGTCAAAATCACATTCCAGAACAAATCCTACTTAAGACATGTGTGTTTAACACTTGCCACTACTGTGCACTGTTCTTCAGAAATTAAAATAGGTTACTTTCTAAATGTGTCCTTATGACACTAGGGCAAAATCTTCAGGCAGGCACTGGCACCTGTCCAGAAATAAAGAGAAGTTGCTAGAAAATGGCCAAAGCGGTCATCCAAGACAGTGGACATGTTTTAAAGTCATTTGTAGGTTTAATTCGATGGTAGAAATGGTAGGTTCTGCCAACGTGTGAAGTAAAACAACTTCAACCCACTCTTTTGAGCAATGTCACCTCTGTTCGATGCAAGTCAATATGACAAAACTTGAAAAAGAAATTCCACATTGTTAGGGTGCCTGCAGCCCCCAACATAATCGAGATAG
This sequence comes from Myotis brandtii, assembly GCF_000412655.1. Classification (NCBI taxonomy): domain Eukaryota; kingdom Metazoa; phylum Chordata; class Mammalia; order Chiroptera; family Vespertilionidae; genus Myotis; species Myotis brandtii. The sequence continues at coordinate 14,141,393 of NW_005354291.1, forward strand.
GAGACTGAGTGGGAGGGATGGGAATGGGGTTGAAGATCCTCTGAAAGCCAAACTCCCCAGAAACTTTTTGCCTGACATTGTAAAAATTATTGGTAATTTTGAATGAAATTACACTATGTTTTACAAACACTGCTCTTGAAAGCTTTGTCTCACCAGAAGCAGAAGTGTTGGGTATTGTGGGATAACAAGGCCCCAGGGTATTTCCAACCAGACTGGCAGCAAGAAGCAATACAATCATCTGTCAAAGGAAATATCACGCATTACCCAAGAATTGTTTAGCCCCAATAGGCTAAAGGAGAGTGGAGGAGCTTTAGAGACTGATGTGGAGACTGGCTGGCCCCCAGAAAGACCCACATATCAACAATTATTTGGAGAACTTACCACTTCCCATATCTGGTTCATTATCTGGGAGGTGCAGAAATGATCTTATTAGTGTCACAGGGTTGGTTAGATTTGAGATGCTGAGTCATTCCAACAAAGCCTAGGAGATAATGTATAAGGCTACAGTGCTAATTTAGAATTTTACATTCATGGTGACCTGAGTGGGTCACTCTTTCCATTTAGACAAGTCACCCTATCACCAAATTGCTTGTTGAGTACGGGTGACAACAAAGTTAATCAGAGCACAATGGCATTGGGTTCTGATGGACTGTTATTTCCATCTCCGTATAAGAGATAGATTTACCGGACAAATACATCGTCACTGAAAGAGTCCCTTCTTAGACACATGTCTTTGTGAATCTCCCTTTTCTCTGTGTCCATTGCTGATTCATTTCTTTCCCAGCTGACACTTGATTTTTCTTGAACTTTTGCGAGCACTTTCCCTTGTTTGCCAATAGTCACCCGGTGGGGTTACTTTCTCTCCATGGTTGTGCTGGTCTGGTGGGCTGATTTATTAATGTAACTTACAGTGCTGTCTCAAGTTGGTAAGAGCACTTCCCCAGGTGCCACCTACATCTTGAAAGGATGTGAAGATATTTGATGAAACCCCAAAAATCATGTGGGGTTTTTTTTGTGCGGTGGTAGCTCATGGGAGGGGGCAGCGTTCAAGAACAAAATAGAAAAGGTGTTGCCAGGATGATTATAGATTTGAGGGGTTTTATCCTTAAAGGGATATTTGGCTACAAGATCACTAAGGTGTGACAACTGAAGAAGGAAGAAGGAAGGGGAAAAGATACAATGCAATGCCTGCTGTTGGAAGGTGTGGCAACTACAGGGTGGTTCTTACTTGACAGCTTCTGACTCAAGCGCAGGACCTTACTGGGCACTTGTCACATTCAAGGTGCAGAGCTCGGCACTAGGAGACTGTCAAGGGAAATGAGGACAAACTTGTTACAAATGATCAATGACTTTTACTCACTTTGGCTTGCCAGTACATTAATTTTTCCCCCTCATTGACCTGAAATATCTAGAGGTGAGGAAAGCAGGAATGAGGAGGAGATTAGGGAGATTGTTGGAGAAGGAATTCAAAGGAAGAGAAGATAATAATCACCTTCCAGTGATTATAATCACATTCTATATAGGATTTTTAAGCTTCACAAACTTACCTAATTCCTTGAGAAAAGATTTTCCATGTCTTTATCTTTTAGCTTAGCATTGAGCCTGCCTGGCCAACGAGATCCCAGTTTTACATAAGGTACTTCTAGAACGGGAAGTGGGTTAGTGAATGCTGGCGTGTGGTGGGGAAGGGGGACTGTCTCTTTCTGACCCCTGAGAAGCAGAAAGAAGGAGAAAAGAAGGAAGGAGTATAGAAGGTCGATAGCCAGATGAGTGTCCTATTTGCCCCTTCCTGGCTTTTGACCTAGAGTAGGACTGTATCCAGTCAATTCTCTTTAGTCACTGTAACTCTGTCCTATAAGATTATCACCAAATCTGAACAATAAAAGATTTATTAATTTAAAAAAAAATAAAAAATAAATAAAAATAATGAAGATCGACTATTCTGGTATATATATATATATATATTGTAGATAAATTGGAAGGATCATTCAGGGAAAGGGGCTGCCCAACATGTCCATTTGGATCTTAGGGAGAAGGCTACAGTACAGAAGACCCAATGCCAACATGTGGTCATCTAGGTACTTAAGAGGGTGGAAGGACATGAGTAGATAGGGAAGTTACAGCTGGTATGGGAGTTCAGAGCTAGTCACCCCCAAATTTTGCTTCTGTGATATGTAAATTGTTTTGAGCTAAGGGTAATGTTGGCTGCAGGCTTAGGAGAAATGTATGCCCCTTCCTTGACTACCTGGAAAAACTTGAATTAGGGGCCTTGCCCATAATGGGAGATGATCAGAGATAACCTCACTTGACTTGTCTGGAGAGCAGGACAAACTTCTATTTACTAATCATCTGCTCTCCTTACCATTCTGCAATGATGCTTTCCAGCCGCCAAGGCACCTCACCTTCTCCCTAGCTTAGAATCTCTTATATACCCATGTCCCCTTTCTATCTCCAAACCTCTCATGCATGTGGGATCTCTGAATTTTTCATGTATGCAGTGTTCACATACTGTGTATTAAATTTGGTTATTTTCTTTTGCTAATGTCTCATGTGTATTTAGGTATTAGACCATCCAAAAGAGTCTTAATGGTAGAGGACAATTTCTTCCATCCTCACACTAGCAACTGGAGCCTCCCTTGTTTCTCTTGCCCCACAGAATGCTGAGTTTAGAGTGAGAGGACTTGCCACAGGGCTGCTATGACAAAGCAAGAAAATCCCATGACAAAAGCTGCATGTGGATAATCAGGCTAAAGAGCTGAAGGGAAAACAGCAGAAACCTGGAGGTCTATAGCTCATTCAAGTTGAAGAGAACCAGTCAGTGAGCAGGAAATGCATAGCAATTTCTTTTCAAGGATACTGCTGGAGCCAGAATTTACCAGGAGCTGCCTCCTTGGAATGAGTAGATTCCTGCCAGGGCAACCCATGAACCCTCATGAGGCCAGGGTCCTGTCCAGATCCCATTGACACAACAGAGAACCACACTCTTTTCCATGCCGACACCCAGACTCCACCATTTAAACTAGATTGAAATGCAGGGGAAGGCCAGGCTAAGTGAGCCACTGAGTGGCTTTATCTAATAACCAGAGGCCCAGTGCACGAAATTTGTGCACAGGTAGGATCCCTAGTGGCTGCCAGCTGCTGGCTGGGGCCTCCCTTCCCCAGCTGCCAGCTGCCGGCCAGGGCCTTCCTTCATTCCACATCACCCCCTGGTGGACAGCGCACATCATAGCGAACAATCGAACTCCCGGTTGGTTGAACTCCTGAGGGGACACTTTGCATATTAGGTGCATATATATATATGATTTAAGATAGTCTAAGGGACTGTTCAAATTACTGGAACTTTAAATCAGATTGGACATTTAGCTTTTCTCCAACTTGCCAAAGGGTGTGGACTTGGGAAGGGAGCCAGTTTAGTTACACAAAAGATAGAGATATTCCTTTTTCTCTGTATAGCTCAGGTGTACTGTGAGCTGACATATGTAGCCCAGTTACATAAAAACATATTTTGAATTGGTTATTCTTTCAATAGTGGTCATAACCTAGTGAGGGAAATAGATGATCCATCATTAATTATAATGACAAGGTGGTTTATGATGTGTGCTCTAAGTATTACTACATTAATGTGTTTTATACAGAGGGCAGCAGTGAGCTTTGGCAATACTGTTAGCAAAGAATGACATTGGATTGGTGTTTGGGAGAGCTGATGCTACTAAGTCTGAATGTCTTGGAAAGACTGCTACAGTACATTCAGGTGTAATTCCCATTGTTGTCAGTGCTGATTTCCACAGGTTAATCTGTCAGGTGCATAAGCTCCAGAGGCCTGCTTTACCATCTTCCTTTCCCCTTCTCACCCTCCACCACATCCCCATCCTTAGTCCCAGACACCTGGTCTGGGAGGTCTCATATAACAGATTCTCTTGGTAGTAATTACTGCTTCCCTTTTGGTCTACTCACTCTTTGAATTGCCCAGCAAGTCTTCATGTTGGTGATTTCAACCTTGAGATTTTAAATGTGCTGATTATTTTCCATTGCACAACCACCACCCCCCCACCCCTAATCCATTTATTGCCCTTCTCTGCCCTGTTCGGTGCCTTTGAAATCAATCTTCAGGGGAGTGTGTTGAGGATTCTTGCTGGCTATTTCCAGTTGGGTTCCATTGTGGAGGACACCCTCCCTGCTTTCATGCAGAGTCTTAGGCATTTGTTGCACCCCATCTTGACTATAGCCTCTGCTGGGGGCATCCTCATCAGCCTATCGCTCAATGGGATTTAGTGACAGAATTGCACTCCCCTTGTTCTTTTGGTCCTGCCGGTGGTGATGGCTTCCCACTGTTGCCAGTCCCTGAGAGCTTTAATCCTCTAATTTCCCTTAAACCTGCTCCCATCAAAATTTCTTCCTTGGGCCCTAACTGGTTTGGCTCAGTGGATAGAGCGTTGGCTTGTGGACTGAAAAGTCCCGGGTTCGATTCCGGCCAAGGGCATGTACCTTGGTTGCAGGCACATCCCCAGTCGGAGGTGTGCAGGAGGCAGCTGATTGATGTTTCTCTCTCATCGATGTTTCTAACTCTCTATCCCTCTCCCTTCCTCTCTGTGAAAAAATTAATAAAATATATTTTTAAAAAATTTCTTCCTTGGAATTTCTTTATTGTCACAGAAGTTGGATTCTGCTTCCTAATACTCCAAGTCATCTCCAATCTGCTCTTTTTGCTGCTTCCCTCAAGCCTTGAGCTTTTCATGGTTCAGCCCAAAGAACACCTGTTTTCAGAATCATTATAAGTTTTTGCTAAAAATTCAAATTCCTGGGTCCTATCCCAGCCCCTTCACAGTCAGAAACTCTAGGAAAACCCGGTGGAGATCAGGGCATCTTCATTTTAACCTGCTCCCAAGGCAGCCGGGGCCTCGCTGAGCCAAAGAAAGGGCCTCAACTCTGCTGAGAGTTGGCTAGCATCTGAGTGCGTCCTTGGGCATGTCAGTAGCTTCCCAGAACCCTCTGTTAAAGCCCCTCTTTATTCTTTAAGGATGAATCAAAGATTAATTACATGTGTTTCGAATGATTTAAACTTCTAAAAGATAAAGGTATCTATAAATAAGATATTTTTGAGCCAAACCCACAAAATACTTGGAGGCTTGCCTTAGAAGAATCCCTGTCTACACTCTCAGGAACACCCAAAGCATGTCTATTAAAACAGAACTAAAATGTTCAGTTTGCTCAGTTATGAAGTAGATTCTTTGACAAGGCCACCCCTATTCCTCCCGCACTCACTGTTTGGGATCCTGAGAGAATTCAGAATAGCAGTAAATAGTGCAGCCTAGTTACCAGCTGGTTCAGCTTACTAATTTTACAGAAGGGAAACCAAGCTGAAGGGACTTGCCCAGTCTCACACCCTGTTGGTTTATTTAGTGTATTTTTATAGGTTTTTCCTGCTGCAAAAAGGCTTTAGGTGTTGCTTACATACAGGCTGTGACAGAGTTGATCCTCTAGGTCAGGTCCTATCCAAAAACTTAGTTGTCAGCGTAAGTGTAAAATGTCACTTTTTTTTGAGGCCTGTATTAATTTTTTATTGTTAATAGCAAATCACCATAAAATTTTTAGCTCAAAATAATAATCACTTTTTATCTCTACAGTTTCTGTAGGTCAGAATTCCAGGCCCAGCTGAGCTTGGTCCTCTGCTTAGGGTTTCACAAAGTTGAAATAAAGGTGTTGTCCAGACTGCATTCCTTTCTGGAGTTCAGGGTCCTTTTCTAAGTTTATGTGCTTGTTGGCAGAATTCCTTGTGGTTGTAGGACTGAGGTGCCTGTGTCCCTGCTGACTGCAAGGACCACTCTGAGCTCCTAGAGGCTGTCTGTCATTCCTTGCCATGTGGCCTCCTCCATAGGCCCTGTCTTGCTTCAAATCATTCTGACTTTTCTGCCTCTGACTTCTACACCTAGACATAAAGGTGTGATTCAGCCAGGCCAACTGGATAAACTCCCTTTTAATGAACTCAAAGTCAACTGATGAGTAACCTCAGCACGAGAGTCATGTGCCCACATGTGCAGTGGCTCTGCCCACACTCAATGGGAAGAAATTAACAGGGAGTATACACCAGGGGCGGGAATCTTGGAGCCATCACAAGGCCTGAAAGCAGCAAACACTTATTGAGTGCCAAACACTGGTCTAAACCTTTTAAAAAATAAACTGAGGCAAATCTTAAGAGTGTATTTGAGCAAAAAAATATTCCAGTTGGCAGCACCAAACTGGAAGTGGTTAGGAGTGCTTCCCTGACAGGAGCCAGGAGAGAGACTTAGAGTCATGTGTTGTATGACAACATTTTAGTCACCAACAGACTGCATATATGACAGTGGTCCCATAAGATTATAATAGGGTTGAAAAATTCCTATTGCCTGGTAACATTGTAGCTGCCATAATATTATTCAAGTTTGCCATGATGCTGGTTAAACAAATCTACTGTGCTGCCAATAGTATAAAAGTTTAGCACATACAGTTATGCATAGGACATAATACTTGATAATGATAATAAATGACTATATACTTATTTATGTATTTAATATATATGTATATTTTACAATGGTTTATAAAGGGTGTCCCAAAAAATGTATACACACTTCAACAGCTGAGAGCTCAGTTTTGAAAATGAAATATATTTTAATAAACACTGCCATTATAATTACTCAAAGTGTGTGTATACATTTTTGGGAGATGCCCTATATATTTACCATGCTATATTTTTATCATTATTTTAGAGTGTATTCTTTCTACTGATAAAAAATAAGTTCGCTGTAAAAACAGTATGCTGTGTTATGCCAGAAGCAGCCTCATACATCTCATTTACCACATCTCTTGCTTGCGTCATTTTCTCTTGAGCTTGATTTAATCTCATGTTGTTTTGTACAGTAACATGCTGCAGAGGTTTGTAGCCTAGGAACAATAGGTATACCATATAGCCTGGATGTGAAGTAGGCTATGAAATCTAGGTTTATGTAAGTGCACTCTATGATATTGGCACAATGATGAAATCATCCAAGGATGCATTACTTAGAATGTATTCCTGTTAATTAAGTGGCACATGACTATGTATAATAAAGAAATGGAAGCAAAGAAAGGAAATTATTTGATTTGCTACAGCTTAAAGTCCAGTTTATTATTATTAACCTCTTTCTTTAGACTAGTAACTTGACATGTTACTTGTATAAGGGCAAATACAAATAATAAAACAATTCCCTCTGTTGACAACAAGGGAAGAGACTGCACATCTCCCCTTTCTTCAGCATTTCTTTGCCCTTTTCAAATATATGTGATCTTTTTAATGGCTAAATAAACCTCTGGCCAATCTCAGCACTCAGGAATGTTTCCAGTACTGAGAGCCATCTCTTTGAAATGTAATCATCAAAGAAATTCAGTGTCCTAAGAAGAGATGGGCCTACTGGTCACCTGACTCCAAATTGCAAAACCCATGTAATGTAATGGGTTGGATCTCCTCAGCTATGTGAAAGAGTAAAATTTCTGTCCTTGCAATCCATTTAGCAGGTTGCTTGTGATGTGTATCATGTTCTGATTTAACACTTACTCAATAATAAAATTGTTCTATTTATTCAACCCTATAGCAAGGTTTTCTGGGTTAGGAGGAGATTTCATTTTTTATTATATTTTACCAATAGGTAAGGAGAAGTTAAATAACTTGTCAATGACAACGTGCTCCTGAGTGGCTGAGTTCAGATTGTGAGCTCAGTTGTATCTATCTACCTCACTGAATTGCTGTTGCTTTACCAGAAACACCTTGTAGTTTCTCATTGTTCTTTAACGAGGCCTCTCCATACATCATTCTATGACAAGTGAGGCCTCCACATTTAATCCTTTAGATCAGGAGTGGGGAATATCTAGCCCAAGGGTCATATAAGGCATTAGAAATCATTTGGTCTGGTCCTGCCAAGGTATTAGGGGTGAGTTAATTAAGTGTTTGATCAAATATAGCAGGATAATTTTTTAAAAACATATTTTTATTGATTTCAGAGAAGAAGGGAGAGGGAGAGAGATAGAAATATCAATGATGAGATAGAATCATTGATCGGCTTGCCTCCTACACATCCCACGCTGGGGATCAAGCCCGCAACCTGGGCAAATGCTCTGACTAGAAATCAAACCGTGACCTCCTGATTCATAGGTCGATGCTCAACCACTGAGCCACTCCAGCAGGGCTAACAGGATAATTTTTAAGTTGATAATTTTGTATGGCCCGTGAATGATGTTATAGATATCCAAATGGCCCTTGGCAGAAAAAAGGTTTTCCATCCCTGCTTTAGATTAAGGTTCCTCAGCCTTAGGAGTGTTGACATTTTAGGCCATGGAACTCTGTAGAAACTGTCCTGTGCATTGTAGGATGTTGAGCAGCATCCCTGGCTTCTACCCACTAGATGCCAGTAGTACACACTGTTGTGACAATCAAATGTGTCTCTAGACATTGCCAAATATTTTGGGGGAATAAGGGCAAAAAACACTCAGATTGAGAGTCACCCCTTTAGTGGAAGAAGGGAAGCATGTGTGCATGCACCCACACACACCATTTCCTTGATAGGAAGAGCAGGGAAAGGAGAGAAGAGGAACCACAGATTCTCACAGAATGGCTAAAGGCCAAAAGTCTGCTAGTTGAGGTTACAGCCTTCTAAATCTTGTTGTTGTTTTTTTGGAAACGAAAAGAGACCAGGGTTGGGTTAGCAGTGGCCTCATTATTCTTTCATCCTCCTTTTTTTCTGCTTGGATTGAATCAGTGTTTGAAAAGAGCAAGTCAAAATGAAATCTGTTCTTTTTACCAAATATCTGGGCACCTCTAGTTTGTCCTATATGTCCCTATCTTTAGGGAAATTTAAAGTTTTGTTAAATCCCCCAAAGGATCTTTGGGGGGAAAATTAACGAGTTTAGTCAGAAATGCACTTCAGACTTTAAGCAGCTGCAGACCACAACCCTAAGGTGACTTCATCCTGGAAAATTCTCAACTTAAAGCCTGGGAACAATCAAGTAAAATTTTTTTATAGGTTTATTGTCTGCTACATTCAAAATGTTGTATCTTTTCTATACTAATGAGAGACACACATACATCTTTTAGAATGAGATCAGACTGTGAAACTATTAGAAACTATAAGTTGTTTCTGGTAAAACAACAGCAATTCAGTGAGGTGGATGGATACAACTGAGCTCGCAATTTGAACTCAGCTCCAAAAGATGTGTGCGTGTGCGCGCACGCGCGTGAGCGCGCACACACACACACACACACACACACACACACACACGTCATTAGTATAGAAAAGACACAACATTTAGGAACTGAAAGCAAGCCTAATGTACTTTCACCCCTCTGCCTGAATATTCTGTGCTTTAAATGCACGTTAGAACCAGGGCTATATTTGTTCTGTGGCCATTTCCTTCCAAGCTGTATAAAGGACTATTACTTTCATTCAGGAAGCAAATAAGTATGTATAAGATCTGCTATGTTGCTAATAGTTTAAGAAAGACAAAGAGCCATAAGACTCAGTCTCTTAGGTCACGGCTATGAGAAACCAATTTTGTATCTGAGGTGGGGAAGCATTTGCAAAATCTTCCAAGCCGGGAGATTTTCTATTCACAAACAGGTTAGGTTTCAAAAGTTTATTCATTAACCTTTTTGTTTATAAGCAAAAGGAGACCAAAAGGTGTTTAATGTTGTCTTGCTTCTTCATCGATTTCCACCTAATAGGAGGGAGAATGATTTCTTTCATGTTTTAGAGTTTGACATACTATTTTCCTCTTTACTTGTAAATGTTGCTATTGCATCAGGCATCTTTTTTTTTTTTTCTAAAATAAAGCAGCTTCAACAAAAATTAAGATCTATTGGGGAAAATTATATCTCATTTGATGATGTTTTCAATGTTCTGTGTAGGAGGAACTTTTTCTCTACCTTTCTGGGTTCTTTAGGCTGGTCTAATAATTAAATCAAGATGAGAGAGATTACCAAAAGAAAAATAATGAAATTTAATTACATATGTGTGGGGAAGCACGGGACTTGGTTGGAGTAAGGAGGAATCTCTGAAAGGTCAGGGGCCTCTAGGGGGACCTTTGCCTTGACTTTTCCAAACAAATCTGAGTCCCCGGATGTTTTACTGGAATCTTTATGTTTAGTCTTTAGACGTCCTTGCTTAAAGGACACTGCAGACGCATGTATCTTCTCAAGGATGCTTACCCTGCTGATAGTATCTAATAGTTAATTTTAGTTCAAGCTGTTACAATAAAAGCCTGAGGTAGCAGGTGAACAGGAATGTTTGGTTTCTCAAGCCAAGCAGTCCCTTAGCACTCTCACAGAGTAATCATTCATCCATTGCTCAGGGTCTGCCGGTCAGTCCCGGCAGATAGGTACATACGGAAACCATAACCATGAGCAAGTCAGAGACTAGCAGGTGAACAGGGATGTTTGGTTTCTCCAGCCAAGCAGTCCCTTAGCACTCTCACAGTGTAATCATTCATCCATTCCGTATGTACATATCTGTCAGTCCCGGCAGATATGTACATACGGAAACCATAACCATGAGCAAGTCAGAGACTCCACATACATGAGAGGTTCAGAGACAGAAAGGCAAAATTAGGTATATATGGCATCCCAAGTTAAGGGTGAGGTAAGATGCCTGGAGACTTCAGAGGGGAGCAGGGTAATTCATAGGACAATAAGAAAATTAGATGCTTATATATGGTGATAACTCTTATTTTGAGCAAGGCCCCATTAATCAACAGGGAAATGCAATTAACCATCCTAAGATCCTACTACACACCTACCCAAAGGGCTAAGAGTAAAACAACTGATAGTGTGAAGGGCTCATTAAAATGTGCAACAATGGGGACTCTCATAGCTGCTGGTGAGTGTGTGAATTCATACGATCACTTTGGAAACTGGCATCACTACGAAAGCAGCAGAACATATATATATCACAGGACCCAGATATCTACTTCTAAGTTCAAACCCAAGAGAAATATGTGCACATGTGAACGAAAATACGTGGAGCAAGAATGCTCATATCAGCATTATTCTTAACAACCCCAAACTGAAAACAATCCCCATGTCCATCGACAGAAAAATGGGTACATACATTTTAGTAGATTTATGATGTATATATAATGTCACCTCTTATGCATACACTGTAAATACTATGGTGTGTGTCTTTACAGTCTTTTAGTGTATATGTAATATTAAAGATATACACTCTGCATCCTTTCTTTAAAAATGTAATAACACAGTATTTCCTCCTAAAATAAAAAATTATTTGTAAAAATTTTGATGGTCACACAATAGTTGACCTTATTCTTGTTATAATGACAATTAACCTGCACTATATGCCAAGCACATTATTAATTACTTTATAAAATCTATCTGACCTAATCCCCAGGGGCTGTCCTCCAAACTATTATATTCCATCATCACCTATGGCTGAAGTCTGGGCGGTCTGCTTCTGGCCTGCAACCCTGGAGGCCTCTGGTCTACTAGCCCTCACAGCATTCCTTTATCTCCTTATCAAACTGTCAACAACCAGAACCACTGCCTTAGGCTCACTGCCCTTGACTATTCCACCTACCAATGAAATGCTAATACTCGCTGAACCGTGAGCATGGTACCACACTCACTGCTGTTTCATAAAAGGAATTTCTGAAAGTTTCTACCATATCACCTCCGTCCTAGCCTTACAATTCAGCCTCAAAAATTTGACCAGGCTCTGGAGAATAAAATCCCTGACAATTCCATCATCTTTTTATTCCTTTTTCCTTCCCACAATCCCTCCGGCAGGAAGGAGCTGACTTGCCATTTCCTCTTCTTGGCCAGAGCTCTTCCCCAGGGCAGTAAAACCTTTGGGCTCACTGTGATAGGCCAAAGGGAGTCTTTTTTGTGCCGAGGAAGGAAATCTATGTTCTGAGTCCTCCAGTCTCAGCCCAGGATATGGGACCAGGTGTTTTGTTAGTAAACACCCCAAACAAAAATACATTGCTCTTGCTCTACTATCCAAAAATGTATCTTTGTCACAAAATTATAATTTTCAGCATAGTGTGAATGCCTGTTTTACACACATATCCTGACCTGTATTTATATTTTTAATCACCACAATTAGAGGCAAGAGAGAGATGAAAAAAAGTAAGAGGATCTTCAGCTATTTTAATTTGCACATTTTAAATTTCTAGATTGTTTTCTGTTTGTTAACAATTATTTCTACTTCTATGAAATGTTGTTCATTGTTTATTTTCCAATATTTGGGTGTTTCCTATATTTTTATTACCATTTACTTTAAAAATCAAAAATAATAACATTTTGTCTGTCATATTAGTTGAAGATATATTTGCCAGTTTGTTTGCCTTTTAATTTGGTTTATGTGGTTGGTTTGATGTAAAGAAGTTTAAAATGTTGTCAAATGTATAAGTTTTCTGTTTTTCTACTGCCTTTAAACTTGAAAAGTCCTTCCATATTCAAAGATCCAATAAATATTTGCCTACATTTTCTAAAATGTTTATGGTGTGATATTTTTATAACTAAAACTTCAAGTGACGTTAACTAATATGTTTACATTTACTCTAAGATAAACTTCTAAATTGGAAACTGGTTTCTATGAACTATCTCCTATGTGCCAAATATTTTGTACACATTTTCATGTAGTTTACACCAAAATGTTTACACATGACGTGATGGTCTTCCCTTCAGAGATGATGCAATTCAATATAAGAGAGGTCATACACAAACTTGTCCACAATAACAGATAGTGGACTTGAACCCAACTGGGCCAGGCTATCAGACGTAGCTGTCTCTGAAGGCCATGTGGTCAGGACATTAGCTTAGTCAAGCATCTAAAGACCCAGCTCATGGCTGCTAGTGTTTAGAAATAACTGATTTCTCCTTTTCCTTTTCAGTTTCCAAATTCACAGTACCGTTCGACATAATTTAAATTAGAACGAAGAAGGCAATTGTGCTACATTTCTGGGAAAGATTATGTTTTTCTCTTCTTATAATCTCTAGTCCAATTCCTGAACCATTTTGTTAAAAAGCAAAACAAGAACAAAAAATGTCCTGTATTATTGTGCTTTTCTAGCCATACTGTTGCCCTGAAGTCTGTACTATTTCTTTCCAATAGAGTTTTCTGTGATGGTATAAAATTTCTATATTTTCACTGCTACTGGTCACATGCCTATTGAGCACTTAAAAAATGTGGCTAGTGTGAATGACAAACTAAAATTTTAATTTAATTTAAATTAGTTTCAATTTAGGGAGCCACATGTGGTCAGTGGTTACTGAATTGGATAGGACAAGTCTATAGATTATTCTTTGTAATTAAGTACCAAAGACTCTCAAACCCCAAACTTTACACCTAAAATACCTCCCCCCGTAATAGTCCATTGTGAGTAAGATAATTGCAATCTGTTTAGAACCTGGTCCCGTCTACTAGTAGAGTGCTGGTAAGCACTGCTGTTTCTAAGGGAGAAAACATGGATTTTATGTAGCCCATGTATGATTTTTGTTAACATTACTTGCAATGAGTTATCCATGTCGGAAGGATAACAGTGTCCACCATTGTTGAATCCTAAATCTAACCCGCCCGGGGTTTTCACATCTGTATCCAAATCTCCCTGGAATCCTAAAGGAAAATGGTAACTGTCACCAGAAATAATGAAGGCCTAGAAACTCCTCCATCTCCTTGAATACTCATCAGTGGCATCAAGCTTCTAAACACAAAGGTTGTAAACACCAAGAGCAAGGGGATAAAAGAAAGCAGTCAGAGTATAACAAGTAGGCAGAAAACACACTTTTCTGAATTGGACTGGTCATCAAGTTTTCTGGTTCAATGTAGGTAAGGTCCCTCCTTGCCTGGTTCCCACCCTTCCCTCAGGGCTGGACCTCCTGGGGACTTGCTCTTTCATCCATCCTTTGTGGCCCAACATTCCCACCTGCTGCCCCAAGTCTTTCAGTTCAGCTCTGGTCCCTGCGGGTGAGAATCACTTTTCTCTCTAGTTCCAGAGAGATCCAACAGATCCCCCTTTGTCTTCAAACTGTGGTGCACCAAATGACAAGGCTCCCTTCACTCCTTTCCTTTCCACGGTTCGCAGGCCCTGACATTCTACCTTTATTCCTATCCCAACTCTCTGTATGGTGGACGGTTTACACACACCATGTTTAGGAACCACTTGTGAAAACCAGGTCTACTTCTCCCATGTTTGGAATAAAGTAGCTGCTGAACAAATATTTTATGAATGACTCATAAACCCGGGAACATTTAAGTTGCAGAATGAATGACCAAGCCCCTCCCAACCAGGGAATTGATGTCACCATCACCCACCTCACAGTGGTGTCACGACTACCAAAATATTTTAAACATCTGTCACAGGAATAACATTTTTGAGACATTAGGTCAATATCTCTTTTGTTTCTAGTGATTTCTTTTCCCTAATTGTCCCGGAAGTCACTTCCCATTGGGCTCCTGGGTGGAATTCTATGAGAATGAGAGTCATTGCTGTACTTTGTTTGAAAAGCGCTTCTTAAAAGATTACAGTTGGACAAAAGTCTGAAAACAAACACTCCTCGTTTTGCAAAAGCCAAGCTTTACCTAGAAAAAAGGTTAAAAAGGAAACGTGTGTGGTCTGATGAGCTGGATGTTGGAGGACTAGTTCTAGGGCAGAAGGAGAAAAACAGTTCCCAACCTCAAGAAGGGACTAATTCACTAACCACCCACATGACAGTCTTCCTGGGCAATGGAAAGGAGCTGAATGAAAGGGAAGAGAGAGGGCTAGGGCCAGATTTGGGCATGGGGACAATCTGAGTGGTTGTGGGGGGCGGGGGGAGGGGAGAGTTAGGAGGAAAGCGAGAATCTGAACACAGTGTGAGCTGGGAAAACAGTCAACCTTTTACAGACTTCCAGCAATCTTGATCTGGGGACAGGGCCTGGGGCAGCCCCCCAAGACCTCACACACTGCAACATGGCACTAAGATGGAAAGGGGAAGATGGGACAAAGAAGAAGAGAGGATGCAGGTGCCTGGGGGACCACCTGACTGATGAAACCTGGGGCAGAGTGCAGAATCCACAGACCCATGGAAACAGTGTGAGCAGACCCCTGGACATCAGCTGGGGACACCAGCACATTATCTGAGGTGCATGGGCCTGATCACCCCTCTTTGAACAGCAGAGCCCGGGGAGCTGGCTCCTCTGAAGAAGCCTAGGGCTGCAGAGGACAACCTGGGGACCAGAGGTTCTTCTCACCGGGCCTGACACACAGTCCTCTAGACTAGAACAACAGAAGAGGGAGAGGGAAGTTCTTGAGAGGGGAGAAACTGCCCTAAAAAAGGGTTTGAACTTTGAATGGACTCAATAATTACCCCCAAAAAACCTTTTTCAGCATGGAGAGAGAATGGAAAATGTCAAGGAAAAGATGTGCATCCTGTCATCAGTGCCAACAGGCTCTGAGCAAGATGAGCTAATGACGGAAACAAAGATGCATTCTTTATTATTTATTTACTAGAGGCCCGGTGCACAAAAATTTGTGCACTCGGGGGGGAGAGGGGGTCCCTCAGCCTGG
>NW_005354291.1:14158259-14162015 GCF_000412655.1 Myotis brandtii
GTCACTGAAGGAAGCAAGCCTCCCTGTTCGCATCAGCTGCCTGGCTGCCGGCCGCCATCTTGGCTGACAGTTAATTTGCATATCTCCCTGATTAGCCAATGGGAAGGGTAGCGGTCGTACGCCAATTACCATGTTTCTCTTTTATTAGTGTAGATGCACATCTGATTTACATGGTGTGAATTTTGATCCCACTCCAAATACATCAAGCATTTTCCCATCAAGATTAAGAGGAAAAACTGTGTTTTCCACTCTTTAAATTATAAGCATGATTATCAGATTGCATCTTATACCTAGAAAATCCTCATTCAATATACACTGAGGTCTCACTGTACCAAATTCTGTAAGTCCAGATTGAAAATGCAATGTTCATTTGAGCATTGTGAGCAAACTAACCTCACTGCTAGGAAAACGGATGCTTAGAAAGATAATACCTGTATTAGCTATAATTTTTTTTAATGTCCACCTATTTCTCACAAAATCCTAAACCAAGCTTATGCATTGGTCACTGGTCACCTTCATGTTGTGGTTTCATATTTACACTTAACCCCCCACCCCCACCCCTACCTCCAACTCTTCTTTATAACCTATGTATGGATGTTTAAATTACCACTTTAGTCCTTAAAGTTAAGAAATATCTCTATATGCAAAATTATATTATTATTTAAAAATATATTTTTATTGATTTCAGAGAGGAAGGGAGAAGAAGAGAGAGAGATAGAAATACCAACAATGAGAGAGAATCATTGATCGTCTGCCTCCTACAGGTCCCCTACTGGGGATCAAGCCCAAAACTCAGGCATGTGCCCTTACCAGGAATGGAACAGTGACCTCCTGACTCAGAGTGGTAAGTTGACACTCAACCACTGAGCCGCACCAGCCAGGCAAAATGATATTCTTAAAATCATATGATATCACCACTAACAATAACTTAACTGTGGGTTACAGTTTATACCATGATTCACATTATTTCATTTAATCTAGATGGCAGGTAGGGCATTTATTACACCCATTCCACAGATGAGGAAATAGAGGCTTCTCTGTTCAACAGAGAATGAGGACTAACTCAGATCTTCAGACTCTTGTACCTGCACCACTGTCCTACTCAGATATCTATCTTGACTACTGCCATTCCTGCGGTGACTGATTTGACCTTTGCCACTTATTTATAGACTCTGTCTGCTTTAAGGTGGGATATAGTTCTAGACCCACTGTTTGCACACACACTTCCCTGACCAACCTTGTCCATACAAGCTCATCTTTCTCTCGACACCCACAGCAGGTCCTCTAGACATTGCCATTTGGTAACCCATCATATTCTTCCTTGAAATAACTTTTATGCTGTTATTCACCTTTCAATATGTTGTTGACTCCAACTAGATGGAACTCCTCAAAAATCTTTTTCTATCCAGTCTTCTCATACTCCCTCGCAGAGTACCCCACAGGTCGGCATATATTTCCAGATTTGTTGATTAACTAAAATGGTTTAAGTCCTTTCTTTAGAAAAATATAAAAAGGACCCCATGAGATCCCTGGACCCTTGGTGCAAGAGAAGAACTTAAAAAAAGCAGGAAACCACACTGAAAGAGAAGGTGTCCTGCTTCACATTTTTGCTTATGACCATCCCTGCCAAGACCCCAGCAATTAAATAATTATTTAATCCAGCCCAGTGAAGATTAGGTAATTTCATTTTTCCAATAAGGGTGCCATTCTGTATTTAATAACTAAAACATACATGTGTAGCTTACACATATGATAGTAATGACTTTACAGATCAACACATTCCCAGGCTACTGCCTTGCACAGAACTATCAAGTGTAATCGGGCTTTCTAACCTTGTGACACAGCCCTTCAGCTACAAAGGACCTTCTTTATTTCCTTTCTTAAAAAGTACATTCAATCTACTCTGGACTTTCCCGTCTGCCGGTGCAGCTTGAGGTGACTTCCTGCTCTGTCAGCTGACCATGAGTCACATCGCTGCTGCACGTTATCGAGGCAGCTTCTGCATCCTCAGCAACCAGGGAGAGAGGATAGGTGTGAGCTGCCAGCCCTCCCTCACGGTGGGATCACTTCTTTTCCCTGTTCACTTACAACCTCACAGTTACAAGCTCTGCTCTCCAGCTTCCGCCTTTGAGACGATGCTTCAACAGACAGGAAAACCAGCTTCCTACTTTCCAGACTGAAAGTGACGTTTTTAAAAAATCCATCTCTGTCGTGAATGAATCACTTATCTGGGCAACCCCTTTCTTCGAGGGGATCCTTTCATTTGAGCCACATTTCGGGGATGTCTTCAGTGAGGCAAATGGCCATGACAGAAATGCTAGTTCTGGGATTTAAAATGATGCAAAATTCAAAATGTAAAAAAGAAAATTTCAAAATCATAAGAAAGGAGCTATGAGGGTACATAGGGTGGATGTGAAATACAAATTTCCTGGATTGAGGAAGCAATTGGAACAAAATCCTGGGGAAGTTGGGGGCTCAAGAGTAAACAACCTACAGGAAGTTAGAGGGCTTTGGAGACCACTTCTGCCTTCTGCATATATCTTGTGTATTGTTTAGTTACTTGACAGTTTCACGTCCTTTTTGTTAGAAGAGGAAAAGGGAGCAGTGCCACTAACTTATCTCATCGGATGCTTTTGCAAGAAGCCAATAAAATATGATTGTGACACACTCGTCAGGTTTAAATAAATTAAACTTGCATTTTTCAACTAGTCCAGTGACACAACAATCCAGTCACATTGTCATCACCTCTAACTTATCCAGAAATATGGCTCATTAGCAGTGCCAGAATATTGTCTCTTTTTGTTGTTTTTGTTTTTCCTTCTTCCAAGGGTTGCTGACATTAAAATGATTTGGAAAAGAAAAAAAACACACACAGGTAAATTAGAGGTGGAGATAGAAAAGTGGATATATGCTCTCATTTACATGAATGAAATAAACTGATGAATAAAATGATCCAGAGACAGAAGCATGAACCAGACTGACAAATCTCAGAGGGAAGGTGGAGGTGGAGGGAGAGGGGAGAGATTAACCAAAGAACCTATATGCATATATGCATAACCCATGGACACAAGACAATAGTGTGGTAAAGGCCTGGGTCGGGGGCAGGAGAGAGGGGGGAGTGTTCAAGGTGGGGGGGAAAGGGGACATTTGAAATGCTTTGAACAATAAAGGTACATTTTTAAAAACTCAAAATGATTTGGAAAAGAAATAAAACCACAGGTAAATTAGAAGTGGGGGTAGAAGAGTGAATATATGCTCTTAATTACATACTCTAACAAGAAGTATGGCTGATGGGGTGAAATAAGCATTCCAGTTATTTCAGTATCACTAATGATTAAATTACCTTTAATCATTCTAACCAAAACACCACCACCCAACTATTGACATGTTTGTAACAGACAGATGACAAGCTTTTCTGGATTTTTTTCAGTGTCATCTTGATGTGAAGCATTCTTGTCCATTTACTAAACTGTGCATGTAGCCTGATATCAATTTAAGGGGAAAAAATGTCTGTTTTTTTCATCAAGAGAACTCAGACTAGGCCCATCAAAGGAATAGGTAATGAGCTAATGGGAATAGGCTATACATTAACAGTAGTTTAATAAAAGATAGAAGTCTATTTTTCTCATATAAAAGTCTGGAGGTAGAAACCTAAGTCTGCTATGGAAACTCTGATCTCCAAATTTGTCAGGGATCAGGTTCTTCCAGTTTTCTCTTCTGCTGTCCCAAAGCTATGATCTTAAAGTTCTGATCCAA
>NW_005354291.1:14162095-14163914 GCF_000412655.1 Myotis brandtii
TTGAAGTGCATATGTCATTGGTCTTTGCCAAGGAAAGTTCCCAGAAACTACCAACCAGATGGTACATATTCCATTAGTCAGAAGTTCATCACTCAGACACACCTAGCTGCAAAGGAGTCTAAGAAATAATTGGTAAAGCTTCTCCATAATAAAATATGTTATGTCTTTTTTCTGCACAGCCAAAAGTCTATCACTGAGGAAGGAGGAAAACTGAATATTGAGGCAATTTTCTCTTTCAGCCACAGAGCTAGAGAGCATGAGATATCACTTAGACAGGCTTTATACAGTGTGCTAGTAAAGTTATTGGAAGTGGGATAAAACTTTGTCTGAAATCAGAAATAACAATTCAGACATACTCAATATACTAATTTATAAATCATTTGGGGGATTCTAGACTTGACATAGCCATCTATTAGCTCTATAATATCAAGTTGATATCTAACTTCTTCTTTAACTTAACCCTTCTTGATTGGTAATATTATAGATTTATGTTGGAGAAATAAATGTAGCCATTAACATCTTAGATCAGCACCTTTAAGCCTGAAAGATAAAAGCATGTAGGCAAGTCAGGGTTGTATCTTTAGAACATTCATTGAAGTTATTCTTGGTATCCTATTTTGGAAAAATTCTGATATGTGCTATGTTTGCATTTCTTGCTTTAGTAAAATATTTCAATTTTCTGTATTCCTTCCCATAGGTCTAAGTGATATATGGGCACTCCTCAAATATCAACTTCATAAGTTGATTATCCAGATATCTTTTCTGATTTAATGATTACTCTAAATTTAATATGAAGTAGTGCTGGCATTTGTTTTTTGTTGTTTTTTTTCATGTAACCTCCTACACTTTATGATCCTTAATATAACCATTGCTGTAATATTTGACAAGTGACATTTGTATCTGTCCACTTGAAATATTTGAAAAATATAGTGAAGAAAAGGAAAAAAAATATCAACTTCATAAAAGTTATAAAATTTCAGTCATATAGATTGGGGATCTAATGTTACTGAATTAAATTGGAAAGTTCAAAATTTTATTAAGGAGAAGCTTTACCAATTATTTAAAGTAAAACACCCTAAAATCACTGTCATAAGGTTTCAATATCTTAGTTGTTTCTGAATTACAGATATAAACATGGTGATCATTCTCTAGAGCTGAACTTATTATTCCTAGAAAGAAAATGAATAACATCTTCAACTAAACTTGAAGTGGAATCTTAAGGAAGTAGCTTATGACTCTTTCAATTATAATAAGACTGCCTTTTCAAGATAACATATTTGTAGAAAATTTTTTAAAGTACTTAAATATGGCTTTAGAGAACTAGCTCCAGTGACTACACCCCCAAACCAGGGAAAAGCTAAAATGTTGCCCTGACTCAAAGGCACAATTCCACTACTTGAGTCACCTCTAACACTTCCAGTAGCACCCTGGATTTTCCTGGAAGGATCCCCAGCCAAGGACTGGGCAGGTTTAGCCATGTTCTCTTATGAAAATAGCTGATGACACAGTCACAAAGACTATATAGCTCAAAGATTATGGGTTGGGTTCGTGCCAACCATGGTATGATGCCCTCCATCCAGTACAAAGAACTCTAATCTCTTTAAATATCAAGATACTCTTTTAGTTGAAACATCTACATTCTATGCTCATAGTCAAATGACCACTTTGATCTCTAATCTTTTTTTGAAATAGCTAAGGGTATTTAGTCCACCTTGGCTCAATTCTGTCCTTTCCTAAAAGTTATGGAAAATCCATGTTCATTTCCAGCCCATTTGCTTTTAATTCTCCTTCTTCTTCTCCTTCTCCTTCTTCTTCTTCT
>NW_005354291.1:14164015-14165484 GCF_000412655.1 Myotis brandtii
CTTCTTCTTCTTCTTCTTCTTCTCTCTCTCTCTCTCTCTCTCTCTCTCTCACTCTCTTCTAAATTGAGAATCATTCTCAAAAACACAGCACAAAAGTCATCATAAAGCAGCCATCTTCTACAGGACCCTGAGAATCTTATTCTTAAACTGCATTAGAGCCAGAAGGACAATTAAAAATCACATAGCCCAAACTCGGTATAAAGAAGTGAGGGTGCCTGTGTCAACACTCAAATGCAGAAATGCAATCAGGACTGGGCCCCAGGAATTTTCAATGCACATAACTTTGACCCATCAATCACACATCTAGGAATTTAGTCTACAAGTATACTATATATACTTGTACAAAACCTCTCATTGCAGCATTGTTTGTAGTCAAGAAACATTGGAAACAACCTATTAATAAGAAGATGCTTTTCAATTAAAAGATAATTACATAAACTGATGGGGTATGTATAAGGAAAAAATACATAGAAAGAATGAAAATATGCCCACAGGCCTTTTATAAAAAGTATATTTTATTGATTTGACAGAGGGAGGGCGAGGGGGAGAGAGATAGAAACATCACTGATTGGCTGCCTCCTGCACACTCCACACTGGGAATTGAGCCCACAACCTGGGCATGTGCCCTTACTGGGAATTCAACTGTGACCTTCCAGTTCATAGGTTGACACTCAACCACTGAGCCAAGCTGACCAGGCCCATGGGCCTGTTTTAATTGTGGTCACCTTCAAGGAATAAGATTGGCTGAGCATAAGGCGAGGAGGAAGGTTGTTCACAATTTTATTTTATGCACTCCCATTATAAGTTTTTTAAATGAAACTTGTGAGGGGTAAAAAACAAACAAACCCGTAGGCGTGACATCCTGACTCTCATGTGATCAACCTCTCACTAAACGTGTCAGTGTGAACATTTCCTGGGTTACTAAAATATGTTTACCAGTTTGCCCCTTTCCCACTTGTCCAGACAATGTAAGATAAATGTATTAAACATTATTTACTGTTGGCTTATGCTGAAAATGTGATTTTTAAAAGGTTCACTACGATAGAAAAGGATTCATTTTCCCCACAACACTCATGGACTTTTGCTGGAGTATTTTTCTCTCTCTGAACCCTGCATATAGGGATGAGTCCTGGCCATGATAATATACACACTGTCCTTCAAGTTTCCTCTGGCCTTACCCAACTGTACAGATAACATGTACAACCTCAACTGAAGTTTATCTGGATCTTTTCAGAGCCTGAGGATAGTGAATCTTCAAACCCCTGAAAGTATCTTTCAAATATTCCTGAATAAAATCTCTCCACCACGCTAGTCTGCAGTCTCTGCTAGCCATCTGATGGCCATCATTGTCTCCTGATTGGCACTTCCATCTACTTCTGTAGCTCAGGACCTGAAAATCAAAGATGTCCAAGCCACGTGGTGCTTGCTTTTGGGTAGGAGGGATGCTTCCTCCTCCGTACCTTCCCCCC
>NW_005354291.1:14165523-14189764 GCF_000412655.1 Myotis brandtii
GCTTCTTGCTTAACCCAGTGAGGCTTCTGCCAAGCACATTGAAAATTATTAGTGATTCAGAATTTCAGTTTCCCTTTTTATTTCCCCTACAGTTCAGAGAACTCAGGCTTTCATTCTTTAATTATTTATTGACTACCTGCTCTGTGCAGACACATATAATATATGCAATGCTGAATAAAACAACCAAAGACCATGCTATTATGGAATTTTTAGTTTATTCATGGAGAAAGATAATGAAAAAGTAATTAAAGTAAATTAATGTACAACTGCTAATTGAGATAGGTACAGCGATGGAAAAAGAGCAGTGTGAGAGAAAATAACAAAGGAGTTACTTCGATTGGATGGTCAGAAAAGGCCTCTGAAGTAGTGACAGTTATTAACAACTAAAACATTAAAAATCCAGATTTGGCAAAAGGAAGGGGAGGAAATTGGAAAGGGCTGGGGGAATAGGAACAGAAAGAGGGGGATGAGCTAACATTTTAAATTATTATGAGCCAGAACATTCTAGAAACTTTACACATATCATCTGTTTTAATCCTAACACAGTCCTATGAAGTTAGCTCTACCTCCCAGAAGAGTAAAATGAAGCATGAAAAGGTTTAAGTAGCTTGTCCTTGTCACACAGTTAGTAAGTGATGAAGGAATAACTTGAACCCAGGCAGTAGAAGACACTAAGGAAGGAAAAGACTGGATTATTTCAGTAATTTAAAGGTTATGTGGCTGAAGCAGAAAGAAAAAGGGGAGAAATCAGCATGAGATGCAGTTGACAAGGCAGGCAGGGACTGGATCATGTGTGGGTACGTGGTCGTGTTTCACCCTCAGAGTAATTCCTGATTGTTAACACTACTCCAAAGGAACAATATTGTACTGAGGAGCCAGCAGTAGTAATGAAAATAATGATCACTTAGGTTATTTTTGTAAGCTGAGGTTTTAGAGAATGAGAGCGCTTCCCTTATGTTGTGAATAACAGAGACTGAGACCCTGGAGATGAAATTACAATATCTGGCACATATGTTAACTTGATCTACAACTTGGGAAATTGTACTATCTCCCAAGTATGTACCTAAAGCAACCTGTACCCTGCATTATAGAATTATGGGTGGCAAAATCAAACAGTGGTCTACTTGGGATTGAATACCGAGTTAGTGCATATAGGGAGAAGGAAGGGCAAGGGGAGCCAGCTATCACAGTGAGTTGCCCTCTCTAGGCAGCGAGGAGTTCGGCCTTACCAGGAGCAGCTCTGGCTGACACCGTTGTTCATGATCACAGGCTACAACCTTGGTTTCTCTATCTGCTACCTGAGTTGGACAATAAATCCTGGAGATGAAGAACTATTAATGTCTGGTGCACCCAGTGAGGAATAAGAAAAAGAAAAAAAAAAGATGAAATGACTGCTTTTAAAAAAAAAAAAAACTGTAAGTTATATCAATGGAAAGAGTGAAAAAAGCAACTTTTTAATCCTTCAAGTTCACTTTTTGCTTGCCTGCTCTCGTGAGTCCTTTAAGAGGATTCCAGCAACTCTTAGGAAATATTAAATATGCCAAAAAAATGAGAAGACGAACTCAATTTAACCACATAAGTTGAGTCTAACCTCAACTCTAGTCACAGAGACCATGAAGAACCGAGTGGGGATTTCCCAATGCTGTTTGTCCTGGTAACTCCTATCGGTTAACGTGTTCTTGCTTCTTGTGGAAGAGCGGGAACATCCATTCTCTACTTCCCCACTCCAGCAGCCCCTCAATTTCTGTTTGAGGACCCATGTGATTCCTGAAAGGCTAATTCCATCTTGGTGGGAAGGAGGGAACACATGGCCTATGCTAAGCCATCAGCACCTCTATCCCCCTGGCTGTGATGTAAATGACTGTGACCTAAGCCAGTTGGTTCACAGTGACTCTCAGGACTTTTACGGGGACTGCAGGATAAATCCTCTATGTCCCTCCTATTGCATTTGTTAATCCTCACCTGAGGATATTTTTTCATTGATTTTTTTTTTTTTTTTAGAGAGAGAGAGTGGAAGAGAGATGGAAAGAAAGAAAGAAACATCGATGTGAGAGAAACTCATTGATTGGTTGCCTCCTGCACATGCCCTGACCAGGGCCTAGGCCAGGAAGGAGCCTGCAACCAAGGTACATGCCCTTGACCAGAATCGAACCCAGGACCCTTTGGTCAGCAGGCCGATGGTCTATCCATTGAGTCAAACCAGCTAGGGCCCTCCTATTGTATTTGAACAAGAAACCCGGAGCTAGAGCCATGGGGGACCACAAGAGGACGCTAATTGAGGATAGAGTCAACACTAAGAAAAACAAAGTAGACAATGAAAATCTGGGTCTTGGATGCCATCATTGAACTGAAGGACCCCACTTTGCCAAAAATCTGGGACTTGAGCTAATAATTAAGTTCAACAAATATTTAGTGAGTGACTAATTATGTGCCAGATATGGTAGCAGGCACTTGGAATACATGAGTGCATAAAACATACAGGTATCCCTGCCCTAAAGAGGAGACCAACAATAAGCATAACAACTAAAGGAGTGGTTTTCTTTCTTTTTTTTTTTAAATATATTTTATTGGTTTTTTACAGAGAGGAAGGGAGAGAGATAGAGAGTTAGAAACATCGATCAGCTGCCTCCTGCACATCTCCCACTGGGGATATGCCCGCAACCAAGGTACATGCCCCTGACCGGAATCGAACCCGGGACCTTTCAGTCCGCAGGCCGACGCTCTATCCACTGAGCCAAACCGGTTTCGGCTAAAGCAGTGGGTTTCAACCTTGGCTGCACATTAGAATCACCTGGGAATCTTTCTAAAATCCTGATTTCTAGGCCTTATCTTCCAGAAATTCGGTTTCTTTGTTATGGGGTAAGGCCACAACATTAGTAACAAAGAAACAGACTATCTAAATCAGTGGTTCTCAACCTTGGCTGCACATTAGAATCACCTGGGAATCTTTTTAAATTCACCCCATAACAAAGAAACAGAATTTCCGGAGGATGAGGCCCAGAAATCAGGATTTTAAAAAGATTCCCAGGTGATTCTAATGTGCAGCCAAGGTTGAGAACCACTGAATTAAAGTGATAATATGTTAGAGGCTGATGAATGCTGTGGAAGAAAGGAAAAGAAGAGCAAGGTAGGGGTGGAGAGTGGGGAAGTAGGAACTGGAGAATAGGTCCTCTGTTATTTAAGGTGGTATAAGTCGGGTCTCTCCATTACTCTCTGTCTATTACCTGCAAATAAAACTACAACAACTTGGGACGTTTAAAATACTTGTAACACCCCCAACACACACACACACACACACACACACACACAAACACACACCCAGGGCAGAAGTTATAATAGACTGGGGGAAAACGAATGTCAATTAGATCTGGCTAAGATTCAGGAGGGGGGAAATTGTATGTGAATTCAGGATAAAGATTGAACTAATTCATTAAAAAAAAAAAAACAAATCCACATTTTGGGGCAGGATATAAGGAGACTCTTAAAACACTCCCTTTAAATCCTGCAGCACTTTGATAACAATTATAACACTTTCCTGAAGCAACAAGAGTCTTTTACTCCCATCGTTCTTGCTTCTTGAAACACAAAAATAATCACTTGTCTCTGTTTACAATGTTTGATTTATGGAAAATGCAGTAAATTAATATTGACAGGGCTTCAGAACTTGAGACATGAAATTCTGTGACTAATTTGTCTCAGGGACAAACTTGCAAGAACTGTGATATTGTGCAACTGAGTCAAATGCCAACAAGCGAGAAAGGAAGGAAGCAGGGAAGAAAAAAATGAAAAGGAAGAAAGATTGCAAATTAACTTAATATAGAGATGTCTACTCCCACCCACCTTTCAGAGTACAGTGGCTAGTGGTTTCCTGTATAGGAAACATTTCGTCAACTTTTGTCTTAATTAAGATTGGTATTCCCCCCTTTGTACAACTCTGTGATGCTGTGCCATCCTCATAAGACTGGGGTCTCTTGAACACTAGGAATGGCTGCAAATATTCATTCTGTCTCTTGCCATAGCACATACGTTTTTGTGGGCATCAGTTCTTTGGCTGTGTTTTTAAATCCAAAGCCAGACAAACTAAAACTATGCTCTGATAAGACATTTATAAACATGACTAAATTGGTCTGGTGGGTTTTCATGCAAATGCACCGTGCTTCTCCCAGTTACAGATCTCGACTCCAACTTTCCCCAGATGCCTTGGAATTTATCACAGTGAGGTTAACTGCTGTACCCAGTAGGCAGAGCCTGGGAAAATGAGTGGGGAGATGAAACACAGGGGGTACTTTGCCCCCTCTCAGTCTCTCCCTAAAACGGAGAATCGTGAAAAAGGACCTGGCTTATTCCAGGATGACATAGTGTAGCTAGACTAATACTGTTTTGTTTTGAAGTAATTTTTATTGATTTTTTAGAGAGAGAGAGGAAGGGATAAGGGGGAAGAGAGAGAAACATCTATGTGAGAGGGAAACATCAATCAGTTGCCTCATGCACGCCCCCAGAATCTAACTGGCAACCTTTCAGTGCACGGGATGACGCCCAACCAACTCAGGCACACCAGCCAGAGTGAGACTAATATTGCTTTTAAATTAGTAAAAAGAGACATCATAAATCTTTAGGAAATGAAAGATTATTCAACAGATCAATTGGACAGTCTTTTTGGCAAAAGATTTTTCCCACCTACCATTAAATTCCTTATGGCTGAGGCCCAAGGACATGTTTGAGTAAATGCACACACACACAAGTACACACACACACATACACACACCCCCCACCCCACACCACACCACACACCACACAGGCAAAGAAACCTTATTGTATACAAGTAACTGAATATTTATTTGATCACTGGTGGCGAAGGGCACTCAAGTTTAAGTTATCTGAGGAACCTAAGGGAAATAATGACAGACCTGACCACATAAAAGTGTTACATTTAAGAAGGATATAAGATGGAAATGCAAACATCAAAATAGAAGGGGAAATCTATGATGTATATAATGGTAATAACCTAGCACCTTTAAAACATAAGGAACTTATAAGAATTGATTAGAAAAACATGAAATTTCCAGAACAAAAATGGGCAAAGGATGCCAAGACAAGTCACAATATAACAAATCTAAGTGAATTCAAACAAGATAAAAAAAAAATGTCCATCTCCTACTTAACTAAGGCAACAATTGAAACAGCAGAAGAGAACCTTTCTTATTATCAAGTTCACACAAATAATGCCTTTTCCTAATAGTGCTGATAAGACCACAATGAAATAGGAAATCTCATTCACTAATGGTAGGAGTATAAAACTTTCTGGGAAGCAATTTATTGCATTAAAATCTTCATGTCTTTAGTCATGTCACCACTGACTTTTTAAGCCTTACGAACAAGGAGCTTGTATTTTTACTTACTTTCTTTTTTACATTCTGAGTCATACGGAAATTTAACCGAATTAATTAGGAATACTCTAGCAAATCAATCAAATTCTTGGATCCTCTTAACCTGAGCTCCAGATAAAAAGCAGCAAGAAGGTGCTGCTGTTATCAGGTTAAAACTGACAGCAGCGAGATGTGCGGATGATTGTCTGCAAGTTTAGGAACAGGAAGCGGGGCATGTTGCACTTGCCAAAGGGCATATAAACCAAGAACATTTGTTATGTAGGAAATCAAGATCAGACGATGAGCTCAAAGATGCTCTTTGAGAACAAAACAGTTTGCGGTGACAAGCACTGACGTGAGGTTATGTTTATATGAACACAAGCCCTCCCATTCCAAGTCTGGTGACTACAGTGTTTTCTTCCCCCAAAACAACTTTATTGTCAAAGGGCACTGTGTCATTAATTGTGGAAGCCTGTCTGTCACTATTAACGCATCAAACAAATGTCTTGATGTTATCTGCAGCTGATTCGTTGATTAGGTTTTGCCCACAGGAAAAGCCTGGCCACGCCAGCCACAAGCCAGCCACGCATGACGTACAGAAGAGTCCTCGTGGCACCCCCGGCATAAGTGATGCTGGCGAAAAACACACCTGATTCCATCAGCTCTCCATGGCAACAGGGCCTCTTGTCAAGCCAGATCATGAAGATCCATCATCAGGAAGAGGCTTATCCCCGTGACAGGAGGGAGTTTTGAAAGGTAACACGTCAACAACAACACCTCAGCAACAACTGTTTGTTGTTGCTGTAGACAGGGATACAAAGACAGGGCAAGGCTGCCAGAATGGTTTGCAAATGGAACCGGGAGATTCCTGCCCTGGAAGAAGAACCAAGTAGAAATGTTCTCTGTTTCCTCGGGGAAGAAGGCAGATAAGTATATACTGAGTTGGAGCCTCTATTCATCTATAAACTCTTTATCAGATGAACAGAATATCTCCCTTCTGAACATTCCAACACCTTGTAGGAGAAATTCAAATTTCTGTTGTTTATGTTTGTCAGTTGTTAAGTAGAAGTAATCAGGGAAGAGGAGGAAAATCAAATGAGAGCAGAAGCTGGGTCCCTGCCCCTCTGGCTCAAAGAGTTCTTCCTTTTGGATTTTACTAGAGGCTGTTGGGGATTTTGTTGGCTTGTTTAATTAGGCTATCTCCTCTGTCATTCCTGAGGGCAGGATTACAGTGTCTTTTTCATCTTTGTATCTATAGTACCTGGCGTAGAACAGGAGCTCAATCAATATTTACCAATTGCTGGTGGCAATGGAGGTAGTAGTGATGTAGAAAGCAGGATGAATAGAAGTACAACTCAGGTCTCTTTCTAGACCTTACTCTGCTTTGGGGGTCCCTGAGAGGTGCCAGTTCAGATCCTGGAGTAGACCCTCTAGCCAGGCTAGTCAAGAGTGGGACTTTTCCTTATATCTTCTCCCAGAAAGGCAAAAGAGCCTAATTGTTTATAGCATGGGCTCTGGTGTCAGACAACACAGACTAGAATCCTGACTTCACTCCAAGAAGTGGGGGCATGGAGAAAGGAGAGAACAGGGCTACTGGAGGAGGGAAAGAAAGGGGTTCAGAAAAGGCTTCCTATAACCTATAAACTGATTCTCCAAAGATACCAGGTATCTGGGAAATTACCTGGGTGGGGAGAGACACCATGTCCAGGGCATGCAATAGCATGGAGGGTTAGAGAAACAAGGGCAAGTTTGCATGAATAGAATGAATATCAGGTCCAAGGGTGGAAGAGACAGGAGAAGGAGGTGGCACACCTAAACAGAAAGGTTGGAGAGGTGGGCAGAAGCCAGGCCACAGAGGGCCCTGCTCTGTAAATAAGGAAGTTGGACCGTCCTTCTGTAAGTAATGGCAGTCATTGGAGAGTTATTAAAAATGCAATGGTGACTTATTTCACGTAGCAGTATTGGTGAGGATGTGGAGAAAAGGGTACCCTAATGCACTGTTGGTGGGAATGCAGATTGGTGTAGCCACTGTGGGAAACAGTATGGAGAGTCCTCAAAAAATGAAAAAAGGAACCGCCTTATGACCCAGAGATTTCTCTTCTGGGTATATAGCTGGAAAAAATCCAAAACACTAGTTTGAAGCAATATATGTACCCCTATGTTCAATGCAACATTATTTATAATAGCCAAAATATGGAAACAACCCAAGTGCCCATCAATGGACCAGTAGATAAAAAAGTTGTGAGATATATATATATATATATAGATAGATAGATAGATAAAAATCCAAAATAGTTTGAAGCAATATATGTACCCCTATGTTCAATGCAACATTATTTATAATAGCCAAAATATGGAAACAACCCAAGTGCTGCCATCAATGAATAAACAAAATGTGGGATATGATTAAGCCTTTAAAAAGAAGGAAATTCTGACATGCTATAACATGGGTGAACCCTGAGGACATTATGCTAAGTAAAATACACCAATTATAAAAAGAAAACTAATACTAAAACTAAACTAATACTCTGATTCCACTTAAATGAGGGTTGTAAAATTCATGGTGACAACATCGATGGGATGTTGTCAGAGACTTGAGGGGAGCAGCGAATGGGGGAGTTGTTATTTGATGAGTCTAAAGTTTCAGTTTTGCAAGAGGAAGAGTTCTGGAGATTGGTTGTAGGACATGTGAATGTACTAAACACTGATGAACTGTACACCTAAAAATTACTAAGGTGGTAAAATTTATGTTTTGTACATTTTACTGCCTGCCCCTGCCAAGATGATTAAGAAACAGTTTCTTCCCTTAAGGGTTTTAAAATATTTTTGTGGTGATTAACTGAATAAGGTTTTGCTTATTTGTGTGGAAAACTAAAGGAAGAGTAGGAGCTAGCTGACTATAAAGAGGAGAAGGGAAAAAGGAACTGTTGATCATTTGTATATGGAGAAACTAGATGCTAGGGTGGCTGAAGCTCAGAGAATGTGCCAAGTAGAGACATATCAGGAGAGAAAGGCAGGCTTTATATTTTTCAGAAATTGCTAGGACACATGATGAGTTTTAGCCTTTAAGTTTAACCCAAAGACTGAGGGTTATTGAGTGCAATTGAGTATATCTCTGATTAGGTGTCTCAAGCATTGCACAATTTCATGTTATTCTCAGCTTTCCAGAGTTGGGACCACTGACCTGTGTGCAACCTCAGTCTTGCTCCCTCTTCACAGTGCCGCTTATGCCTGGTTAAGGAGTAATGATTCCATGATGTTGTTGTCTGAGTACTCTTGAAATGAGTCCATCACTTTCAGTCCCATCCTGGATTCTACTGATTATCCCCTCCTGCCCAGTTTATTGATGTGAAATGAACAAATAAGATGTTTAAAGTGTACAACATGATATTTGATGTATATTGTGAAAAGATTTCCCCCATTGAGCTAATTAACTCATTTATCAATTCACATATGTACATTTCTGAGAGAACATTTTTCTATTTTCTTAGCAGATTTTAATTATACAATACTGTGTGTTATCAGCTATAGTCACCATATTATACATTAGCTCCTCAGACCTCATTCACTTTATAACTAAAAGTTGGTACACATATAAGCGATACCTTGAAGTATTTGTCTTTCTCTGTCTTATTTCCCTGAAGGTTCATTCATTTGTTGCAAATGACAGGATTGTCTTCTTTTTTTTGAGGCTGAATAATATTTCATTGTGTGTGTATGTATGTGTGTGTGTGTGTGTGTGTGTGTGTGTGTGTGTGTGTATACACATCTATATCTCATGTTTTCTTTATCCATTCATCCATTGATGGACACTTAGGTTGTTTCCATGTCTTGCCTTTTGTGACTAACGCTGCTGTGACCATGAGAATATAGCTGTCTTTTCAAGATCTTGGTTTTAATTGTTTTGGATATGTACTTAGAAGTGGGGGTTACTAGATCAAATGCTAGTTTTAATTTTTGAGGAAATTCCATGCCGTTTTCTATAGTGGCTACACCAGTTTACCTTTCCGTCAAGCGTGTAGAAGGGTTTCTTTTTCTCTGCATCCTTGGCAGCATTTGTTCTCTCTCTCTTTTAATAATAGTCATCCTAACAGGTGTGAGATGATATTTCATTATGGTTTTGGTTTGCTTCCCTGATGATGAGTAATGATTGGCACCTCTTTATGTACCTGTTGGTCATATGTATGTTGTCTTTGAAAAAAATGTTTATTCAGATCCTTTGCCCATTTTTAAATTGGGTTATTTGTGTGTGCTTTTCCCCATTGAGTTGTATGAGTTTCTTGTATTTTTTGGATATTAAGCCCTTATTGGATATGTGGTTTACAAATATTTTCTCCCTTTCTGTAGGTTGCCTTTTCATGTTACTATCCAGAAGCTTATTGGCTTGATATGGTTCTACTTGTTTATTTTTTCTTGTGTTTAAAATAAACCTGCTGGCATATTTACAGCAACCTTTTTCTTACATGTAAAAAGAGTAATCTCTAAAATAATGATGAAAAGTATAGTAAATACATAAGCTAGCAACAGTTGTTCATAAATGATTATGTACTAGTTACAATTATATGTGCTATACTTTCATACAACTGGGTGGACGGTAGGTTTGTTTATACCATCATCACCTCAAACAGGTGAGTAAATGTGTTATACTACATTACAATGGCTACTAATACACTAGGTGATAGGAAGTTTTCAGCTCCATTCTACTCTTATGGGACCACAGTCCAAGGGGAATGTTTCTTGAGGCACATGACTATACAGTTGATAGCAAATACAGAAAGGCAAACAGAAGTGTTCTATTTTCATCAGGTTGTACATGCTTATGAGATGTTGAGGACATTTACTTTAGCGAAGCAAGTTTGAGATTGAAAGTTTTAATGGTGAAACAGGACTAAGTGGTTATATTTAAAAAAAAGGCCACAAGGATAATTTTGAAAAAGTAGACAAGTGTTGTATTTGACAGAATTATACAACTGATTAAATAGTTGTACACTAATGTATGATTGGAGGATGCACTAACCCAATCATATGAGTAATAGCAATGAGTATACGGGAGGGGAAACCAAAAGACCAGATTCCAGTCCTTATACATTTACTCTCTGAGCTGCTCAGAGTCTGTTTCCTCATCTGAGAAATGAGATTAATAATAAAACATTTATCACAGGGTAGTTGTGAAGATAAAATGAATCAATGTAAATTTAGTGAACCACAAAACTCTATTCAACAAATATATTTAGCATCAAAAATGTCTAGCATTGTGTTAAATATTGGGATACAGTAGTAATTGAATATAGCTATTCTCTTAAGAACACACAATGTAATGGCCTAAGTCAGTGATTCTCAAACTTTTTTGATCTCATGGCACACATAAACTAATTACTAAAATTATGCAGCCCATAAAAATTTTTTTTGGCCTGACAAAAAAAGGTATAATTTTGATTCATTCAGATATATAGATATATATGTCTACATATCTATATATATATCACTACTTGGCCATAAAAAAAAGAAATCTTACCATTTGTCCATTTGTGACAACATGGATGGACCTAGGTTAATGTGTTTTTGCAAGGAAGACCCGAGAGGTAAAGTGCCATTATCACATCATATCAAGGATACATACTGTAAATTGACTAACCACTTTAGGAGGCTTTTTTTCATGTCTAAAGTAAATCCCTTATGTTAGAGGAATGGTTTCAAAGTATGGTCCTCAGATTGGCAGTATCAGCATCACCTGGAATTTGTTAAAAATGCACATTTTTGGCTTGGTCACAGACCTGCTGAGTCAGAAGCTCTGGGTGTGGGGCCTAACAATCTGTGTTTGAACAAGTCTCACAGGTTATTATGAAGCACCTGAAATTTAAGAACTGCTGTGTCAGAGGTTATCTAATTCATTTGCTCTCAATGTACACAAAAGAACTGTTCTCAGTGCTCAGCCATTAAGCAGTGGCTCTCAACTTCACGACATTTTATGAATACCTTTCACCAGACACCATCCCCAGATATTCTGATTTAATTGGTTTAAAAGCTCCCAGGTAATTCCAAGCCTAGACAGTGTTGAAGTCTCCTGCATCTGGCCCTTAGCTAAAAGAAGTCCTCTCTGTTCTACTCACACTTTCCACATACCCCCGCCCGCAGGTGCTCTCCCTTTCTTCTCAGACTTTGGAAGAGTGGATCAATCAGTAGACTGATGTTTTAGAAAATATCAAACAGGATTTAATACTATAGAATTTCAGAGTTGCTACTAGCCATAAAAGTCAACTAGTTAAGTGATTTTAAAGCTTTTGTTTTATGAGCAGATCTTTTTCTTCAAAGGAAATCTTATGGGGAGACCCAATGTAGAAAAAATAGAGAAAGCAAAGCAGCTCTGAGTGAAGGGTGAGGGGGCATGAGGATGCTTCTAGTCGTCTAGGAACAATTGTACCAGCACTGGCCTAGTTTAACGTTCCCGGTTAATGGTTGTCTATCTACCTTCTCCTTGATCACGTCCAGTGAGCAAATTTTTACCACTATCCACTTCCATTTTCAATTCAGCTCAAAGTTTTTAAACATTCTTATTTCCTTAGAGCCCAAATCTGCCTCCCTGTCACTTCTTATCACACTAGCCAAAGAAAGGAGCTAAAGAAAGGAGGTCCTTTCCCATCAGAAGGGTCTTCTCATTTCACAATCAGGCCTGCTGCCCCATAAACAGTTCTTAGCTCATCTATGTATTAGAATCACCTGAGGAGTTTTTTAAACTCCTGGTGTATACATTGTATTCCAAATTAATAATTTAGTATCTCTCCAGTGGAACCAGGTAGATGGGGCCTTTTGAAGGATCGCAGATAGATATAATGTGCAACCTGGGCTGAGAGAGAGCTCTTGGGCCAGACAGAGTCTCCCCTGCTCAGAAAACACAGCCTCTTCTTCTACCTGACTCTTAGTTGACACCATTTTGAACCTTCTCACCATCCTCTCTGCTTTCTTTTCAGAATGCTCCCTTGTCTGGATCCAAACTTGTCATAATCGCACAATTTGTACAAGTTGTTTTTACAAACATATTGCAAAAATACCTGTAAGTGTTAGGTTGATATACTATCAAATCCCTCCTTGCCGCCTGGCCAAAGTGGCTCAGTGGCTGTTCATTGACCTATGAACCAGGAGGTCACAGTTCAATTCCAGGTCAGGGCACATGCCCTGGTTACGGGCTGGATCCCCAGTGTGGGGCGTGCAGGAGGCTGGCAATAATGATTCTTTCTCATCACTGATGTTTCTATCTCTCTCTCCCTCTCTGAAATCAAATTAAATATTCTATATAATAGAGGTAATATGCAAATTAACCCTCATGCCCTCACAAGATGGCTGCCTAGAAGGCGGAGCTTTTGACACTGACTGGCATAGAAACCAACCAATCAGAACCTAATCTGGGTGAACTGCAAAGGCAGAATCTAAGGTGGGGGCTGAGGAGGGGTTTTAAGGGCAACAGCTGTTTGATGTAAGGTGTAAGAAAGTGGTTCAATTTTTTAATGACTGGTTTGGCAGTATAGTGTATATGGCTGGCTATCATTCCAGATATAGGGATTATGTATTATTTTTGTCTAAGAGCATTTCCTCCTGCTGAAAAAGGCTTTTCCTACCTATTTAAGCAATCCTATCCTATATAATCTATCTATACTAATAAAAGGGTAATATGCTAATTAGACTGGGTCAACTGGCCATCTTCTGGACGTCCAACTTCCTTCTGGACAAAGCCATGGTGGTGGGGGCCGAGCCAGAGGCAGTTAGGGGCGATCAGGTTGGCAGGAAAGGGCAGTTGGGGGCAAGATCAGGCCAGCAGGAGAGGGCAGTTAGGGGTGATCACACAGGCAGAGGCAGTTAGGGGAGATCAGGCAGGCAGGCAGAGGGGTTAGGGACAATCAGGCAGGCAGGTGAGTGGTTAGGAGCCAGCAGTCCCAGATTGTGAGAGGGGATGTCCCTGATTGAAGAGGGTGCAGGCTGGGCTGAGGGACCCCCCTCCCCCACCCCACTGGATTCTACGACCAGGTCAACTCAACAACTGCTCTGGCTTCAGAGAATCACTGAGGTAAACACACAATGATTATGCTGAGAGTTTCATCACAAACTCCTGTGGTCTATCCTCAGTTGGACCCTCAATGACCCCCTATAATTGTTTTATTTTTCCTTACTTAACTTGCTATCCTATGCCCCATAACACTATCTCAGAACCTCCTTCCAAAACTTCAGTTTTCTCAACTCTAAAAATGGGGATAATCATAGCATCTACTACCTAGGAAGATTCTTCTGAATTTTAAATAAAACAATGGATATAAGGTTCCTAACATGTGGTATCATATGTATCTAAAAATGCTGTTATTATTTTATATTCTTTATATGTTACATTATATATATTTATAATATAGGCTATTATATATTATATATGGTGTTATTATTATGTGACATAAATAATAGTAAAATAAAATAATAACTATTATTTTCTACTCATTTCAGAGTTAAAAAATGTTTTCTCAGTGCCAACTATATACCAGTTATTGTGACAGGAACTAGGATTTTTAAAAATTAATAAGACACAAGGAGAAAGATGTGTGGGATGCTTTGAGTTGACACACTTTGATATCTGCCCTCTGACAATCCCAGCTACCCTCTCTCATGGTCATTTCCTTCCTTACGAAGACAAGAGCAAGTCAATAGAAGCCCATCAGTGTTCCTCTTCATCTCCGAGTTTCTCCTTGTCATCAAAGTTTTTGTTTTTCTGTCCTCTTGTCACAGAAGACCAGGGCTGATCCACCTCTCAGCCCTGGTCCTAGCCAAACTCAGATCAGTGCCCCTGAGAGGATGTCTCCTCAGCTTCCGCTCTGAGCACTGCAGCTCACAGGTTTAAAATTGAGTCCTTGCTCTTGTGAAACAATTAGAACAGAGCTGAGACAACAGAATAAAAAAGGGGGTGGGGGGAGAAAAAAAGAAAAGAAAAGAAAAGCAACTTGCAAGATAGGTCATAACAAATGTCTATGAGTCATTCAGGAAAAAAAAAGAAGAAAAAAGTGCCACAACCTTCAGCAGGAAACAACCATTGGGTTCCAGTTGAAAAAAAAATAATTTCTATTCCCAACAGGACGAAAACTAACTTCCAAAAACGTTATAATCATACTAAGAACATTTTAATGTCTTATAGTTTTTATAAAGTAATTTTTACAAAATTGTTTCTTTTTAGCCACTTAGGTCAGTGAGAAAAGTTAAGAAATATTCTGCCCATTTTACAAATGAGAGAACTGAGGCTGAGAGGGTGGGAGTGATTAGGAGAAATCTCAAGGTGGACAGCTAGTAAATGTTGGAGCCAAGACTTCAGGCTGAGTCTTGGGAGCCCTCTTCATGACTTTTCTTCCTAACTCACTAGCATTTGTTAGTTTACTAGGTGCCAACATTTTGCTGGGAACTTAGCATTATGTTTTCTCACCTACCCTTTACAATTCTAGAAGGTAAGCCTTACTACCTGTATCTTAGAGATGGGGATGACCTTGTGAGGTGGCTTGAGGAGGAAGGGGAGGGGAGCCTACTAGGTAACTTGCCCCAAATCCCACTGCCAAGAAGCTACAGAGTTGGCTTACAACAATTCCAGGCTCACAAACCTGAATTCTATGTATTACACTATAATTCCTTAGGTGTTATGGACAAAGATAATGAAGTATGGTACCTATTTGCTTTGTTTAACAATGGACAGGTTATTTTGATTTTCTGAATTGTATAAATCATCCCATTAGATTGAATGACTATCCCATTGATTGTTATCTTACTGGTTATCAAAGCACATTCTTCTGTACCTGGGAAACAGGACAGCACAATTATCCTAAATTGTTTTAGTGGCCACAGATGGTGCGTTCCAGTTGACTCAGTGGTCCTAAGACCAGGACAGTGCAATTACTCTAAATTGCCTCGATGGCTCTAGATAATGAGTTCCTGGCAACCCAGTGGTCTCAAGACCCGAGGGCTCTAGATAAGGTGTTTCTGTCAATTCAGTGACCCAAAACTGTAATTAAAATGCTTAATTCTGCTTCTGTAAACTGCTTTTCTGCAAGCCAGTTTCCTCATTCCAAACCCTGGGATGTAATCAATACCTTCGTGATCTTTGCCTATATAAGTCTGGTTTTGCCACCATCTTATCGCTATGAGATTTGGGAATGGCCCCTCATAGTCCCAGATTGCAATAAATGTGACTCTTTAATTCGACTTCTTGAGGCGTCCTTCTGTGATTCGCGGGGTACATTACAACAATAATACCAAAAATAATGAAAGCTACATTTGGCACAAGTGTCAATGTCAGCCATAAAAATGGATACACCATGGTTAGGCAATGTGCCCATGCCAAGACAGGGCCACAGTGCAGAACGGAGAGGAGAAGATTCTCCTGTTATGGCCAGAAATACTCAGCTATCTTCATAAACATTAATTCCTAAGCTATTTATGAATGAAAAAATATTTACTTATTCCTCATTTTTCTTGCTGCTGACTATGATAACATGAGATCCCCTTCTAGAAACTCTCCGGTGACTAAGGTGCCATGGCAGTGATGTATCTGCATGACCATTCAGACCTATCACTCAGACAGCCTCTAACAAATGGTTTGACTCCTTATGTTTTCCAAATAAATTCAGTTCTTTGTATTACATTGGACATGTAGACATCTTTAAAAGGTATCTTAATTAATTTGAAGCTTAGGGTTTTAGCAAAAGTCTCTTTTGAAGAAAAACACTAAGGAAAATGTTATAACCAAGTTAAAGAATATATGTTCAATAAAATATATAAAAGTAATAATACTTCATCTAGTGTAGAAAAGTTTATGGCAGCCTCTTTGGAATTTTAAGTTTAGAAATATTTTGATGGGTTAAATCTCAAAATTCTAAAGCATAACTGAATAATTTTCTACTGGGTACACTGTACTTTTCTGAGGATTTTGTTCTATGCTTCCCTTCATGTTCAGGCTGACCTGGTTGGTGACTCAGATAATAGATGGTAGACTGACTAGTTGTGGTTTGAATGGTATCACTTCAGAATTCTAATCTCTTTTGTCATGGACCATCCCTGGGGATTCCAAAGTATTACCAGCCTTAAAGGAACTCCCCTTCCTCAATAACCACAGCTCCCAACAGGAAATGAGAAACTTCTGGTAGTGAAAATGGGGCATTTTAGAAGTATTAACTTATAGTAAAACCAAGTCAAGAAAACTTTCTCTAAAGCCCATCGTTTACCATATTAGGAAAAGTTGCTAGGGAGATAGACAAAAGCTTCATAAGCAGTAAATTGGATTAATTTTATGAAAATTTTATTAACCAAGTATTTTTGTTATTATTCCTTTTCATCTGTAAACTATAATGAAGAGGATGAAAGAGAGGATTAAATTATAACCTGATTATAATTTAATAAGGACTGATTATCTCACTTCTTAGGATCAAATACAGAGAAAGCAATCACTCCTAGATGTTTCTTAATCAAATTCAAGTCTGATCAGTGTTTACAAATACCTACTATGTACCACCTTGTGTTAAAAGGTATTAGGGAGTTTGTAATGTAAGGCCGTTCCTTCAAGAAGCTCATGATCCAGTGGAGATCATACTATATTCACAAACCTTTTAATATTTATTGTCAAACCCCTGCCCTGAGAATGAATAAATGAGAGGTCCCAGGGGCATGTGAAGTCCTCACGCAACCCAAGTTCAATATACCTCCTCACTACAAATGTCCATTTGTGGACATTTATTTTTCTTAAAATAAATTTTATACTTATTTTTCTTAATCTTTTTTAGGTGACAATATATTCATTTATTAATAATAGTGTAAGTACAATGTGTGAAACCCAGAAACTTAACTCTCAAAGAGTAAAAAGCTAATTGGGATTAAAAGGGAGCCTTTCTAAAAGTTAAAGAAGGGTGCTGGTCTGAAAATCATCAGAGGGCCTGAGTGCATTAATTCAAGCCAGTGATATCTCAGATGTGCCTTTGTGTCAGTACCCTGAATGTACAGATTGAAATAGTGTAGGGGTTTGTCCAAATCAGTTTCTAGAAAAGGTATATCACACATGAAGTTCTTGAACTTTCTAAATTCGAAATTCCCAAGTGAAAGAGGGATTGGGGACTTTTTTAGGGGGCTAAATGACTCAGCTTGACTATCCAACTTCATTCAATGAGTGTTTAAAAAGTAAATACAAAAAACGAAACACACACACACACACACACACACACACACACACACACACAAACAAAACTGCCTGATTATGTAGTTGGGTAATGTACTCAAAACACCCACCTAAGTTTGTAAATTTGTAAACTATATCAAGTAGGGGCATGTTGAGTTTGATACTGAATTTTCTATTTTCTTTGATTCCCCTCACAGTGATGAGCAGTCTTATTCTCATCACAGACATTCACATTTAGTGAATATGCATTTTGAATGAAAGAAAACCTCTATAGGCATAGATGTGTGTGTGTATGGGTATGAAGATTTATAAATTTTTACCTAAATTCCCAACCAGGAAATTATAATGAACCAGTTCAATGCTTTCTAAACTTCCTGCTTATAAAAATCACAAGGGGCCCGACTGGTGTGGCTCAGTGGTTGAGCGTCAACCCATGAACCAGGAGATCATGGTTGGATTCCTGGTCAGGGCTCCACCTCCAGTGGGGGGCATGCCCAGGCAGCTGATCAATGATTCTCTCTCATCATTGATGTTTCTATATCTCTCTCCCTTTTCCCTTCCTCTCTGAAATCAATAAAAACATATTTTAGCCCTAGCCAGTTTGGCTCAGTGGATAGAGTGTCGACCTCTGGACTGAAGGGTCCTGGGTTTGATTCTGGTCAAGGGCATGTACCTCGGTTGCAGGCTCCTCCCCAGCCCAGGTACCAATGCCCAGGCCTCTGTCCTGAAGATTCTACTTTGAGGGAAGGCTAGAAAATCTTTATTGTTAACAGGTAGCACCTAGTGATTCTTGTTATCAAACAGGTATAGGACATACCCAACTAGTTGATTCACACTGCTCTGTTAATGATATTTTATTTGTTTGATTGAGGGGTTTTGTTTTGTTTTGGTCATGAGCATTCCCAATGGTCCTTTCTTTAGTCCCCACTTCTGCTTCCCTACAGTTTCCTCTCTTGGAATCTCATCGACTTCCTCAAATGATGGCTGTGCAGCCCTGTCCCAAATTATACCCCTAGGCTGAATCTCTAGCCCATCCTCATTTAAACAATCATCATTGATAATAATTCCATTAGTATCCCAATGGTCAAAGTAGTATGTGTTCAGTTCAAGACCTTTTAAAAGCTTGGAGAGAGGAAACAATTTTATCATTTTAATGGACTTCAGGAAAATGTGAAAGAAAGAAAAAACACTCAAAACCCAAAACCTTGAGGAACGAAAAATGTCCGATGCCTGAAAGCCGGTAATATACCCCCAAATCTCTTATTCACACTTCCTCTAGAGGAGGTTATTTTCTGCCTTGACCAAAGCTTTCAGATGTTGTAGATGATATTCTATGATAACTGGCTATATATATGAATGTGCTACTTCTATCAATGTGGGACCACATGAAGAATTGACCAATTTTTTCATTTAATAATTTACAAAACACAAATTCCTAGTCTGTGCTCCATGTTATTCTTTGAGCTAGTATACAAAACTAGTAAGAGGTAATCCTCAGCCTTAACTAACTTATAGTTAATTGGAAAAATACACA
The DNA here is from genome assembly GCF_000412655.1 of Myotis brandtii. NCBI lineage: Eukaryota > Metazoa > Chordata > Mammalia > Chiroptera > Vespertilionidae > Myotis > Myotis brandtii. The sequence goes on from NW_005354291.1 coordinate 14,184,605, forward strand.
TTTAGTAAAATATGATTACTATATTAAGATGTATATGTAAGATGCTAAGATAGCATAGAACAATGTGTTGTGGGTATGGGGAGGGGTCACCTTTAGAGAGGAGAGGAAAAATGTTTGCAGTTATCTATTCTAAGGCTATATTTTTAATTATATAAATAATATAAAGTTATTAAGGAGAACATCTTTTTCAATTCTTTACACATTAACAATGTTTCTTTTCCTGTGTTTCCATCCAGTCTTTGTCCATATATAATAGATATACATACACATGAATATGTGATATATTAGTAAAATGTATATTTCTGTATATTAAAATATACACATATTAGAATATATATTAGAAAGTTGAAATCATAAAATCTATGATTGTGTGTTGCAAAAGTTTGCATACATTTGGTTGCTTGAAACCTGAAATATGTTTTCCTATAAAAACAAAATGATTAAAGATTGCTAGCTTTCCTGGAATAGCCTATTTAATACACAACACTCTATTGCTATACCATTGCAGTTGTACAGAGAGAAAATAATTGTGTAGTGTTTATAAAGACATATTGTTTCTCTAGTAAATTTCTCTGGTAAATAAAACTCACTATAAATGATTTTTAAATATTTTTAAATGTCTTCAAATGCTTATCCTTGTGGTAGGAATGTGTAATAGATAACCCAGGCGAGTAAGGGAGAGATGTCCACCAAATGTGAGGGGATGGGCACTTCCGTTTCCTTTGATAACAGTACAGTTAGGGCTATAAGCAGCTGAAACCCAGAGCTAGTGGAAAAGAGCAGACACACAGCTTGTTTTTCTAATTTGGAGATGAATGCTGTCTCTGTGATGGGACAAAGCTGGACAAATATGGATCAAGGTTGGCCTCTGGCTAACCAGGAAAACTAGCCTGAAAAACTAGGGCGTATGTACAGTAGAGTAGGGAGAGAAAAAGAAAATCAAGTGATCACATCCACATTCCAGGTGCTCTGACTTGGCACCTATAGCAAGAAAAAGTAGAATGCGTGACTCAAGGTATCCCTCATACTCTAAATCCCGGACCCTGGAATCTAGTGATTTTGGAAGACAGTAGCCTAATTGCAAATTGGCTGGATAGGAATCATCATGGCTGTGGTGGCTCCCAGGCTCCTGAGGAATGGCATGCCTGGAGGCCCTGAGGGGCTACCAGACTATCCATCTCAGAGCTAAGTATTTCTTAAGAAACTTCAGTTGTGCTATTTCAACCTGGAGCTCGCAGTCGAAATCTCTGGATGGGTTGTGTAGCATTCAAAGAGACTACATCCTCCAAAACAAGAAGTCAAATAAAGTAAGAGGAGGAAGAGAAAGAGACAGAGAAGGAGTGACCAGATGTGTAGGAAGAAAACCAGGTTAGTGCATTCTCCTAGAAACCAATAATAGAGAAATTTCAAGGAAGGTTTGTCAAATGCCACAGAAATTTCCAGACTATTAGGCTTGGTAATAAAGGGGTTATTGGCAAGCTTTCAAAGGTCAATTTCAATAAATCAATGGGCTAGAAACCAGGCTGGATTAGAAAGAGCATGGGAAGTGAAGAATCCAAAGGGGTTTGGTAGTGAAGATAGCAGTTTCATTCATTCATTTATTCACTCATGCATTAATTTATCCAATTGATAAATTAAATAAATTGTGCCTCTGCACAAGGCACTGTGCTAGATATTGAGAATAGATCTCGACCCTCATAGAGCTTACATTCTAGTGAGGACAAAAAAAACATGAATTAACAAAAAAAATAACATTATTTTCATCAATGTAATAAGAAAACAATGAAGTATGAGAGGGTGAGGTCAGCGGAGGTATGGAGGGGGAAAACTACCATAGACAGGATGATCATGGAAGGGTTGAGAGAGCTGGAGTTGTTTCATTTTAGTTGGAGAGAGAGAACCCATTTGTAGGCCATGAGGAAAAGTCAAAGTTGAAAATGAAACAAAACGTGGAAGGTAGAGGAGCAATAATTTACGGAGCAAAGTACAGGAGAAATGGAATCGTGTTAGATCCAGGGCACTGGACTTGAAGTGAACTTTGGAAAGGGTCAGGAGCACTTCCTCCTCAAAACAGGACTGAGGAAAGAGAGGGAGCATAAAGGTTTTTCTCTGGAAAGAAGGAAGAGGAAGAAAATTGAAGGGTCACACATAAGAAGTTCATGTCAGTAAGGTAGACCGTAAGATCACTTGCCAATTCAGAGAGATTGTCCTTTGATGTGGTGACCTCCTGCAGGTCAGGAACTGTGCTGGGCACCAAGCATGCAAAGCCAAATAATACATAGTTCCTGTCTTCACAGAGCTTATACAGGCGCACCCTGTCTTATTACACTTCACTGATATTTTGTTTTTTACAAATTAAAGGTCTGTGGCAACCCTGTGTCGAGCAAGTCTATCAGTGCCATTTTTTCTGCTGAAGATGCTGTAAAGATTGTTGAAATGAGAACAAAAGATTTCGAATATTACCTAAGCCTAGTAAAGCAGCAGCAGGGTTTGAGAGGATTGACTACAATTTTGAAAGGAGTTCTGTGGGTCAAATGCTATCAAACAGCATCGCATGCTACAGAGAAAGCATTTGTGAAAGGAAGAGTCAATCCATGAGGCAAACTTCATGGTTGTCTTATTTTTTTAAATTGCCACAGACCCAACCTTTGCAACCACCATGTTGACCAGTCAGCAGCCATGAATATTGAGGCAAGACCCTCTACCAGCAAAAAGATTACCACTCACTGAAGGTTCAGATGATGGTTAGTAAATTTAGCAATAAAGTATTTTTTAATTAAGCTTTGTACATTTTTAGCTGCTATTGCACACTTAATAGATTACAGTGTAATGAAAACATAACTTTTATATGCACCAGGAAGCCCAAAATTCATGTGACTCACTTTACTGCAATATTCTCTTTATTGCGGTGGCCTGGAATCAAACCTGCAATATCTCTGAGGTCTGCCTATTACCATTTTAAAGAACAGAGATTTGAAAACAAATTATTGCACTACATACACTAAGGGCTCTGATAGAAAGATGTACTAGTGAGGTGGGGGCATGGAGAAAGGAGAGAACAGGACTACCGGAGGAGGGAAAGAAAGGGGTTCAGAAAAGGCTTCCTATAACCTATAAACTGATTCTCCAAGGTTAGCAAGTATCTGGAAAGTAACCTGGGTGGGGAGAGCTCCATGTCCAGGGCATGCAATAGCATGGAGGGTTAGAGGAACAAGGGAAAGTTTGCATGAATAGATAAATATCAGGTCCAAGGGTGGAATGGGGCAGGAGAAGGAGGTGGCACACCTAAACAGAAAGATTGGAGAGGTGGGCAGAAGCCAGGCCACAGAGGGCCCTGCTCTGTAAATAAGGAGGTTGAATTTTCCTCCTGTAGGGAATGGCAGTCATTGGAGAGTTATTAAAAATGCAATGACAAGATTATATTCACTTCCGAAGTCATGTGGAAGAATGGTTGGAAGAATTCCAGATGAGAGGCAAGGAAACCAATTAAGGCAGGAAAAGTGATAGTCTGGATACGGGAAACAGCTATGAGAAGGAAACTGGGATGGAGAGAAGGAAACTGACAAGAAAGGCAAAGTTGGCACCATTGGTGGGATTTGGCCACGGTCCGAATGTGAGGGCGAGAAAAGAGAAGTCAGAGGACTTCTGTGTCCCTGGCATGGGCAGCTCACAGATGAGGTGCCAATCCCTGAGACAGGAAGCAAATGTGGAGAAAGAGTAGGCTTGAGGGTTAGAATGATAAACTTTTAAAGCAGCTGGAAAAATTAAGTAAGCCATCAACCAAAAATGGTTATCAAGTGGCAAGAGGGTCAAGTTGCAGCTAGTAGCATGAATCAGTAGCAAAGTTACCTGGAAGTGACCCCAGTTTCCCAGCATTAAGAGAGGAACAGAGAAAACAAGCTCATCTTCACTTAGGAGTGAAGTAGGGGGATATGACAGTAATAGATAGCCAAGCAGAAAGAGAGTTCTGTTTTGGGATATTCCATGGAAGTCAGACAAGAGTCTAATGAGTGAACTAAGAGATCAGGAATAGTGAAAGGAGCAGACAGTGCTCTGAGGTCAAAGGGAAGTTTGGTGCCAGGCGCAGGCATAAGTGGCCATGGTCACATGGAGAAATTCAGCATTTATGATGCTATAGAGACGGTGCACTTTCACTTGACTTTGAATTCTAAGGGGTGGCCAAGCACAGCTTCAGCTTGTTTACATCATAGTGAAGCAGTTGGCGTGAGGATCTGTTGGTAAGCATGGATGTTAAAGTCACTGAGGGCACACAGGAAGGTGGAGAAGTGTCATGAAAGTCTCGCTGTGGTTGACAAGGCACCTCACCATCTGTCTCCTCCCAGTTTCTCTCCATACTGTTCAGGCCGACCAGCCACTCCCGCCCAGCTGGCTTGCTTTCAGTTCCTTGAATGCTCTGGACTCTGTTTCACCTCAGGGCCCTCGTAAGTGTTAATTTCCTCTTCTTAGAATTTCTGACACCCTTCACTTCTACTCTCCCTTCCTCCATTCCAGTCAGATCTCCTTTTGAATGTCACTTCCCCAGAGAGACTTTCCCCAAATCCTCAGGCCACAAGTCTGCGTTAGACCCTCTGCTAGACTTCCCCATATTACCTACTACTGCTTAGCACTACCACAATTGTAACTAATTATTTTTGTAATAATTTGCTCACAGCCAATCCCTCTCAATGGATAAGCTTTCTGAGGGCAAACCCCATATCTACCTCATTTACTAATACCCTGTCCCTGATAGAGTACCCATTTGGGTATTTTCACCTGCTCTTGGTCCAAAATACTGGAAGTAGCACAGTACAACTGTATGGAGTATTTTGATGTAAAATATTAAAACAATATTGCATTAAATATATTTAAAATATTAGATAAAATGTCTAAGTGAATGTAAATGTAAATAGTTCATTGGTTAGTAAAATCTCCGAAATTAAGACACTATCTACACTAATAAAAGAGAAACATGGTAATTAGCGTACGACCGCTACCCTTTTCATTGGCTAATCAGTGAGTATATGCAAATTAACTGTCAGCCAAGATGGCGGCCGGCAGCCAGGCACTGAAGCGAGCATGAGGCTTGCTTGCTGCGGCCTCCAACATTCCCCGCCTCACTTGCCGGCCTCTCAGCTGCAACTCTAAGCAACTATGTACTAT
>NW_005354291.1:14190521-14203519 GCF_000412655.1 Myotis brandtii
CCACCCCCCACGGGCCCTGCTCTGTGTGTGACAGGGGGCGGTGCCCCAACCCCCCAATCGGCCCTACCCTGAGCGTGACTGAGGGTGGCATTGCAACCTCCCGATCCGCCCTGCTCTGTGCATGACGGGGCGGCGCCCCAACTCCCCAATCGGCCCTGCTCTGAGCCTGACCAGGGGCTGCACTTAGGGATTGGGCCTGCCCTCTGCCACCCGGGAGCAGGCCTAAGCCAGCAGGTCGTTATCTCCCGAGGGGTCCCAGACTGCGAGAGGGCACAGGCCGGGCTGGGGGACCCCCCTCCCCCCGCCCCCTGAGTGCACAAATTTTTGTGCACCGGGCCTCTAGTCTATAATAATAAAAGCATAACATGCTAATTAGACTGGACATCCTTCTGGACGACCTTACAGATGAAGCCAGGTCTGTGAGAGGAGCCTGGGTCCTAGGTGCTAGAGGGAAGCTGGTGCTGGCAGCCAGGGGAAGGAAGGCCTACTTTTGCATGAATTTCTTGCATCAGGCCTCTAGTAGTATATAAAAATATAAGAAGCTTCCACCCAAAAAACTACCTTTCTGTCTCTCCAAGCATACCCCATTGCCAAATCAATCCTCTTTAAACACCATTTTCATCAAAGCACTTCCCTGCTTAAAGTCTTCTGAGGCTCCCTTTCCCCATCCCTGACAAAACTACAGTCCTCTGGGGACTAGCAGTGGCCTTTGCAATGTGGCCAAACCCACTCTTTTTCTACTCGAGTCAGGCCATTTTCCTCACTCTCCTTTTGAGTTGCTGGGCCCATTTCCACCTCAGTGACTTGGCACACTGGACTTCCCTCTCCTGGAAGATCCTCGCCTTCCTCCAGAACCCATCTGACATGATCCCTATCGTTCAAGACCTGGCTCCACGCGGTTTCCTCATGGAGCTTCAAGCTTTGGCCACTTCTTGCCTTGTTGATTCATCCTCCTTTGAATTCCTGTGGTATTTGATCATCTCAACCACAAAACACTCTCCTGGATTGTTCAATATTGATTCTTGGGAGTTACCCATATCTCAATCTTTCCTAATACATCATAAATTCCTTACCAAAACAAAGGGAACCAAAGGTAAAAATAACTTGTATTACCTTTGTATTCCCTAAGACTATGATGCTAGTCAGGTTATTTTTTAATTAAATGTCTAATTCCCTGTAGAAATCATTGTGCCTCAAGAATTTCTTTTCAAATTTTTAATTTTTTAGAAAATGCATGTTAGCAACCCATTTTCCTGTTTTTACCCCCCTAGTCTCGTGTAAGCAAATATTAGTTAATGGGGTGTTTGGGAGTTGAATTATGAGCAATCTCTCTCTAGAACACAAGATCAACACTTTACTGCCATAGGGATCTGTCCCAGGCACTTACTAAAGGTCTTATGGTATTTATGAGTGAATTTGCACTGAGGATAGGAATTCCTGGTATTCTGTGTTTTTTTCTAATTGATTGCCCTGACTCTCATAACATGTTAAGAAACTGCTATGAAGTAGTTTTAAAGCAATTCAGGACTTTTTCTATGACTCCCACTTAAGTAAACAACTCTTTCTGATGTTTTCTTGGCTGCATGTTCCAGAGAAATTAGGCAGGCTCTCCTTTTAGCCACTTAAGGCATGTTTCTCATAAAACAAACAGATTCCATTTAAAAAATCTCTGAGTATTAAGTCAGTCAAAAAGAATACTGAAAGGAAAACTACATCACAAATGCCAGTTATGTGTCTGTGTGAAGTCATTATATTAATAAAAATATCATTATCACAATAGTATATAAAATTAGATTAAATTAATAAATTAGTTATGTGCAGGGCCAACATCCAAGATACATCTGTTACTCTACTGGAAATAACACAGTGGCACATAGGCACTAATCAGCTGGAAGAATTCTTTGGAGACTCTGAGATTGTCTTTCACTGGGAACGCTGATATTGGATCATGGTCAAGGCTTGTAAATACAATTTTTTATATGCCACAAAGATATGCGGTGCACATATTCTATTTTATCTCTCGTGAAAAGGTAACATAACATTTCTAGGTTCAGTATTTCTCTGGCAAATTTTTTAAAAAAAATAGTAAGGACAATTCTGGAATATCCGGGAAATCTGATCTCCTTAATGGGGAAGCTACCAAATATGGGCACACACAGTGAGATAATCTTCCTGCTCAAATTCTCTGAGGTATATAGAGTTGGAACTGCCCTTACTAAAAATTCCTTTTCCAAGTTCAATTTTTTTAATGCAACAACTACGTCCTCTGTATGTTTTTTTTAAAATATATATTTTTATTGATTTCAGAGAGGAAGGAGAGATAGAAACATCAATGATGAGAGAGAGAATGCTTGATAGGCTTCCTCCTGCAAGCCCCCCATTAGGGATGGAGCCCACAACCCAGGCATGTGCCCCAACCGGGAATTGAACAGTGATTCATAGGTTGATGCCCAACCACTGAGCCACACTGGCCAGGCACAAATTCAATTTCAAAAGATCTGTTAAATTATTAGAGTATAACTGATGGGAAAAAACAATAGTCATGATGTGGGGAATCACATAAAGTTTTCTAGAGACTAATAGGATCCAAATCATCAGAGGCCCTAATTTTGGGAGAACTTGTTCAAGTGGCATTTCTTTCTGATTCATAACGGGCATCTTTCTGTTTCATATTTTTTATGCCCAGTCCACATATGAGGCCAGGGTCATCCCCCACACAGAAAAGAGACAAAAATATGTGTGCTTCTGCAAATGCATCCACATCAAAATACAGAGTATAGTCTGAACTTGCACTTTATGCTGTATGACTAGGGCAGGACTCTGGCTTGAGTGGTTAGTGAATATGAAATTCAAAGACAAAAAAAAAACTACTTCCATTTCCATATGAATTAGATTTGCTGTCTGCCATCACTGAGGAGGTGCACAAAAAATTTTAAAAATCCCAGGGTCCTATTTACTCCCTGGGAAAAATCCCTCACCCTGCAGTCCCCTTGCCCTGACAAGCTAATTTATCACTAGAACCTAAAAAGCCTGAGTTGAAAACCTCCAGTGTGGTGACTAAGAACAAGGTCCCTGAAGCCAGATGGTGCTGCCTCTTAAAGAAAGGGTGGCCTGGGGTACCTTATTCACCCTCCCTTTGTCTCAGTTTCCTTATCTATCAACTGGGGATAATAGTATCTACTTTATAAAGTGATTGTGAGGATTAAACAGATTACTGCTTATAAAACAGTAGAACATTGCCAAGCAGATGCTAAATGCTGGGTCAGCTATTAATTGCTACTATTAAATTAATATCAACCCTGCCAACAGTTCTCTTGAGGCGTTCCTTTGCCTGCCCCAAATAGACATCTGCGTAAGTGCTCTGCATTGACCTAGCCCCCACTCTACAGCTGCACATGGCTCTCACTTCCTCAAAGTGTTTTCCTCAAAATTGGATGGTTGTTTACATCCACAGTGTGAGGATCAGCAAATTCTCTCACGGAATCTTTGAGCTGGCCGGCTCCGAGGTCCAGTCGGGTTCTGGTGGGCTCTTGTCTTTGCATCCTGTCCAATCATTCATGCTAATGTTATAATTCTAACATGATAGTCATCTCTGCCAGGTGTCGCCAAAGGTTTATGTGCATCATCTCATTTCTTTTTTGTCTTCACAATAAGCCTAGGAGTTAGGGACTCTTTGCAGTCCCATTTTGCACTTGAAGAAACTAAGACATTAAGAGATTAAAAGGCTTTCCCATGTCTTCACTGAAAGTGACAAAGCCTCTCACAGAGACAAATCTGACCCCAAGGCCTGTCTCAAATCTGACTTCCATCTCAGCCACCTGTCTGCCAACTGTCATGGTTGGTAGCAGTCTCACCTTGGCAATTCGTTTTTTAAGTTCTTCACCCCTGTGAAATCCGGGCCACTGAATTTATAGCTTGATCAGCACCAGGAAAACAATGGCCCATGAGCTGATAATGGCTTTTACATTTTAAAATGAATGGAAACAAATCAAAAGAAAAATAATAATTTGTGATACATAAAAATTATATGAAATTCAAGTTTCAGTGTTATAAATAAATTTTATTGGACATAGCCACACTCATTTATTTACATACTAAAGGCCTGGTGCACGGATTCATGCACATTGAAAGGAAATTAATCAGAAAATGGCCAGTGGAGTGGGACTGGGCAAGATGGGCCAGACACACCCTGAAGCCAATGTCCCAAGGTCCCTCCCTGGCCGGCCGCACCTGGGGTGGTGTGGAGTGAGCGGGGTCCCTCCAGCAGGTGGGGTCCCTCGACCTGGCCTGCGGGGATTGGGCCGAAACTGGCAGTCTGACATCCCTCGAGGGGTCCCCAAGTGCGAGAGGACACTGCAAAGTTGCTGTCGCTCGGCAGCTCCTGCATTAAGCGTCTGCCCTCTGGTGGTCAGTGTGCATCATACCTACCAGCTGGTCGGCCGGTTGGCTGGTTGGCTGGTTGGCTGGTCACTTAGCCTTTTATATATATAGATAGTCTCTGGCTATAGACATTTGGGGCATGTGACTTTCCCAATAAGAGTCTACAATTTTGCCGTAACTGGTTTGGCTCAGTGGATAGAGCGTTGGCCTGCGGACTGAAAGGTCCCAGGTTCAATTCCAGTCAAGGGCATGTACCTTGGTTGCGGGCACATCTCTAGTGGGGAGTGTGCAGGAGGCAGCTGATAGATGTTTCTCTCTCATCGATGTTTCTAACTCTCTATCTCTCTCCCTTCCTCTCTGTAAAAAATCAATAAAATATATTTTTAAAAAAGAGTCTACAATTTTGTTTCCATGGAAACTAAAGAAACCAGCAAAACTTTTCAGTGTGTTTGATCAAAAGTGAAGACCATTTCCATGTGTGCTATAGACTGAATGTCTTTGTCTCCACCAGATCTATGTGTTGAAACCTAATCCCCAATGTGTTGGTATTGGAGATGGGGCTTTTGGGAGGTGATTAGTTCATGAGGATGAACCCCCTCATGAATGGGATTAGTAATGCCTTAAAGAAGATACTCCAGAGAGCTCTCTTGCCCCTTCCACCATGTGAAAAATAGCAAAAAGAGGACCATCTATGAACCAGGAAGCAGGCTCTCACCAGACACTAAATTCGTCAGCAACTTTATCTTGGACTTTCCTGTCTCCAGAACTATAAGAAATAAATGAAATTTCTATTGTTTATAAGACACCAGTCTTTGGCATTTTTGTTATAGCAGCCTGAATGAGCTAAGACAGTGTGTTAGATTAAAAGTGAAGACCTGCCCAACCGACATGGCTCAGTGGTTGAGCATCAGCCTATGAACCAGGAGGTCATGGTTCGATTCCCAGACAGGGCACATGCCCAGGTTGTGGGCTTGATCCCCAGTGTGGATGGAGCATGTAGGAGGCAGCTGATCAATGAGTCTCTTTCATCAATGATGTTTCTCTCTCTCTCTCCCTCTCCCTTCCTCTCTGAAATCAATAAAAATATATTTTTTTAAAGTGAAGACCTAATAATAATATAAAGCTGTCAAAGAATGAGTCAGGAGCTGCTTGCCTACTCTTCTTTTTCCTAATTCCTCCCCTTCTGTACCTCCTTCCCCACTCCTTGGTCCCTTGAGTACCACCTGCAGGTTTAGCCCCACCCTAGGCTCTGGGATAACCATGTCCTTAGTCAGTGTTCAGGTGACTCAACATCAAGTCAACCCCACTCAGAGACTTGCTGGCACCATGTGTCCTATGTTCAGAAACTGGATGCTTGCCTTATGCTTCATATATTCACTCAACAAATACTTAATGAAGTGCATTCCTTTGTGCTAAAAAGAGGGCACCCTGAAGAATACAGCAATGAGCAAAATAGACGTATAGTTCTTAGGAACCAGCCTTCCACACAAACCCCATTGAGTCAGTCCTCTTCCTGAGTATCTGTCTTGCTAAAACACCAAATCCTCCACTTCTTCCAAGACTAAATCCAAGACTTGCTCTCCCCAGTTCTTCTAAAACTGAGATAATCTGACACCTAGTCCAGCCATCATCTCCTGCCAATGCTATAACTTTATGGGTCTCCACATCCCGCTGCTCCCAGATTATAGGCCTCTCTTTCAGTTGAACCTCCTCGATGCTGACCTTTCACATGTCTGCCCCACTTACCCAGTGGTGGTTCCCAGGCCACATGCCCTCCACACCTGGTTGGAGCCTCCTCTCTAACAGAGCATCCCTTTAGCTGCTTTAGTGACAACCCCTCATTCCTTACCACAACAGGCCTCACCAGCCTGAGTGGAAACAAGCCCAAGCTGATCATATCAACGGAAACTATAAAAGGAACTCTGGCTCTGTTCATTCACCTTTCTCGATCATGGGATAGTCCTTATGTTCTGTGACTCACACTGAAATGCCCTGAGTATGCTCTTCCCTGGGCAGTCCGTTTCCCCTGATTCATTGGCCACGTGCTTTTCCCCTTGGGAGTAAGTAATTTGCTGGATCATCTTTCATAATTGCTGAAATACTTCTTAGAGGTTGGATAGATTACCTGGGAAAGTCCACATGGAGGTGTGACACAAGTAAGTTTTCTATCAAATGAAGCCATTAAAAAATTAAGACAAAAAGCTGAACAGACTACTCCCCTGGTATTGTTGCTATGGCAGTTCAGATCACAGGAAAATGTAAATCTTGTTTACTGAAAGCAAGTGCAGCTGAAAACATATTTAATTTTCTCAGCACTTTTTCAGGCTGATTTTCAAGAAGGACTGGGAACTACAACTCTCCGTTGAAGAATGATTTTATTAACAAAAAGGTGATTTACACTAATAATGCCTAGTATGGCAATGCTACCATTACAGATGAAGGAGCATGCTCTGACATGCAGTCAAGCAGATGATTTTGTTGAACTTGTTTAATATCTGCTAAATTAAGCATTGTGGTTAATAGCACAGACTTTGGAGACATGCAAAGCTCCAGTAATAGTATTGTCCATTTTTAAATCTGTGACCTTGACTCAGTTATTTTATCTATAAAATGGAATCATGATCTCACTCATTTGTGGAATATAATGACCAACATAAACTGATGAACAAGGACAGATCCAGAGACGGAGAGGCATTGATTGGACTGTCGGGCCTTGGAAGGAAGGTAGGGGAGGGTGGGGGTAAGGGGAAGAGATCGTGGGGATAAGGACACATATGTAATATCTTAATCAATAAATATATATATATATATAAACAAAAAAATGGAATAATGAATGATACCTACTTGTGAAGATTAAATGTAATAAAGCAAATAAAACATTTAGCTCAATACTGAGCATTACAGTGAGTATGCCATAAAGAGTGTGCAAAATATATGGATATGGGGCACTGAGTATCAAGAGATGATAATCTGGACTCTCTATTTGATTGACAACTGAGCAATGTTAATCAAGTCCCCTACTATCCTATGGAGGGAGACTCTCTACCTTCAAACAGAAATAAAATAGCTTTGAAATCTGTATAGTATCTGGCAATATTGTCTTTATACTGTCCACAGTTGTCAAGAGAAATGTGAAATGTGAGTTTTATCCAGTCACCTCTTCCTGGGAGGTGACACCTTCCTTGATAGGCAGTGCAGTCATAATCTATTTAATGCTTATGTCCAACAGGAATGCTATCCCTGGTCACAGAGCGGAATGTGTGGGGTGGGGGAGTGTAGGAAGAATGGAAAGGGTAAGAAAATAGTTTCTATTTCAGGGTAGAGCCAAGAATGAGTCACATCATGGAAGTTTCAAATTGTTGAGAGACTGATTTAGCATATTGGATTAGTCACATGCACTTCAGGATATGGCAATAAAGTATGCATTTGTCATACATTACATTTGTTGAGCCTGGTTAAGGGCCAGGTACTGTTTTTTGTCTTTACTTAATCCTTACAATAACTCTTTGAGGTAGGTACCATTCTAATCCCTCTTTATATTATCTTCACTTTATGGCATCCTTGTGTACCAAAATAGTTACATGGAAAGACATATTCTTGAATAAAAAGGTTCAACATCATAAATATATAGTTTTCCTTAAAAATTTATGAATTTAATGCATTCTTCTCCCCCCCCCCCAAAAAAACACACACACTAATTGATTTTGTTGGAGAAGCAGGAGCTACATACTTTTTCTTCATGTGAAAAAGTAAAGAATCAAGATAGCCAAGAAAATTATTAAAAAATTAGTAGCTATTCTATCAGATATAAAGTATATTATAACTTAGAATTATTAAAGCAATGTTTCTGTGCATAACAACAGAGAAAAAATTTATAGAACAGTGTAGAAAGTCCAACAATATATTAAGATATGCACAGAAACTCAGGACGTGATCAATTCTGTTAGATATTGATTTATTATTCAATGGCATTGGAACAACCAGGTGGCCCTCTGGAAAAATAAAATAAAATAAAATTAGACTCCTACTTTACAGCTTAAAATAAAATAAATTTTAGATGGATCAAATATTTAAATGTGAAAAATGAGTCACAAATATTCAGAAGAAAACTGGGAGATTTTTATTTTTTACTTTCAGAATGAGAAAGACATTTTAAAATACGATGAAACCCCAAAATCCATAAAAAAAGATTGTTAAAAATTCTGCTTGGAAAACTAAGCTAAATAAAGTTAAAAGACAAATGTGTTTGTGTGTGTTCATGCATAATGTGCAAGCAGACAAAGGACTAATTTCCATGTATATAAACAGCTCTTACACTTTAATAAGAAAGCCAACACCCAAGAAAAAACACATGAAAGACTTGAGCAGTTACAGAGAAAGATGCTCACCCTCAGTGGTAACCAGAGTAGTGCACATGAAACCAGGCGTTGCCACTTTCACCTAATGGTTTAACAATGATTTCCATGAGGAAACTGCACTTGGGGCACTGCTGGTGAGAGTATAAAGGGACAACCACAATGGAGAACACTTTGACACAGTCTGTGCAACTTTCAAATCAAAAGATCTTTCTACCCAGTAATTCCACTTATGAGAGTATATCTCACAGAAACTTATTCCCATGTGTGCAATGACCCACCCACACCGAGGCATTGCCTCCCAGAGCAAGAGACTGGGAACAGGCTAACTGGCCATCAACAGATAATGGTACAGCTATGTAATGGAATGCTGTTTAGCTATGAAAAATAATTAGATCACATGTGCTGATATGGACAGCTCCAAAGTATTTTAAGTGAAAAACTTTGTAAGTCTGAGGGAAGAGGCTTTGAGAAGCTGAGTAACTTGCTTAAAATAGCATTGCTATTAACACATTGCGGACTAGTAGTTTCATTGCTAGCTTTACCCAGTGACCAGATAAGTTTCTATTGAACGAATACGAAACCGTTTTACATAAATGTTAAAGGCACGCTTTAAAATTAAATACCCATTGCATTTTGAAGTTATTTATTACATGTTCTTACAAGCTAATACCTTTTTAAAGTATGATACTTTGTAAAACACTGTGTAATATGAAGTGAGAATTCTTGTGATCCGTCTGCAATGTGTTAAGTAGGGCAGTAGTTGCTAGAACTCAGCTCTTTCTGAGTACCAAGCCCTGCTCCAATGGGCACTGGGCACTGCTATTCTGCTGGAGTTGAAAAACCACATTGTTGATTAAATGGGGAAGGTCAATGGGCTGCATGTGTTCTGTGACTTTACGGATCCATTGTTTCTTTGGGCAGTTTTTCAAGGAGTTAAGGGATAGGGTGGATGGTGGAAGATTGACTGCAAGACTTTGATCTACTTAATTGTTTCTTGAACATTTTATTAAAGCTTTTCTCTTAACATCTGTCAGATGTTTTGGGGACTAGCAGGGAAGGTATGGCTTATTGATTTCTCTCTGGCGCAGACCTGAAGCTGAACGATCTGGTGTTGAGAAACATGAAAATTTGCCCCTAATCCCTCTGCTCCTTGGAAAGCATTTAACCTGAAAAAAAGCTGAGTACTTAGGGCAAAACCTTTTCCCTTCTGAAGGGAAAGGCATTCAGCACACTAGGGCATTAACAGTTGTTGAAAGGCGTGTGGCAACTTCACAGTTCAGGAAAGGAAACGAAGGCAGAATTCTTATCTAATTAAAACAGCCTGGGGGAAGAAGTGGGCAAAGGGTAATTACCTAACTTGGCATTGAGCCCAGAAAAGAAAGGTTAGTATTTCTTCTCTGGCAAAAAAAAAAAAAAAAAAAAAAAAAAAAAAAAAAAAAAAACCTGTCAGGAAACCTCAAATTACAATGCTTGCTTTAGTGCCATAAGGAATTTTTCATCCTTGAATCCCATGGTACTTGACACATATGAATTACTTGGCCCTTGAGATGCTTCCTTAAGAAAAGCAATTATTCATTTTTCTATAGATAGGAAAGTTAAATTTGATTAATGTTCTGAAGATTGTACAAAACAATCTAAAGGCCCAATTTCTAGTATCTTATTTAACTTCTACATTTTAATTATCTCGGTGTAGTCTTTATCGCATTTATCAAGTGGGAGAAACCCTGGCTTGACAAAAATGCATTGATACTTCCCAGAGATACTGTGGGGGTTTTTTGGTTGTTATTGTTGTTTTGGTTGTTGAGTTGGTTTGTTTTTAATTTCCTCTGTTTAAAAGTTTCCATGGTAGCATGGTACAGAATGCGATCTATTGGCAGCCAGGAAACCTGGGTTTTATTTCTGCTCTGCTACTCACCTGCTTCGTGTCCCTGAGTGTATCAACTCACCTCGCTGAGCTTGGTTTCTTCGTCTACAAAATGGGAAAATGTGTGTTAAATTCTTATCAAGAAATGGAATATATAAAGTAGAGGAAAGCAAAACCATTCTGGTGGAATTAGACTGGAGATCATAGAGGCTCATCCTTCCTGACCCATCCTACATAGCCTTGAGGTTACCTTCAAATCGTCTACAGGGGACCCTAGAATTCCTATGTAGGGGAAGGTATCGGTCAAAGGGTATGAAGCTTCAGTTATAAGATGAATAAGTTCTGGGGAGCTAATGTACAGCATGGTGACTGCACTGGGGTGGGGAGGTGGGAAAACAAGAAGATGTTGGTAAAGGTACCAAGTGGCAATTATATAAGATGGATAATTCCAGTGCTCTACTCTACAGCATGATGACTTACACTTATTAATACTATATTGTATACTGGAAATTTGCTAGGAGAGTAGATTTCAGGTGCTCACACACACACACACACACACACACACAAAATGGTAACTCTGTGAGGAGATGGGTATGTTAACTAGCTTGATTAGTAATCATTTCACTACGTATATATACACCAAAACATGTTGTACACATTAAATATATACAATTTTAATTTTTAAAGTACATTATGATGTAGACAATAAATCAAGTCATTTATGTAATAACATTGATCCTGAAAAAAATACATTCAGTGAGTTAAAAATAAGAGTATATTTACTCTTAGCTTATAAAATTGGTTTAGTGTGCTATTTTTTCAAATGGATCAAAATTTAAATGTTTTATTTAAATATAATAGTACTGATTTGGATACATAAGAGTAGATCTTAAGTGTTCTCAGCATATTCACACAAAATAACTGTCAAGATAATTTTCTTGATGGGACCATAGGAGGGTAAAATGTTGGAGTTAGAATGACTCTTAGGGACGAGTGCATCCAAATCTTTCAGTTTGTAAATGAGAACAATTTAAGAAGGGAAAAAACAATCTTTTGGCTCTGATGATAGTTCTACCATTTCTCCTAAAGTTTCTCAAAATTATTTCTATCAGAATTTACAATTGAAAGATTTACATTTAAAGCAAATGAATATAAATATTAATTCAGAAAGCATCAGACAAATAGATGCTTTAAGGCCTAGTGGTGTGGTAATCATTTCACAATGTATAAATATATCAAATGATCATATACTATACTTTAAGTATATGTAACTTTTATCAATTATACCTCAATAAAACTGAAGGAAAAAGTTTACTATAAGAAATAAAACACTGTTCAAAAGAGGGAAAAGAAAAAAAATCACCAGTCTTGATGGTTTCTAAAGTTCTATCACATGCTAACATTTAATAGCTCTCTAATTCCAAATTTGTATAAAGAAAATAAGTAAATGTATAAAGAAATTTTTGCACTCCCTTGCAAAATAAAGATACTACTTTCCCCAATAAAATATCAAACAATCATGAAAAACCTTGTTGTATCTTTTGATATGATTAATTCCAAGCAAACTTGGAATAAAACGGCTTGTCCTGTCACTAAAGTGAAGAAATAATAATAACTGCCATTACTATGTGTCAGTCATTGCTCCATGCACATCACATCTATCAGTTTATTTAACCCTCCTAATAACTCTAGATCCTATTATCTCCATTTTTCAAATGCAGAACTAAAAGCAGAGAAGTGAAGTAACTTGCCCAAGGTCATTTAGTTAGTAAGTGGCAGAACTGAGCTTTGAACCGAGCAGTGATTCAAGCCCTGAACTCAGATTTCTGCATTAAATAGAGCCCACTGGGGAATATTAACTGATGTACAATTTTCTTGATGGGACCATAGGAGGGTAAAATGTTGGAGTTAGAATGACTCTTAGGGACCAGTGCATCCAACTCTTTCAGTTTAGAAATGTGCCACTCGAAAAAACCAAGATGGCGGCATAGGTTAACGCCGGAGTTTGCTGCCTCGAACAACCACTTCAAAAATACAACTAAAAGACGGAACGGACATCACCCAGAACCACAGGAAGGCTGGCTGAGTGGAAATCCTACAACTAGAAGGAAAGAGAAATCCATACCGAGACTCAGAGGAGGCGCAGTGCAGAAGTGAAATACTAAGGTGCGGAGTGCATGTGAAGTGGGCCGGCAGCAGAGGGCGCGGTTGTTGTTTTCAATCGGGAGGGAGTTTCAGACTCTGAGCTCCAGATCCGGGCGAGTCTCTAGGGACCCAGACTCAAATGGGAGAAGCAGGTCTGTCAGGCTTTGGTCGGAACTCGAATGCAGTTTTCTCTCCCGGGACTCAGAGAGACAGAGCCCCTGGGGACGGAACTGAGAGCAGCCATAACTGCT
>NW_005354291.1:14203694-14205670 GCF_000412655.1 Myotis brandtii
ATAATACCCTCTAGGTCAGTGATGGCGAACCTTTTGAGCTCGGCGTGTCAGCATTTTGCAAAACCCTAACTTAACTCTGGTGCCGTGTCACATATAGAAATTTTTTGATATTTGCAACCATAGTAAAACAAAGACTTATATTTTTGATATTTATTTTATATATTTAAATGCCATTTAACAAAGAAAAATCAACCAAAAAAATGAGTTCGCATGTCACCTCTGACACGCGTGTCATAGGTTCACCATCACTGGCCTAGAGTAAATGATCATTAGCTTAGGAGGTTACTTATATTTTCTTGTGGTGAGTTTTCAATTAGAATCATCTGATTTAGCTCTAAAAAGGCACTTTGAAAACATGGAAGCATCTAGAGTTCTGCATGGATAGTTCAGTTATTATAAAGAAAACTAGTGTAGTTAGGGAATAAGACATAACAGGTTGTACATTTCTGAGAGATTACAGTTAAAATGCCCAGGGCCAAGAATTTTTCAGCCACCCAAGTAGTACAATAATATTCCTGAAGTTCAAAGCTGGGAATGTACATATGAATTAACTTCTTTCATTTAAAAAAATGTTTTTTTAAATCTCAAATCTCACATTTCTCAAGTTTGGATATTTGACATCATTGAGACCAACCAAAGAATGACTGGTTCAACCAGAAAAGCCAAGAACCAACAGTGAAAGCACCAAGAATCAAGGCATTTCCTCTTAAGGGTTTATTTCACAGCTGAAATATAACAAGTTGAGGGTTGTGTTTTTTTGTTTTTTTTTGAGGCGGGGGGCACTTCTATAAGACACCATGAAAGTCACTTATTTCAAGAGAAAACTACATTTCATTCTAGAAATGAAGTATGATGCCTATCTAGTTGTTCTCTTTAGAACTGGACATGTTTCAAGACAGGTTCGGCAAATATATTTCAAGTATAAAAAAATCCAGGCAGCCCCCAACAGATATATTTAAAATATGCAATTGCCAAACTTGCTTCTGAGTTTCTAAATGCTTGCTAAGGAAAACTAGAATCAAAAAGGATCAATAAGGCTAATTCGTAAGACTTTATAAGAACAGAACCAGTTCAGAAAATGAGAGGTTTTCTCAGTAGCATAAAACAAAGAAAAAATTAATATTTTTGCATAAGATAAGCTCATTTACAAATGAATTATTAAAAAACTAAAATGCATAGATAACCATTTTAAAACGTCTAAACATTCACATGAAAAAACAGTCACCCTCAGTGTAATCTACACTAATAAAAGAGAAACATGGTAATTGGCGTACGACCGCTACCCTTCCCATTGGCTAATCAAGGAGATATGCAAATTAACTGACAGCCAAGATGGCGGCCGGCAGCCAGGCAGCTGGAAGCGAGAACCAGTTCAGAAAATGAGAGGTTTTCTCAGTAGCATCAAACAAAGAAAAAATTAATATTTTTGCATAAGATAAGCTCATTTACAAATGAATTATTAAAAAACTATAATGCATATAGATAACCTTTAAAACGTCTAAACATTCACATGAAAAAACAGTCACCCTCAGTGTAATCAAGAGAATAATAGACATGCAGAAATATACACAATAAATGTACTGGCAGAGGGGCAGTGCTTCTCTGCCTGGCTGGTGTCCACTTGTTCACATGAGAAAGAGAAAAAAGAATGGCTAATCCATCTGAGGGACACACACTCTTATTTAGAGCCAGGCTATTTCTTCTTCGGTGAGTTAGAGTCACTTAGTAGTATATTTGGGGACTTAAAATTAAAAAGGGACAGTTCTTTCCTGGTCCTTCTCTTTATGTGTAAAAAGATGAATCACTTAATTGGATTAACACAACAATGAGCCTGAAAGAACTGAGCCAAAATGAAAGAGGAGGCTCAGTAAACTGAATTGATGTGTTTGAACTCCCAAATACACTATTTCCTTAATTTTGTGACACACTTTTTTTTTTTATTAAATGTTTATTGTTCAGGTTACATTTGTTCCTCT
>NW_005354291.1:14205795-14211677 GCF_000412655.1 Myotis brandtii
GGAATGTACATATGAATTAACTTCTTTCATTTAAAAAAATGTTTTTTTAAATCTCAAATCTCACATTTCTCAAGTTTGGATATTTGACATCATTGAGACCAACCAAAGAATGACTGGTTCAACCAGAAAAGCCAAGAACCAACAGTGAAAGCACCAAGAATCAAGGCATTTCCTCTTAAGGGTTTATTTCACAGCTGAAATATAACAAGTTGAGGGTTGTGTTTTTTTGTTTTTTTTTGAGGCGGGGGGCACTTCTATAAGACACCATGAAAGTCACTTATTTCAAGAGAAAACTACATTTCATTCTAGAAATGAAGTATGATGCCTATCTAGTTGTTCTCTTTAGAACTGAACATGTTTCAAGACAGGTTCGGCAAATATATTTCAAGTATAAAAAAATCCAGGCAGCCCCCAACAGATATATTTAAAATATGCAATTGCCAAACTTGCTTCTGAGTTTCTAAATGCTTGCTAAGGAAAACTAGAATCAAAAAGGATCAATAAGGCTAATTCGTAAGACTTTATAAGAACAGAACCAGTTCAGAAAATGAGAGGTTTTCTCAGTAGCATAAAACAAAGAAAAAATTAATATTTTTGCATAAGATAAGCTCATTTACAAATGAATTATTAAAAAACTATAATGCATAGATAACCATTTTAAAACGTCTAAACATTCACATGAAAAAACAGTCACCCTCAGTGTAATCAAGAGAATAATAGACATGCAGAAATATACACAATAAATGTACTGGCAGAAGGCAGTGCTTCTCTGCCTGGCTGGTGTCCACTTGTTCACATGAGAAAGAGAAAAAAGAATGGCTAATCCATCTGAGGGACACACACTCTTATTTAGAGCCAGGCTATTTCTTCTTCGGTGAGTTAGAGTCACTTAGTAGTATATTTGGGGACTTAAAATTAAAAAGGGACAGTTCTTTCCTGGTCCTTCTCTTTATGTGTAAAAAGATAAATCACTTAATTGGATTAACACAACAATGAGCCTGAAAGAACTGAGCCAAAATGAAAGAGGAGGCTCAGTAAACTGAATTGATGTGTTTGAACTCCCAAATACTCTATTTCCTTAATTTTGTGACACACTTTTAAAAATATTTTAGAATTTCTAACACAGCAGTTAGTTCAAAATTTCATGTAAGAAGACTTAAGTGCCGGGGAGTGAAATGGCACAGTTGTCTTTGCCTGTGCTTTTTCAAGCTTAGAACTGTGGTTAGAAAAGTACTCCATGCATTCACTCAATTGTTTCATTCATCTGATAATTCTTATTTATCAAATGCCTACTATGTGCCAGGCACACTTCTGGGCACAAGGGATTCAGAGACGAACAATGAGAAAAGATAATCCTGCTCTCATGGATTTTCTTTTAATTGGGGAAAAATAATATACAATTTGACCAATCTATATATATAAAAGCCTAAGTGACTGGACCACCTGAGGACCAGCTGGTAACTATGATGCGCACCGACCACCAGGAGGCAGACCCTCAGTGTAAGAGCTGCCCCCTGGTGGTCAGTGTGCTCCCACTCAGCTGATAGATGGGGCTTACTGCTGGCCAGCTCAGTTGGGGAGGCTTGAGCCTCTACCGCAGACACTCCCCCTGCGCACACAAGTGGAGGCGGTGGCAGGTGCAGTAGGCCGGATGAGTGGGAGCGCTGTGGCGCCCAGCCCTGGCTTGGGCTCCTCCCTTGCTGCCTGCGGCTTCATGCACTACTTCGTGCTGTGAGGGGTCAACGTGGACAAGCTGGTGGGTAAGGCTGGGCTGTGGCGGCGCAGAGGTCCACTGATCCCCACAGGCCAGGCCTCTAGTAAATAAATAATTTCCAACTGTGGTCAAATCAGAAAGAGCAGGGAAGGGGGTATTCAGAAAGGCCTCTCTGATGAAAAGACCTGTGAGCAGTTGGGAGGGCCAAAAAGAGAGGCTTTCTCTGACCTTCCCTTATCTGATTCAAGACAGAGCCTCCTAAAGGAACTCAACTGTCATCAATCCCCTCCCAGGAGTTTCACCGCCAGGGAAGATTAAATCTTACCACTGGAGAGGAGGCTATTATGCCTTCCATCTGTTCTTCTAAGGGCCCATTCCTCTTTCCTAAAAATCAATTGCTGTCTCCTAAGTTGCCTACACCTCCCCCCCCTTTTTTTCTCTATTTAGGACAGTACATAAGCTGTCAAATCTCACCAGCTTTTTGAGTGTTCATTTTTTTCCTGTGCATAATAATGCACATAATATTAAAAAGCAATACATTTGTATATCTTAAACAGAAACAAATTCATAGATACAGAGAATGAACACTTAGTTGCCAGGTTGGAGGGGAGGTTGAGGAATTGCTTGAAAAAAGGTGAAGGGATTAAGAAGTACAAATTGGCAGTTATAAAAACAGTCATGGCAATATAAAATGCAGCATAGAACACATAGTCAATAAGTATTGTAATAACTATGTCTGCTGTCAGTTTGTATTAGACTTAACAGGGCAATCACTTTATAAGTTATATAAATGTGTATTCACTATGTTGTGCACCTGAAACTAATATAATATTGTATGTCAACTATAGTTGAAAAACTTTTAAAAATTATTTTAAAAATGCATTTCTATGTCTTTTCTCCTGTTAATTTTCCTGGTGTCAGTTTATTACAGAGACTCAGCTATTGAACCTAAGAGGGTACAGGGAAAGTCCTTCTTCCCCTACAAGAAGAAAGAAGAATATAATTATATCAATAGATGTAGGCTATTGTCAGTGAGAAAAGAAGGAATGTGTGTACATTTAATATAATAACATTGTTTTCCCCACCCCCAGGTTTTTATTAAATCCATGGTATGTCCTACAAATATGGATTCTCAGAATCATTGAACTAGCAACTCTTATCCAGCCTGCTTAAGTGCTTGGAATTTCCACCTTTAAGCTCTAGGAAGTTCTGGTTTCAATGGGAATGTTTCTCAAGAAATATAACACAATAACACATTTCAGTCTATTTTTTTAAAATGAACATAAATTACCAGATCAGATTAGCCAATTCCAGAAAACAAGTGCCTGAGAGAATGAAAGAGGAAATCTTTTTTTATGGAGATGGGGTGGGATGGGGTGGAGAAGGCAAGGAAGTAGGATTCTGAGCACCCCAAACTGGACTAAGGAAATTGAGGGACAAATTAAGAGAATAGGGGTGCATTGAAGGCAAATTTTCACAATGGCCTGTACTATTCCACCTAACAGGAACTAATGTATTCCAGTGAACATCAGGCTTACTGGTAAACCTAGCACTGCATACCAGTTGGTTCCTAATAACACCCATTTCAGATCTTTCGTCATTGTTCATGTTTGATCATTAAAAGCAGCCTCCGCAGAAAGAGAAATGAAACTACTAATTGAATATTTATATTCCTGACGTAAAATAAAATTACTTTGCCAAGTGTTTCAGCCAACTGTTGACAGAAAATTAAACCCCAATTCTTGGGGGAATGAATTTTCTGACAAGTTTTAGATTTCAGCGTCCCTTGCTTTCAGGCAGAGTAGGATAATGGGAGCTGTATTTGGCATTAAACCAACTCCTTCCCTTCCAGTGAAGGGTCTTTGTTCCTGTTACAAGTGACTCATTAGGTTACCTCAGTTCAGTCCCTTCACCAAAGTGGGTCTTGGTTTCTCCATTCATTCCTGATAACACGGGTAGATCTGGGTAAGGAGTAGCATTTTAGGAGAATTTGGCATTCATAGGATGATAAAATCTATGACAAAATTATCCTAATTCTCCTTGAGTTTTAGCCCACAAAGTTTCTATTGTCTTCTCAGAACCAGCCCCTAGAGCAGCTTTAAACATTCAAACATGACTCTTCAGTAATCTCAAAGCTCAGTCAAGGATCATAAAATTTGAGGCAGGATTCGAAGCTACCCTGCAATAACTGAACTGTCATACTTACATAAGGCTGCTTCCAAATATGTTTAACAGGATTTTCCTTTTCAACAGAGCACAATGCCGGGAAAAGAACAATCGTGCAAAGGACACAAAATGTTCGATTTTAGGTTGACCCAAGATTGCCATGCTCTGAAATCCCATACACACTCAGAATTACACTGAGGCTGTTGCTTGATTTTAAGGCTCATAAACTGTTGGTCCCCTTCCCAATTGTCATATCTGCCTCTCTTTAATCGGGTTTCTCCTGCCCCCTCCCTGCTATCTTGGGCTGCCCATCTTCTTCATTATGTGGTCTGAGCACACAGGCTGAGGCACAGGCCCACAGACTGCCCAGTTCCAAGAGGTCACCTGTGCTCTTTGCAATGTGGTTCATGATATGCGAAAGCTGTCACCATGGTGAAAACAGCACATAACCCAGAAACGCTCCAAAACACTCCACATAACCAGATTTCCTCTTTCCTCTCATGAGTCATGCTTTTCTCTCCTATGTGTCCTATAGATGTTAATAAATATTCCTTCCTCTTTGCAGAATCATGTTCATCTTGATAAGATCTATTGCAGAGATTAAAGTCCCTTGCAAGCTTTTGGGCACTCTTTATCTCTTTGGCTTCAATGCATTCCACAAATCTTCCCGAATTTTCTATCTCCTTTCACACAAGGAGTCTCTCCTTCTACACCTTCCCTCCTCTTCTACTCTTTCCTTCTGATCCACCACCAAGAAAATTCTTATTGGTGTTGCCCATGTGTTAAGTATTAGAAAGGCAAAATTATTCAGCCAGAGCCCTGATTTGGAAGGTGGAAAGGACAGTAAAAACTAGGGAAGGCCAAGACTAAGTATGCCTCCTCAGAGAGATCATCATTCCAATAGAAGAATTATGGAAAAATGTGGTTGGAGCAAAACTGAGGGCTACAGACTACTCCTGCATCTGACTGCTATCACCTTGTCACCGTTGCTGGTAGGCAGGATGGCACAGGACCTACCTGGGGACAATTGGACGTGGCAGATATACGCATGGTCTTTCAGGCTTGTTTCTCCCACTATTACATTCCTAGCTCAAGTCAGGGATAGACTCCAACCAGAAAAGGGGTCATGGATTCTACAGGAAGAGACGAGGGGCCACAGCCTGAGAGATGAAAGACAGCAGGCAACTTGTTTCACAGGAGCACCAAGGGAGAGCCATCCAAGCCCACATTCTGGCCCTGCCTGGGGTCCATGTTTGGCTAAGTGACAGGTGATTGCCGTGTGTTTGTGAGGCTGGGGGATCCATACGGGGGCCCTGAGACTCAATCTTGTAGGATCTTTCCTGAGAGTAATGGTTTAATACTTAAGACGTAGCAGTGTGAACTTTGGAGTAAGACAGGCCCAGTGCCAATCATGGCTCTGCCACTTACTCATTGTGTAGACACTGAGCAAATGACTTAAGCTTTTAAACTTCAAAGCTTTTCAACTGCAAATGGAGTTGTTTTGAGGTTGAAATGGTAGGATGCATGCCAGAAGCCGGTCCACCCTTGCTGATTGACACAGTCGCTGCAGGGAAGAAACATCTGCACAGCATATGTTTCAAGGGACCTGGCGTATATGACATATGTTTGCTCCCCCTCTTAGTGCTATGTATTTTAAACAGGACCACCTCCCCGAGAAAGGTTGTTTCCCCAGGTGAGGATTTTTCCCTGGAGTTAACAGGACTAAGGAAGAGAATAAATCAGTAAATCCCCCAAGTGTTACAGAAATACCATGTACTACTTATGAAGAACTTGGACTAAGACTGTTGGCAATAAATTTGGGACTTGTTGGGCCCACATCCCCAGGGGTCTGCCCACCAGGGAAAGCACCAAAGCCTATACCCCTGGAGATCCACCGACACAGGGCAGTCCCAGGGAAGGCAAGCAGCGAGGCTGGGAGGACATAACCTTTACTGGGTAGGATAATCTCCTTCAGTCACTTCCTTGTAGCTTATCAGTAGAG
>NW_005354291.1:14212068-14213133 GCF_000412655.1 Myotis brandtii
AGAAACATTTGTGAATAAGAAGAGAACAAGTACCAGGAGGTTTGGATTTGGAAAAAATTCCAGCCTTCAGTTTCAAACGACCAGCACTAGCTTTGGGACCTTGGCCACTACTGACTCTGCTCCGCTTCCCTTTGCCAAAAAAGCGCCACCCCCTCTCCGTCTCTGCAAGTTCTTACCGGAGAAAGAAGCATATTTTCCTAATTTGAAATGTGAGCTACATGGCCTGACAAGTATACTTAAGCCTACAGGGGGACAATGGCGCAGAATATTTCAATCTGGTTCTCCTTTAACCTTCCTAGGAAATGGGCCAGTGGGGACCAGGCTGCCCTTCCCTCCACAGCTCAGGCATATCCACCGCCCAGGGGGCTGATAACCTATTTCCACAGGAAACACTCTGGATGAAGACAATGGGTGACCATGTTATTTAATAAGCAGTGTTATCTTCCATTGGCATCTTGGAGTGATGGCCTACAAAGTCTCCCAATAAGATCTTAGGGGAACATAGCAAGGGCAGTAATGGACTCGAAGTGACTTCTAAACTGAACTTCTACCTGAATGTGACGCCACCTGGGCACCTGGTGTGCAGAAATGAACAAGGGGAAATCCATCTAGACTGGCCTTGTTCCTGTGAACTTCAAAGTCGCAGGGCCACGGGGACCTGATGTCACCTCAGACCTGCTTCCCTCAGCCTGGGGTCCGGGCCGGCAGGAACGCTGGGAGTGGGGAGGAAGGCTGTGACTGCTTCTTTTTCTCGAAATCCCCGCGGGGGGCCTAGAATCATGGGCTCCCCTATGAGCTCATCACGTGCACAACCCAAGCTTTCAAACGGGCCCAGAGGCCTGAAGTCCGCCGCCGGGTGATTTTTAGGGTTTTCTTTCTTTATTATTTCCCTTCTTGTTCTCCACAGTGGATGATTTTCTGCAGAAAAACGGCTGAGAAAAAGAACCTATTTCATTTCCAGTTCCCATCATAGCGATTTCCACATGGATGTGACGTTGGCCCCAGCTTCCGAAATGCCCAGGTGACTCATGCGGGGACACCCCGCGACGGGCGGGGCCACCCCGC
>NW_005354291.1:14213497-14250892 GCF_000412655.1 Myotis brandtii
CTGTCTGTCCATGGGGCGCCGCCTCCGCCTGGCCCCGACCCTTGCCTGCGGCCTTCGCCTGCCCTGACCTGGACTTGGGACTTCGGGAGAGGATCGCGCGGCCCTGGAGAGGTAATCGCCACGTCTCCGTGCTGTCTGCCCCGGCTTCTTTCTCCGGGCCAGGGCTGTGGGTGCGCATTTGGCAGCGACTCGCGGGCTGGACCCGGTCGACCTGGCGCTGGTTTTGCAGCGGTCCTGGAGGGCAGTGTGTGCCCACGGTAGGGTTTGAAATGCTGCGAGTTGAGGTCACCGCGCCAGATGTTGGGGTGACAGCCCTGGATTCCTCCAGCCAGCTGTGCCTTTCAGATTATGCAGAGAACTTAAACTGCAGCTGACTGATGGAGAGTCGCCCCTGAAGCCGCTTGGTCGGGTGGTCGTTGTTGCTTTGCTCTTTTTCGTGTCTTTTTTTTTTTTTTTTTTTTTTTTTTTGGAACCAAGGGCTGCATGCCCGTGGCCACGTAGACCTTGCAGAATGCTGCGGCTTCTTTCCAGATTGTGCAGAGGTCAGCTAACCACTCCAGAGAGTTCTGTGCAAGGGAGTCAGTCGGAGGTCGCGAGACGGGTCCATCATTTTCAATGGCATCATTGTAAGTCAGGTGTGCATGTAGACGTGGGTCTTTGGCCTGCTTTTGGGGGGCTCCAGTTTAGAAAGATCTGCAGGCCCCTGCCCCAGCCTCTACCCCACAGTCAGACAGTCTTTGTCAACCGGGGTCGTTCTACATCCTGCCACCTGGCCTCTCAGGAAAGCAGTGGTATTAAGTAAGGAAGGAGCTCGGCTCTCTGGGAGACCGCTTTGTTTTCAGTTCTCTCTGCCTTGGAAAGCCGGCCTGGTCAAGTGTCTGGGGCAGCATTTTGGGAGAACCACTGTTCATTCATTGAGCCCTCATGGCCCAGGGTATTGAGCAATCAGTCACGGCTCCTTTCTTGTCATCTAAGGTGCTCCTTTCATTCTTGCAATTCTTTGTACAATTTTTTGAATATTTGGAGGGGTACTTTCCAAAATTTCCATGAGGTATTTGTTGATAAAAGGTGAGATAATAGAAACGTAAAAGAAATGTTAAGGGTAATATTGTGTGTCTTTGCCTATGAGGACAGTATAGTCATAGGTCAGAAAAATGTATTCTTTGATCCTAAGTGTGGAGACGTCCACATACTGGGAACTTGGACAGTGGGTTTTGATTTAAGGGGGCAATTCTGCGGGCTGTGCAAGACTAAACCTATGAATGAGATGGCACTGGGCTAGCCAAGATTGACATTTGCATGTCTTGCATATGCTTTACAGCTCTCACTATTTGCAAGAGCTTTAGGTTCAGAAGAAAATAATAGAAGAGTCAGAAAAGCAAAAAGGGGCTCCACCTAGCTTGTTTAAAATCGTCCTATTGCCTGTTCATTTCCATCCAGAGCAGCAGGCATTGCCATCACAGGTATGATGGCGTGAGAATAGCAAGGGGCAGGTGTTGAAAGACCTGGCTTCTAGGCAAAGTTCTGCCCCTGGATAGTGACGGACCTGAGCAGGACCTGTGCTTCTGTTGCCTTCGCTGCAGACTAAGGTGGTCATGTGATTTCAAGAGGGGGAGTAAGGTTGTCTTTGATTTTTAACCCCAGCATCAACTACAACCTTTAGCAGATGGGAGGACAGTGCTTGTTGAGTGATGGACAGATGAGTAAATGACATCTTAAAAGAGACTTTTGCCATGCCACAAAGGGGAAGTCTTTGTGATGTTTGTGTACCTTTGTTGTGTCTGTAGTCCTGCTATAATGCTGCCCACTTCTACCTGCAGAGAATGGTTGGCATCAGAGGACAGATCACTATCTGACCCAGCTAATGGCCTCATCTGGCAATCAGATTAGGAATTCTGATGCAAAACTACCACCAGAAAACTCCCCAGGAGCAACCTTGGGGTCATCTAATCCAAATCTCTTTTTTGAATGGGCAACAGAATTTAGAAGGCCTTATCAATGGCTTCCCAGGAGTGGCTTCCTTAATATCTAGGTTTCTTCTCCCTCTTACATTGATTTACTTTTTTTCTCAACTAGAGGCCTGGCAAATAGTCTGATGCAGGAGTAGGATTCACAATCACTATGAAACTTTCCAGGGAATATCTTCATTCTCTGAAACCATCTTTGTCTTCCTCTTGGAAATTAGAGGCACCCTACTAAGGGCCAGTGAGTGAGAGCTAGCTCTCCACGCTGCAAGATCCCACTTGCGTCCCTTCACATCATTGCACACTGTTGGCATGGGTTGTGGATGCTGGGTATTGCCCCCCTCCTCTTTCATAGGTCCTGAGTGGCCACCTGGCTGAAATTTCTTCCCTCATCCTCTTCCAGCTGTTCGTTTCCTTCCACCTGTTGATTAGGTTTGAAGATTTTAGAGTGAAGACAGAGTGGGAAATGCATCTGAGTGTTGGTACCTGGAGGAAAAGAATAGAATTTGGTTGGCAGTTGCATTGAAGTAATTGAGCTCCAGTGTCTTCTCTTGGAAGTGTAGAATTTATTATCCTATTATTGCTATTATTTCATTGCTTATTCTGATGTTTAAAGTTCAGTAATCAGGTTTGGAAAGACTGCTTGCGGATCATTTGCTCTTAAAATTACAAAGCATCTTGCTGGACATAGGCTTTTTTTTGTTGCTTATACAACATTCAGTTTTAACTCTATAAACATTATAATAAATGTATAAATAAAACTCTTTGTGAATATTTCTCTTTGGGGCTAAAGAGGAAACTCCAGTCAGATGCCTAGGGGAGAGCATAAAATTGCAGGATTTTTCACAAAATATTTACTGTCTTTCCAATACAGGGTTATTCCCCTCCTCCTCCTCCTCCACCTCCTCCTCCTCAGTACCCACTCTCCGCCTTCCTTCTCTTGTTTAGACTAATCTTTAAAAGTGATGTAATTTAAAACAGTCCAGTGTGAGTTAATCTTTGAGGCCAGCTAGTATCCTGGGAGTAGAGGTGACTAAGATCTTTTGCCTACAGATTAGGGTAATGACAAGATCAAACGCTGGGGTTTCCTGAGGGCAGGTATATAGGAATAGTATCAAAGCCGGGCTAACGGAATGGGTTTTTTTCTCCTCTTCAGGTGTTGTGGAAGAACATGATGGCTGAACAACTCCTTCCTCAGGCTTTGTATTTGAGCAATATGCGGAAAGCTGTGAAGATCAGAGAGAGAACTCCAGAAGATATATTTAAACCTACCAATGGAATCATTCATCATTTAAAATCCATGCACCGGTACACGCTGGAAATGTTTAGAACTTGCCAGTTTTGCCCACAATTTCGGGAGATCATCCACAAAGCTCTCATAGACAGAACCATCCAGGCCTCCCTGGAAAGTCAAAAGAAGCTCAACTGGTGTCGAGAAGTCAGAAAACTTGTGGCTTTGAAGACAAATGGTAAGACATGCTTTTGTCTGGTGTGTGTGTGTGTGTGTGGCTTCCACAGTCCTGGGTCCCCATTCATTACATTTTAATAGCACTAGCCCAAACACAAATCTCTTGAGGCCTTTGACACCTCAGTATAGAAACTCTGTGGGGGCATGTGATGAAAGCAAGCTTGTTTTGTGAATATTTTTATTAAGGATATTTTCTAGTTGTGTATATTAGAGAGCAGAGTGCATTAAGGCTTGGGGAATGCATTTCTAAACACCAGGCCCTTGTTAGGTGACTTATGCATCTAATTTTTGTGACTGTTTAATCATCTGTAAAATTCACCTCCCTGGCCAGTAATGGAAGTATTAAAAGGCTCTCATTTAAGAGGAAAGCATGGTGTGAAAACTGGTATTACTATTGTTTCCCACTGTCATTAGAGAACGTTTGTGATGATGGTCTTACACTTCTTGGCCTGATGGCCTTTTATGGGTTAAACAATGAATGGCTGTTGAGGGGCTCCTGTTGCCTGCTCTTCCCTTAGCTAGGTTCTGTTGCTTATCGCCCCTTGATATGAACTAGAAAGGTATTTGAGATTTTTAACACTGGGTTTAGACCTCTACTTCATTATTTTTAGGGATAGTACTGAATTTCTGACAGTCTGTGCCCATCTGCACAATGGCCCTTTACCATTAGTAGCTGTTTCATGCTCTGAGCTTTACTGTTTGATTTTTTAATTATTTCCTTTGAGCAAGAGTGTGCACATCCTAGAGACATCCAACCACACTGTTTCATGCAGATACAAAATTCCATTTTATAGATGTAGCTAATTATTACACTAAGCAAGTAAACGGCCCAAGATCAATTGAATGTTTATAGTTTAGGTAAGGGCAGGAATCTCAGATCCTTAGATCAGTGACTGTCTTAAACCATCCCAATTAAATAATACATTCATCCACGTGCAGAATCCTGGTGGACAATGAGAGGATAAGAACATTAACTTAAGTGATTTAATTGATACATTAACTTTGGCCATTTTTGACTTGGTAACTTGGTGTGACTGAGGTTGTGGGGTTTTTTTGCTTTGCTTCTGGAGGGTCTTGTACATCATCTCAACATCTTGCTTATATTTTTGAAGCATAGATTCTTAGAAACACAGAAAAAAACTGGGGATTGCTAGTGTTACCATTGTTCTTGGCATTAAATCAAGTGATGCATAGAAGTAGGTAATTATGTTAAGTCATCATCAAGGGGTTTATATTCCTGACAGCTTGTGGTTTTAACTCTCTCCCCTTTTTGTACAAAAAAAATAGATGGAGTCAATTTGGGGAGAGTTGGAAACAGAGATTCTGCAAAATTAGAAATGTGGCAGAAAGAGGAAAACCTTAGTTTCATTAACTGACATTTTAGGTTTAACTGGCTCTATTTCCTTAAGAAAATAATGGAATATAAAGAGTAAACATTTGTTTGGCAAAGATTTGTCATTTAAATCAATGATGATTCACCCTACAAGAGAACTACAAAAGCCAGTGCATTTTGGTAACATTTTCTGGAAACAGGGATTTTTAGGCTCAGAATCCTTTTATTTTCTAATTTCAAGAAAATGTCTTAAAATTCTGGAAAAGGAAAATATTTAGGGGATGGGGGAAGCAAATGACTTTTCCTCTCTGATTTTTATTAGCACCTTTTAAAAAAAGCCTTTCCCCCTATAGGTGGGTTCTACAAAGTCAATGGTCTGGGGAGGGGGTTATTCACAAGTTTGCATTTGAGGATATGAGACTGTGGTGAATGAGGAAGGGAGTAGGTGGCATAAAGTTGAAACTTCATGTGAAAAATTCCAGCGTCTATTGGCTGCAGCGATTTCACTTGTATAATGAGTAGCCCTATTCCAGCTCACCCTGACCACACCCACTTGGAAAGTCCAGGGTGCACTTCGCAGTTTAAATGTCTACACACCAGAACAAAAAGTACAATAGCTGTTGCTCAATTGCTAGTCAAATAACTTAGCACTGGGGAATTCCAGATGTTACTTAGGGAATTTTATACTGGTGCATCTCAATAAAGAACTGAAAGTTAGCACAACAAGAAGAAAAAAAAAGGCCTTATCTTTGCTCTAGATTTTGCAAAGGGGAAATTTCAACAGAATGCAGTCGTTGCCACACTTCTGCCAAGACACAAATGATCTTGTTCGTTCATTTGTTTGAATACTTATGTAGTTAGTTTTTCTAAGTGTGTAAATTGAAGGGATACTGGCTGTGGATATGTATTTCAGGGGTGTTGTTGTTGTTGTTGTTTTACAGTTTGACTATAATCACAATTTGATAAAATGTCAAAGAGCTTTATTGCCCTACTTATACAAAGAAAAGAGTTGAACTTTTCTTTTTAAAAACAATTGTGCACTTTCCAAAGAGATTAAGGAATAAATTTATTTATTATTATTATTATTATTATCAAACAGTCTCCCAAAATGTTTATTATTTGGAGGTTGGGGAAAATGCAGTCTCTTAAATTGTGGATTTTAGCCTATAAAAGTAACAAATTAATGGAATACAACTAGATCTATTTTTTGCTCAAAATTCTTAAAATGCCAGCCCTAAATTATTATTATTTTCAAAATGTAGGCATCCAAGCACCCTTTAACTTTTCAAAAGGACTGCAATTTCTAACAAGCATGTTCACATAAGGCATTTAAACGTAGATGAAATAATTACCAGTGACAGTAGATGGTTGTGTTCTCAATCCCACTTTACAAACCAGGAGAGGAAACTCCCAGGCCCCAAAGCCTGCAGTGGAATGGTCAAGTCATTTACCACTGAGTCATAGCCAGACCGTCCCTGTCTAGTGAATGGAGACAAGTGGCTTCCTGGTTGGTGCACGTTGCCCTGGGTCTACTCTGCTAGAGTCAGAAGGCAGTATTGCCAGTGTCTTAGCCAGAACATCAAGGAATATTAGAAAAGGAACAGACTTGAGAGATCATAATCCAATGCCCTCATTTCACAAAGAGGAAAAGGACTCAGAAAGATTAAGGGATTTCCCCCCAAGTCACCTAAATGAGTTAGGGCAGAGCTGAGCTGGACAAAGGTCCAGTGATTACCTGTCCCTGGGTCCTTTTGCTCCTTTGGTATCAGTCATAAAAAATAAGGATCTCTCCCCCCCCCCCCACCATCTGTGAAATGTAATCAACCATTTGCATTTCTGCATGCCCCAGGGGGTCTCCCAGGATAGCATGAGCACTCCTTTATTCTGAGATGCTTTGCTGGGTTTGTATGTGGATTGCTTGATTTGCTTCTCTTATGTCTTCAGGTGATGGAAACTGCCTCATGCATGCTGCTTCTCAGTACATGTGGGGTGTTCAGGACACGGACTTGGTCCTGAGGAAGTTACTCTTCAGCACTCTCAAGGAGACAGACACACGCAACTTTAAATTCCGCTGGCAGCTGGAGTCTCTGAAATCTCAGGAGTTTGTGGAAACGGGGCTTTGCTACGACACCCGGGTATGTTTTGTTCCCCCACTCAGCATCCATTGACAGAACTCCCTGCGGGGGCGGGGGGGGGGAGAGTACCTTAGGCCAGCCCCTGCTCTCAGAAGCGTATGATTTACTAGGTCACATGAGCTTGGCTAAGCAAAACATCGTCCATGGAAACCTCCTGTGGGTGAACTGAGGATTTTGTCACCGTTGGGAGACTCCAGGGTAGCAGATTCCCAGCTGTGTGTCTTTTCACTTTAGCTTGATCATTCTGATCCCTGGCCTTCCCGGTGGCATTGTGGTTGTTTTTCAGTTTGATTGTCCTTTGCATGCTTTACTGAGCCCGCCAGTCAAACTCAGACCTCGCCATTCTCAGTCACAAGTTTGGAATTTTTGTGTACATTTGGATGAGGGGCTTCAGTGTTATGCCTCATCAGGGATTTTTTGAAAGCAGGTGATGTCCCCGTCATCCTCCCTCGCTTCTGAGTTTGCCTTGTAATGGAAAATAGTAAGGGAAGAAAACCAAAATGGGGGAAAAAAGGGTGATCATTTGAATGCTGATTTCCAGAAAGGGGAAAAGCAAGCCGAGTTATATAAATGAATAACCACAGAGTGTGTCAGAATGATTTTTTAATGCAGAGTACATTCAAACATTGTTCCCCTCCTTACCCCTCTCCCTTCAGAATTGGACTGATGAATGGGACAACCTTATCAAAATGGCATCCACCGACACACCAGGGGCCCGGAGTGGCCTTCCGTATAATTCACTGGAAGAAGTACACATCTTTGTCCTT
Source organism: Myotis brandtii (assembly GCF_000412655.1). Lineage (NCBI taxonomy): Eukaryota > Metazoa > Chordata > Mammalia > Chiroptera > Vespertilionidae > Myotis > Myotis brandtii. The sequence continues at coordinate 14,221,165 of NW_005354291.1, forward strand.
TGCAACATCCTCAGAAGGCCGATCATCGTCATTGCAGGTGAGTTACCTACAGGTCGCTTATTTGTATGCAAGTGCTTTTCAGTTTTAATGCTTTTACTCTTAGGGAAAAAAACCTACGCTGCCAAAGTTACAGGCAACCGTGGCTAAATGGAATTTGATGAAAGTCACCTGAGGGCCTTATTTTTTCTTTTTCTTTCTACAGACAAAATGCTGAGAAGTTTGGAATCAGGTTCCAATTTCGCTCCTTTGAAGGTGGGCGGAATTTATTTGCCTCTCCATTGGCCCGCCCAGGAATGCTACAGATACCCCATTGTTCTCGGCTACGACAGCCAACACTTTGTACCCCTGGTGACCCTGAAGGACAGTGGGCCTGGTGAGAAACCTGAGCATTCATTCACGTTTGTAACTGCTGGTAGATAGCGGTACACCCTGTTCCCACTGAATGTCAGGGTTTGCTCTTTTGCGCCTTATTGAGTTAGTCTCATGGAAGTGTATTATTCTTATTTAAATACAGTACGCTGTCATTGGCTTGGTTTCCAACAGTAATGCAATAGCAGTAATCATGATACTCCCTTCCCTTTTGTGTATGGCTTCAGAATTACTTTCAGTATGTTAGTTGCAAGTAGGAGATACATGTATATATCTTACTACTATCATTCTATTAATAAGTGACCAATTAAGGCACACAGATCCCTTTATCCAGTGCCTGGCATGGAGCCGGTAAATGTCTATCAGGTTAGCGGTTAGTATAATAGCTTAATGTGCACTAGACACTTTGTAAGTGCTTTAGGCATATTACTTTATTTCATTTTATCCTCACAGCATCTCTATGGGTTGTAAGCATTGGTAGCCTTATTTTACAATTGAGGCACTTGACGCTCAGAGAGGGTAAATAACTTGCCTAATGTCACAGAATTTGATAGTGGCAGAGTCAGGATTCGAACTCAGGTCAGTCTGATTGTGCAGTGTGGGAATTTAAGCAGCCAGATCTGCTGCCTCCACGCTGCTTTATATTCTGTGAGCTTCCTGGAAACAATGCATTTTATATTAGAGTTTAGCGGAGTTTGTTTCCCCATTTGAGTTTTTGGCTTGATAATAGTTTTCCACTCTGTGATAGTGCCCTTTCTGCATTTTCAAATTTTAATCATTATGTGCATAGCCTCACACATCTCATTTAGCAGAATTATATTTGACTTATGTGTTATTTTTCCCCTCAGAAATCCGAGCCGTTCCACTTGTTAACAGAGAGCGAGGAAGATTTGAAGACTTGAAAGTTCACTTTTTGACAGATCCTGAAAACGAGATGAAGGAGAAGCTTTTGAAAGAGTACTTGATGGTGATAGAAATCCCAGTGCAAGGCTGGGACCATGGCACCACCCACTTGATTAATGCTGCAAAGTAAGTGCTTTATCTCTACCTCTAACCTCTGTCCTCTTCAACTGTTTGTCATTCAGCCACGTAAGCTGCTGCCACCCCAAAGCTCAACAGTAATGTTTTTGAATGCAGTTTGCTCCAGTGTGAAACAAACTCAGAGGCTTGCCAGAGTCAGAGAGGCTCACCCGAGGCATTACTAACTGGTTTCAAATGAGAACAAGAAATTTGCCTCTAGTGATTTTCCTACACATATGGATGCTGAGAGTCAGAATTGTGGCTTTTAAAAAAGTTTGTTGACATCACGGATACTTGTTTTTCTTCATTTCTCTAGTACTAGACAAGTGAAAATTCTTAGAAACAAGAGCCTTTTTTTTCTTGGCTTCTTGGTAAGGACAGACACACCAGACTCAGACTGAGTAGTAGAATGTGTTTGTGTAGCAGCCACGTGATTTCACCACAAGGAAAAGGGAGGAGACACTCCGAGTGCACACGGTACAGGTATCTAAATGCCAAACGCTGGCTTTATCTCAAAGTGGTGCCTGTTTCTTAGAACTGAAATGCACAAGAGTTGACCTCCAATGACCCAAGAGAATGTGTTTCCCAAAGTGGAGAGTAACAAATTACAGAGAGTCATAAATAATGCCGAGGGGTTTGTCTGCCTCTGGGTACTGCTCATGGCCATTCATTCTAGCAGAGACCAGGCACTAGTTTAAAATTAATAACAGCAAAGTACAGAACACAACGTGCCCAAGTCATTTGTATCATAAAGTAGACCAGTCCCAAAAGAACACCTGAGTAATCGTTTACTAGAAATTTGGTCTCTGAGATGTTAGAAAGTAAAAGTGACTTTTTAGAAGAGGCATAGCCATTAAGGTGTAGCGGCAGCCCTGGCGTAGCCCTTTCTTTAGAGTTATCCACAATTCTGGATACATTGACTCAAGAAGACGGTGATTCCTGAAATCATGAAGTATTGGACTGTGTAATGTTGGACGGTGTAATGTGCAAAGTCTTCACGATAGGCTTGCATCTCAATGACTGGTTCTAGAATCCACATTCTAAGTTTGCTCTGGTGAACTGTTGCCGTACAATTGTGTGTGTGTGTGTGTGTGTGTGTGTCTGCATGTGTATGAAGTCTCATATTTTTCCTTTTGGTCTTTAGGTTGGATGAAGCTAACTTACCAAAGGAAATAAATCTGGTCGATGATTACTTTGAACTTGTCCAGCACGAGTACAAGAAGTGGCAGGAGAACACGGAGCAGGGGCGGAGAGAGCTGCACGCCCAGCACGCGTTGGAGCCTTCCATGCCCCAGCTTTCTCTCATGGATGTAAAATGTGAAACACCCAACTGTCCTTTCTTCATGTCCGTGAACACCCAGCCTCTATGCCATGAATGCGCAGAGAGGCGGCAAAAGAACCAGAACAAATCCCCCAAGCTGAACCCCAAGGCAGGCCCGGACGTGGTGCTTGGAGCCTCTCGGGGCGAGGCCTACGAGCCCACGGCCTGGGGCCCTGAGGAGCCAGCTGGGGGGCCTCATTCGGCCCCTCCGACAGCACCCAGCCTCTTCCTGTTCAGCGAGACCACGGCCATGAAGTGCAGGAGCCCCGGCTGCCCTTTCACGCTGAACGTGCAGCACAACGGATTCTGTGAGCGTTGCCACAATGCCCGGCAACTTAATGCAGGCCACACCTCGGACAACACGAGGCGTTTAGATCCTGGTAAGTGCCGAGCCTGCCTCCAGGACGTCACCAGGACATTTAATGGGATCTGCAGCACTTGCTTCAAAAGGACTACGGCAGAGCCCGTCTCAAACCTCAGCTCCAGCATCCCTCCTTCCTGTCATCAGAGGTCCAAGTCCGACCCCGCACAGCTCATCCAGAGTCTCTCCCCCCATTCTTGCCACAGAGCTGGGAACGAGGCCCCCTCTGGCTGCTCTTCTCAGGCCACACGCACTCCTGGGGACAGGACGGGGACCAGCAAGTGCAGGAAAGCTGGCTGCATGTATTTTGGGACTCCCGAAAACCAGGGCTTTTGCACGCTGTGTTTCATCGAGTACAGAGAAAATAAACGTGAGTGAAATGCTGGGTCTTCTAGCCCCTGTTTTGAAGCCCCTACGTTGAAGGGTTTTGTTCTCAAACTTCAAGAAAGGAGGCCCTCTGGGCAGTGGGGTAGAATGTTACACAGAGAGACAGCCACACTGGCTCTGCCAGTCACACACGGAAGCAAAGGGCACGGAACACCGTGTCCCAAGTGCATCCTGTCGGTAGAGTTTATAGAATTCGTTTTCACAGGTTGTTCGGTGTTGTGTTTATAAGGTAGAGTTTAAACTAGGCTTTTCTTGAAACTTGGGTATAACAGAGGAAACTCAAAATCTGAAGAGTAGCAGCTGGAGATAGGGATGTCTCTGCTGACATTGTAAGAAACCATCTGCTGTTTTAGAAATCTCTAATTACTAGTGGAAAGAAGGATGGGCAATGAATGTGTCTCTGTTCTGTTACTGTGCCTGACCAGTGGGCAAGTTCAAAGTGAGGGATTTGTAAAGTCAACGATGTTTCAGTGACAGCGTTATCACTTTTTAAAAAGTTTGTTGAATTTATAGAAGGCTGCTCTTGTGTAAATATCGGAGTCTGGCCTAATCTGTATTTGGAGCCTGTTTCTTTCGCTCAAGTCATCGTTTCTCTCTGCTTGGTGGCCCATATGTGGTACTAACTGGTATCAACTCTCTTCCAGATTTTGTTGCTGCCTCAGGGAAAGCAAGTCCCACAGGCTCCAGGTTCCAGAACGCAGTCCCCTGCCTGGGGCGGGAATGTGGCACCCTGGGAAGCACCGTGTTTGAAGGATACTGTCAGAAGTGTTTCATTGAAGCTCAAAGTCAGAGATTTCATGAAGCAAAAAGGACTGAAGAGCAGCTGGTAAGACATTTTGAGATATACCCTTCTCTCTTAGCTGGAGCAACTACTATGATTTCCCTGGCCTACGTATACCTTAGAATTCATTTCAAAAAACAAGTAAGATTAGCCATAGAATAAAACCTCTTAACGCCTCCCAAAGCCAGGTGGCTGTCAGAGAGCTCTTGGAGTTATAGTAGAAACACAAACACCTAAGTGGTCAGCAGATTTTCTGAAATAATCCTTTACCAAGAGGAGACGGGAGGAGGCAGAGCACCCAGGTGCCTCCTGGGTGGCATATGAGAAAAGCAAACTTTGATAGATGCTTCTCCTGCTGTTTACAGAACGGTAGGAATCTGTCTAAATAAACAATGGCAGTTGATTTGGTCTAAACAGCAGCCAACTGGCCAGCATTTGCGGGCCTGCGGGTTAGGATTGGGGGCTCCATCAGCATCCCGGGGCCAGGTCTGCTTTGGTGGGGCTGAGGGGAGAGTGCTGGGAGGGCTGCTGCTCACAGGCTGCACGTGGACCTCTGCTTCATCGCTCCGGCAGATGCTCTTCGCCCCCAGAGCCTGGTCGCATCACACTGTCCTCTAAGACCCCCGGTCTCTCCCTGAGAAGTGTGACCCACAGTTCCCTCTGCTCTTCCCCCCCAGAGAACGAGCCAGCGCAGAGACGTGCCTCGAACCACACAGAGTGCCTCCAGGCCCAAGTGCGCCCGGGCCTCCTGCAAGAACATCCTGGCCTGTCGCAACGAGGAACTCTGCATGGAGTGCCAGCACCTCGGCCAGCGGGTGGGCCGGGGTGAGCCCGTTCCCGAAGAGCCCCCCAAACAGCGCTGCCGGGCCCCTGCCTGTGATCACTTTGGCAACGCCAAGTGCAATGGCTACTGTAACGAGTGCTTTCAGTTCAAGCAGATGTACAGCTAAGGCGATCAGGTGAGCCCCAGCCATTAGCCAACATGGTGCTATCCTCTAAACACTCTGGTGCCACTGGAGTCAGTCCGGGCCTCAGAGGCTCAAGGTTGTCTTTGAGCAGGAGAGGAAAGATAAGCTCTTGGTCATGGCCTTGAATTTGGTAACCAAGGAACAGTCCCAGGTGGCCTTGGAGCAGATGGTGTCGGATTCCGTCTGGGGCTCCTCCTCCTCTCCTACAAGCAGAGGCCAGGAACTTGACGGACTTGGAATGCGTGCCAGGACTGCTTTGTCATCTTTCAAGAAAAGAGACAAGACACGGTCAGAGCCACTCCACCTGCCTCCATCGGCACTGCTCAGAGGTGGGAAGCTGAGTCCTCGCCGCCCACAGGCCTCTGTGAGAAGGTTGGGAAGCTCAGGGAAAACGGACATCCCCAGTGTCAGTAGTTGGTGGCTTTTCCCTCCCTGCCTCACTCCTTTCTCTCAGACTGTGATTCTGAGGCTGCTGAGACAAAGTTCATACTGCAAAGCATTCAGCTGCTCTTTACAATATGCACCTTGTAAAAATCAGAATATCTTAGTGGGAAGACGTGTGCCTCTTGGTTATCACGGTCTTCGCTTCTATACAGGCTATCTTGAACTGAGGTGTGTATAAAAATGTGGACATATAATGCACCCTTGTGTATGAGGGATTTTTTTTTTTATTGTGTTGAAATGCTGCCCTGGAATAAGAAGACTGAACAATAATAACCTATTTTCTGGTTGTTGTTGGGCCACCGCATGTACGTACAGCTTTCATGAACTCAACCCGCTGCCTTGTCAAAGGCCCTATGTCTGGAGTTTACTTTATTTATTTTATTGCAAACTTTAAGGTTATTTAAATGAAGTTGTCTCTTCTGCTCTGGGGAAAATGCCCTGCTGTCTTCTGAAATAACATATTTGCTGTGGGTCATGTTCTGGAGCCAGGCAAGTTCCTGACTGCAGCGGGGGCGTTGGCCGCTCTGATGCACTTCCGTTGTCTTCCTGAGGAAAGAAGGAATTGCATCAGTAGTCAATTTATTAAAATCTCATGCTTCTTCTTCATGAAACTTTGGCCAGAGCCACTTCCCAGCCACAATATAGAATTGTCTCTGACTATTCTACCTCCTTAGAGATAAATTTGGAAAGGAACAGGGATGAGATTGGAGAAGGTCACAGGGAAGACGTGGCCTTAAGTGATGGTTTTATTTGCTGTGTGAATGCCTTCCCGGGGCACAGGGCAGTGACCTCCTGTCTGTGAGTATGAGGAACTGTCTATCCTCAGCCTGTGGTTTCTGTATGTGCTTTTGTGTCACTGTCATACTTGTTCTAGAAAAAATGGCAGGGGAAACACATTGTCCCCAGAGTTAAAGGCGCCATTTTTTTTGGTCTGCCCAAAGTGCTCCATAGTCTTCAGTGTTTTCATCTATTCCTTTTAAGGTTGATATATTAATATTTTGTGTATTGATATTCTCATTCTTAATGTGAAAACATGAAATTATTTATACTTGTTATAAAAACATTTGCACATTTAGTTGTTTAAGTAGATTTCTGTTTACTCTGTTGGGTTTATTAAAAGTTTCCTAAATAATTGTAACTTTTCACAAATGTCAATATTAAAAGATAAATTATTTAAGAGTGAATTTTGATGTTTTCTGTTTATATATGATGAAAGGAAAAGGCCCAAATATTAAGACCACACTTCCCAAAAATCTTTATTTCAAGGAATACCTGGGCAGGGGATACATCTCTCACTCATGCATAATAAGAGGACTTTGCAAAAATAGTAACTGTGTGAGGGTAAGACATCCGGTTTACCAGAGGACTCCAGGGCCCGGATGAGAGTGGGAAAGGCCTGCCAGTGCCAGTTCCCAGGAGGTGCTAGGGCCCTGTGCTCCTCCCAGGGTTCCTGCTCTAAGCCTTAATAATGTGCAGAAAGAGAAAACCAGAGGGAGGAGCAGAGAGACAGGAAGGAAAGAGAAAGAGGAGGAGAGGAAGGAAAACTGGTGTAGATTTCCTGGGTCAGACCTTGGAAGAGATGACTTGTGGCTGTGATGGCAGCATCCGTGTCCTGGGCAATTATAAAAGGATACATTCTTCTACCTAAGGCAAAGGTACCCATAGAGGATTGATTCAGGAGGACTGGAAAGCTCCTGGACCCTTTCTTTTTTTGGGCGGGGAGGGGGGTAATTTACAAGAAAGTGGAGTATAATGAAGCCCCATAGCTCCATCATCCAGTTTCAACAATTACCAACATTTTGCCAAATGTGTTTCATTTCTCACCCCCTCTTTTTTCTGGATTATTTCAAAGCAAATCCCAGATATTGTGTCCTCACACTCACAAACACATCTGTGTCATCATTAATTGAAGAATATGTTCTACTTATATAACCACCATTATTACAGCTAGCTAAATTACTTTCAATACCATTCAGTACATAAGAGTGTATTCTAATCTCTCAGATTGTCCACTCCACAAATAGCCTATTGCATTTGGTTGCTACCATGTCTTAAGTCTCTTTTATCCTGTAGCAGTCCCTTTTAATTTTTCATGCTATTCATCGGTTAGGGCAACTAGGTCATTTGTTCTGTAGAATAGCCCACATTCTGAATTTGGCTGATTGCTTTCTTATGGTGTCATTCTACTTGTTTTTCTACACATCTTACTAGATTCTGGTTCAATCAGAACCATTATTTGCAGGTGGCACTGTGTATGCCATTGCAACCCATCCTGTATGAGCTGTCTGAATCCACACCCTGAGGAATCACAAAGCTTCAGGTTGACCTCTTTTTCTCCATTCTCCCTAGCTCTCACCCAGCATTAAAATTACAATTCTTCAATCAGCATGATGGACATAAGCATTTGACCATAAGTCATCAGGATTTCTAAAAAAAGGAAGTGAGTTATATTTAGCAAATGATCTCTGACTCAGATGAATGGCTCCTAGACAGGGAACTAGGGCAGGTTTAGAGCCAATTAGGGCAGGGTTTCAATCTGGAGTCCTGCATGGACTTGTGGGGGTTGGTGACCCTATAAAGCACATGCACAATTTTATGTTGGGGTATGCACATCATTTTTATGAAGTGGAGACAATCAGTAGCTTTCTTCAGAGTCTCAAAGAAATTGATGACTTCCCAAAAAGCAAGGAACCTAGACACAAGAGGACTGAAAAATAAGACTTGGAAAGAATTGGCTTTGTTTCAGTTTGTCTAGATTTTTACTTCCAAAACTGTGGAATGTCACCTTTATACCACACAGGGGTGAAAGCTCAATATCACCCAAAATTGAACTCATGATATTTTATCCCTGCCCTCTTCTTTCCGTGCTCTGGGAAGGGTATTATCTCATCTTTCTACCCACCTCTAGGTGTCTTCCCCACTCCTACCACATCCAAACTTCCATGACGTGTATCTACAAAATGTCCCTCAAATCCATTCCTTCCCCTCTCTCCTCCTGCTGCTCTAGCTTGGCTCCTATCTTTTTTCCACTAGTCTTCCCTTTCTAGCCTACTCTTTCTCTGTAACTTTGCTAGTCACCTATGCCTGTAGATCATAGACCTGGTGAGGCTTCTCCTCTAATTAAAACTTTCTAATGGCTTCTACTGCTCCCAAAGCTTGATGCATGTAGCTAGGAGATGCAAGAAGAAAATAGGAAGTTCCTGAGTTCATTTACCTAACTTTTTAAAATAAATTTTTATTGATTTCAGAGAGTAAGGGAGAGAGAGAGAGAGATAGAAACATCAATGATGAGAGAGAATCATTGATTGGCTGCCTCCTGCATGCCTCCCCACTGGGGATCGAGCCTGCAACCTGGGCATGTGCCCTGACCAGGAATTGAACCACAACCTCCTGGTTCACAGGTCGATGCTCAACCACTGAGCCAGGCAAAATGTTGTTTAAAAAAATTATATATATATATGTTTTTATTGATTTAGAGAGAGAGAGAGAGGGCACCCCAACTGTGGATTTGAAGCCTGAGTATGTGCCCCGACCTGGAATCAAACCTTTTTTTGGTGTATGGATGATGCTAAACAACTGAACTACACTGGCCAAGACTCAAAAATGTTTGTAAAGATGATATGAGAGCAAAAGCCTTTGGAGTCCAATTTTCAACACGTATGCAATGCTCTTTACAATTCTAACCAACTTAAGTCTTCATTCATGTCTCCTGCCACTATATTATCTCTACCTCATGGCCTTCTAGACTCTCTTCTGCACTCTTCTGCACCCTCTAGAATAGGACATTGTTTTAGTTTCAGGAACACTTTATACTCTTAAAAATTACTAAGGACTCCAGAGAGCTTTTGTTTATGTGTATTATACCTATTTGTATCTAGCATCTTAGAAATTAAAAGTAAAAAAACTTCAAAACACAAAACACACAGCAAACATCCCATTAGCTTCCAGAACGATGACATGACATCATTCTATGTCACGGAGCCACGGGAAAACCCCACTGTACATGCAGGAGAGACTGAGAGCAAGAAAGGCAAATAACATGTTAGTGTTGTTATGAACATATTTTTGACCTTGTGGAGTCCCAGACTTCTCCAGACCACACTTTAAGAATCACAGACAATAGTATGGTGAAAGCCTGTGGTGGGGACGGGGCAGGCTGGGAGAGGTCAATGGCGGGGAGAGGGGGACATATGTAATACTTTCAACAATAAAGATAAAAAAAGAATCTCTACTCTAAAACAATGATTCGAACCAAGGGTGCCCATCACCACACCAGTAACTAACATCTGTGCCTGTGCCCTGCCTCCAGCCAGCATTTCAGTGTGTATTGCAGATCAGGGGCCTGGGGAGATTCGATTGCACCCAGGCCTGGCTGAGAAGATCTTCTCTAAACATCGACTCTATGCTTTTTCACTGTGTCCCCACTAGTAAAACTTTTCTGAGCATGTACTCTTATTATATGTATGTTTATTTCTTTATAAATCATATACATATATTACCATATCAATGTATCCCATGCTTTATAAAACACCCAAAGATTAAGAGATAAAAACTAAATAAAAGAAATTCCACCATTTTCCTGCCATGCCCCAGTGAGTCCTCTGCACACACTTTAGAGACAGAGGCTGGAGACCAGTCTGCAATGTCTCTACCATTTTGCCTTTTCTCAGAAATTCTTCTGGATGCCCCCTTCTGCTTCCAATCCCCTCTCTCCTCTTCTTTCCCCAGAATCTGACAGAGTTCCTGCCTTCTGTTCTTCGTTCTCCCAGATGTCATGGAAAGAACTTGGTATTTTGTAAAAGAAATAATTACAGGTTCCAACCCGGGCCCCCTTGCCTGTTCATTATTCAGACTTGAGCAAGTTGCCTCATGTCTCTGAGTCTCAGGTTCCTCATCTGTAAAATGCTCATTGAATGTTTTTAAAAATATATTGGGGAACTTCTCCCTCTCATCCTACCAGAAAGTGTTCTTTCCTATTAATAACCAAATTAATGGTTCTAAACCCTGGGGACATATTAGAATCACCCAGAGGGCTTTCAAACCGAACCAGTGGCCAGAGATTCCCTGAAGCACTGAAGAGAAAGAGAACACAATTACGGCACGCACCTGGGGCACTTGAAGAGGGCAGGTGCCTTCTGTAGGTGACTAGCTTGTCATCTGTACTCCCACGAGGTGGCATTTATTGTGAGTCTTCTTTGGCATAAAAGCTCCATCTTCCAGAGGCAATATCATATGGACCAAGATCAGAGATATGCTACTGTATTGAAAATTTACATGAGAATAACTTAGTACAAGAGGTACAAACATGTGCACCCTTTGGTCAGTGTGCCACCCTCCTCAGAGGCTCACTCTCCAGGAATCCCTATTATCAGGATACTGGTGAGCCTGGAATCTGACGGGGGAGCTAGTGACTGGCTTCATGTGATGGACACATTTTTCTGCATATTGGGATAAGCCTGCCCCCAGGTTCCAACAGATGGAGACTTCGTTCTTTATTCAGCAGGAGTACTCCAGAATACTGTCCCCCGCATGTGGTGCTTGGATGGACCATGAATGTCTTTGAGACTCTGCCCGGTCTTTGTGTCACCACCCCTACCTTCTGATTGGCCCACTTTCCTGTAATCGTGTCAATATCTTCAATTAGGCCACAGACTGCCTCTTCTGGTGACTTAGTTCTTTTCTGAGCTAATTTATTATTTAACTCCCAGGGGAAATTCTATTTCTAAGCTACAACTCCCTCCAGTTATTACCTAAGAACCATGAGTTCAAAGATAGTAATTTGGGAAATTCTTAGAGTTTGTTAGGAGATTTGATATAGCATTGTCAAATATTACTACAATATTTATTATATTTAAAAAATGACATCCAGCTGTCAGACTACACAAGAATAAAAATAAGAGAAGATATTATTTACAGCACGGGGAATCATAGCCAGCACAAGCATGAATTCCTTAATATTAAGAAACCTGGAACCCTGAAAGGTCTAATGAAAGGAGTGGAATAAATCCTTCTGTCACTGTCCTCCCCCTCCAAGATCCCTCTCCCCTCACCTCCTTTAAAGCACTACTCATCTATTTATCTGGACATTCTCATGTCTTTCAGTCCTATGAATCAGTGAAACTCTGCTCAAATTTTTGGAACCCAACTTTATTCAAGTTCTTGCTCCTGAAATCTTCCAGGTCCAGGATGTCCTCACATCCCCTCCTACCAACATTTTTACAAAGGTGAAATCAATTAACATTTTGACTGAATGTTGAACTAGCTTCTCTATGAATTCCAGTTTTATAGTTAGATTTTCCAATAGAACATTGAGTCAGAAAATAGGAAGTATGTAGCACTTCACACTATACATGATAATCTTTAGAAAACTTAAATTTAAAATGACTAGATAGAAGCCTAGATTTTACACTTTCTTGAGATTTTAAAGACATCATCAGGTTTGTGGTTTTAAAGCAGCCATTTTTAAGTAAAAATAATTGTGACATTACTAGCTACCGTTTCCTCCGTTTTCAAAGTATTATGTTGTCTAATTCATATCTGAAGTTACTATTGATTTTAAATACCACATTCAAAATGGAGAATATTTTCAAAATAGGAAACTGGCTTTTTATTTTTTTTAAATCTGAGGCTGAGACCTCCAGCCTTCCAATAACCATGGACAGACTGGAAGGGAAAACATGCAAAATTACTGCTGACAAAAAAGAATGCACTTAATACATAGACATTAAAAAGGAACGGTCCTTTTCAAAGTGAAAATAATAGTTTCGATGAGTGGAATGGAAATTGTTGATGCAGAGGCTTCTGGATCAGCAAAAGATCAGCCCCATTGGCCCAGCCCAAGCTAAACTTATCCCTGATAGTTTGTGGGTCTGTGGACAATGTACCACAATTATTTAACCACAGAATTTAGAAACATATTATTTAAACTGACTTTACGCTTCTTTTATTGTCTATGTAGCATTTTGTGTTTTTGAGGAAAACACAACTTGGTATCCCATGTCTGAGTAAATATACTAACTCTTCCATCCCCCAAATATATGAAGATGATACCTGATTGTCAGAGAATCTGCTAACAGATGTCATAATAATGTAATAGGCATATATTACAAAACATTAGGTAAACAGAGAATTATACTATAAAATATTATTTAATACAAATTAAAGTTAAATTTAAAAAGCAGAATTTTTTTAATAAAAACTTTTTTCATTATAAGAAAAGAATGGTTAAAGTCTATTCATTTGGGATCTATTAGCTCTTCTAGGCTCCCATGCCCATCACCAGATTGCTTCTTCGCTGGACTACCACACCAGCTTTCTAACTCGTCTTCTGGTTTTGAATTATGACTGCTACAAACCACCCGCTACATTGCAGCTGGTGGGATCTTTTTAAATGCCCATCTAATTATGTCCCCTCCCCGCCTTGGGACCCTTGGAAAACCCTAGAGTTGGAGGATTTGAGGCAAGGACTTGAAGTTGGAGGTCCCTAAACTTTGAGTAGAATTTCACTGAACCATAGTGTTGGTTTTTTAATGGCCCACCATGGACTTTCAGCTAAATTCAAGCACTTTAGCATGGCCAACAAGGCCCTGTGGCTCTCTGCATACATGCTCACTCACATAGAATCCAGGCATGCGATGAGCCCACAGCCCAGAGCCTGCCCCTGTCATTTCCACTACCTGCACCACCATTATTCCCTCAACAGCTCCTATGCAGCTCTCAGGACTCAATCCAAGAAATACCTCTGTTTCACACTCTCCAGTTTGAGCAGCTTTTTCTAGGTGTTCCCGTTAAACTCGGTGCACTTTCTGTCACTATTTTGTAATCATTTATTAACTTGTTTGTCACTAATGTGAATTTCCTAAAGTAGAGAAACTCTTTTTCTATGTCCCAGGTGCTTAACCCAATGTCCAACAAAGTTTGAACTTTCTCTGAAAGCAAATGTTGAGACAATGTTTGAGGTCTAATATGTCAAGAGGGGTCAGTATTTCATGTTTTGGCATGTCACCATTGAATTGAACCTTAAGGAGCATGTTAATAATCATTTTCATGATGTGTAAATATTTTTGTAATTTCTTAAGAGGCCCAACTTTATTATAAAGAGACTTTCTTTGCATAGAATCTCTTAAGGCAGTGCTGTAAATGTGAATCAGCTAACTGACCCACACAAAACAAGTTTGGATTAAAGTTAACATTTTGAAGATTTATTTTTTCCCTACTCAAGATATACATTTCTTGGCTTGCTCCAAAGTATCTCACACTTTCCTCCACTCAAATTTATACTTTATGTACTCTTTTAACAACATTTACTGGGCACCTTCTGTATTGCAAGCACTGGGATACAAAGATAAATAAGACAAGAGCTCCCATCCAGAGAAAGAAACAAACATGGATACCAAAATTACACCACCATGGTGAAAACGCTGTCATCGGTCACACTTAGGTCTGGAAATGGAAACACTAGAAATTCTAAGCAGGGAGGGATTTAATATAAGAAATGTGATGCTAACAAACTGATAGCATTGTTGGGGGAGAGACGCTCAGGAAAAATTGCCATTGACTTTCAAAAGGAAAACACACTTCTTGCATTTTAAATCTACTTATATTTGCTACCTACAGTTGTCTCCAGAGGATAATGGTTTTTCCCTTTTCTTTTATTTTTAAATCTCTGGTGAGTTCCTCTCAGAACAGCGCTCTAAATAAGAATCTTGCTAGAAAGATAGCCAGGGAAATGTTTCCAGGCCTTCAGCCCCTATGTAGAAAGGAGACCTTGGGAGGGCCAGCAAAGGTGGTAGCAACTAACACTGCCTCTAGTACACTACAATCACGTGCTGCTTCACAGTGGAGATAGTCTGAGAAATGCTGGATAGTCAAGTTTGTTGTTAAGCAAACATCACTGAGTGCATTTACACAAGCCTAGATGGTATAGCCCACTGTATACCTTGGCTATATGGGATAGCCATTCCTATAGAAAACAACATGAAATTAAATCAATCCCAAGAGAAAATGATGCAATCAAGAGAAGTGGTAAACACGAGATGCATTAGGCTACTGCTGGCATAACATGGCACACTGTTCTCCAGCAAATTATTGTTTGGGGGGACGTAGAAATAGTACACACTAAAATAATGATAAAAATATAGTATCGTAAATCCATAAACCAATAACAGTCATTTATTATCAAGTATTTGTACTATACGTAATTGTATGTGTCATATTGTTATATGACTAGCAATACAGTAGATGTGTTTACATCAGCATAATCACAAACACAGGGGAAATTCATCGCACTACAACATCACTGGGCTTGATAGATGTGTGCCTAGTAAGAACCATATTCTCACATGGGTGCTGGCCCCTAAATACAAGAGATCAGGAGAACTTTAAGGGATGTTTCTCAAATGTCCTTAACATCCAGTGGTCTTTATCCTACTAACTTAAACAGTATCTGATATTTATACCTTTTGAGTAATTATTTTGGGGTTAAAATGATGTCTTGGGAGGACTAACACATTAATCTTTCATGCTGGAAAGTTAGCTGCCTCCTGAGATGAATTGAAGGTCAATTCAAAGTGGAGATTAGTCATCTCCAATCCCCATCAAGTGGAAAAAACACTGAAATCAGAGACAAAAGGTCTTCGTTCAAGTCCTAAAGAGGCCATTTATTAACTATATAAACATAAATAAGTCATTTGACTTTTTAAACCCAATTTCCTCTTCAGTTCAATAGAAATTTAACAAGCCTCCCACCCTATCTCAGAGTTATTTTAAGATTTAAACTAGAGTGGGGAAACATATATGTAGGAATTTGGTAAACTATATTGTGACATTAAAAACCCAAGAAAGCCTACCTGAAAAGTCTGCCAAGGCCATGGCGAGGCAGGGATGAGGATGAAGGAGGAAGCCAGAACTGATGGGGGACAACCTGGCTATAGAAGTGGGTCCTAACATGGGTGGCCAGATTTTCAAGGTTAAGTGTCCAAAAGGATATAGTAAACTTGATACAGTATTAATATCTAAGATGTCCAATTTGGGGCAAAACAGGACTGTCCAGGAGGATGTAATTGCCAGAATCAGGCTTTTGGCAGGGTTGACTGGGGTCTATCTCTTTTGCAATGGTATCTCAACAGCAAATCAAAGTCCAGACAGTAGCATGCCCCCACATAGTAGCTTGGCATGGAATAAGCAATCAATATATTTTTGGTGACTTGACCAACTGACTAACAAAATAAATGAATAAACATCCGGCAATAGAATAGCATGTTATCAAGGTCCCAGGTCAAGTTCATGACCTGACTGCAGGCCCATATGGAGAATTTGGGTTTTAATTGAGAAAAGCTGCCCCAGTGACATGGGCTGAGCAAGCTCGATGTAGTCCAGAAGGAAGAGGAAAGGATAGGTCTCAGTGGGCTGAAGATATCAGAGCCCACCCCAAGCACAGTGGCTTGGCTCCAACACAAATTCAAGATGGCATCTATAGGTAGTGTTGGGGCACCTGATGTATTTCAAGTTTTGGTCAGGCCAGCTGGGTCAGGATTAGGATGGGGCTAAGAATGAAGGTGCAGGTGTCTGAAGCTTAACAGGAAGTGAAAATATACATTACTCTATTATTGTGCTGAGTTTTTACACATTAACTACTCATCTAAAAATAAATAAAAATTGTCTTTTGGTACCCAGAGGGAGTTTAATATGAATTCATTTTAATAATCACCTTTCATATTCAGCTACTAAGATTCCTATTTTTGAAAAAGATTTAATGGCCTGGGGAAATTATAATGAAGTAGTGAAAGAAATAGATAAACTAATATATGCTGCTATGATCATAATTCTCTATGTGTATATCCATAGATACATAGAGAGATTAATGGAGAGCGAATTGATCATATCCTGCAGAAATTGACAGAAAGTTCTAGAAGGAAAAGTACCAAAATATACTTAGCAGTACTTCCTAGATAGTAATGCTATAAATTTTTATTGTTTTTATTTTATAATTTGGGGTAGTTTTAAATTTTCTGGTAATTGATGTATATACCTTTTGTAATCTTTTAAAAAAGTTTTGTTAAAACATATCCCTCATATTAGCTCCATAATTCATAGAGAAAAAAACATTCCACAGTCCATTTATGAATTCAGTAGGACCTTACAACCAAAATTAGATAACAATAGAATGAGAAAGAAAAATTATAAGCCCAACTCAGTCAACAAATGTAAAACAAATTATTAGGAAATGGAATCTAGTCATGTATAGAAAGATAATATACCATGAGCTAGCTGGATTCATGCTAGAAAAATAATTGATAGTAAATAACACAGTTGGGTATTGGCACAAAAACAAACAAATTTTCAGTGGAACAGAATAAAGAAGCCAATTAAATGGGTATAAAATGGTATCTCAATAGTCTTGATTTGCATTTCCTTGATCAACCTCAGTGAGGTTGAGTATCACTTCATATGATACAGGCACACATGGAAAACTGTTACATAATGGGGGTGACATAGCTGAGTAATAAGCAAAGGAAGGAACCTTTAATACATGTAGTTAGCAACCCGGATAGAATTATGGACCAAATTAAAGTTGGAGTTCTAGCTCATACCACACACAAAAATCAATTTTAAATAGAGCAAGGATTCATGTGTCTGAAGCAGACTTTAAATCTCTGAGAAGAAAATAAGGGTGAATATTTTCCTGACTTTGAGGATAGAAAACAATTTCTTAAATGAGACCAAATACACTATCCAAAAGGAGAAGCAAATGTTGATAAATTTGATAATCAATTATAGTCCCCCCCAGCTCTTCCTTTCAAAGTCCTAAACCCAGACTCTATTTCATGTTCAACAAAATAAAAGTGCCTTTGTTACCAGCACACATCCCTCACAAAAGGTATTGAAGTTATACATAACAACAAAGACTTGTGGAGTGTCTACTTTTAAATACAGTATTAAATCCTAAGACTTATTTGTCCATCTACCCCAATTTTAGGGAAGGCTGTGGGAAAGATTCAAATGCACAAAGGTTAAAGCTCAGTTTCTTCTTCAAGTACATGTTAACATTGTTAAGACAAGGTTGAGGCTAAATGTTGTTAACAGTGGGAATATACTTGTCACTGAAAAACAGAGTCTATATTCAAGTTTTTTACATGCAGCTTCTGTGAAATGCATTTCATGGGTGGGATCCTATTGATTTGTGATGTCAAAATCCAAGGCAGCGGTTTCCCAAAGGAGGTAGGAAGTGGGTGAGATGTCCCAAGCACTCCTCCTCAGAGGAGGGCAGTTGTCCAAACACCTTTCATATCTGGGGTTCCTTATTTCTGTGTGAGTGAGCAGCCTTTGGGCACTTTCTAGAATGTTCTATCACGTGCTGGAGAACAATAATAGTGAATTTCGAGTAGTCTCCGAGAGTCAAGTTTGGGGGATTCTCTCGTTCTCTGCTTTGGTAGACAACCCCTGTAATTGTCCATTCACCTGCATTGTCTGGATAATAATTCACCCTCCCCAGCTTCGGGAGTCCTGTGAGGCTTAGGGTAAGGTATTGATTTCACTCTAGTGTCTGGAAGAATTCACGCTGCCTGTTAGTGGGACGCCCGCCTACTGGAAACATCTCTAGCGGGTGTCCTCCTGAGAGTGTCAGTGGATGACTGAATAGTAAGAGCCAATGGGCCATCTCAGAGTCCTGGATCCCACTACAGGTGAACAGGATTTCCTCTGGACGGGTATGTGGTTTTAGGTAAATATTTCGCTTTCTGAAAACCCAGAAAGTAGACAAGGGGACTGGAAATTGAATTCATTATTAGACCTTTATCATAGAAAGGTGTGGGGCAGGAAAGTCAGCACAGTGCCCTGGAGTTCCCATTTGGTCTGTGGATTATTTGGGGGCACTTCCTAGGGGGTTCAGGCGCTACAGATACCTGTGCAAGGCCACAGTGGAAAAAGTCTCACTGCTATTCTTATGCCCAAGGGGCTGGGTTGTCTACAGGTCCTCAGTCACACAGGTCTGTCCTTCAGGCATAGATAAGGCAGTGATATTGAAACTGTTGCATCACCTTGCTGCAGCCATGCATGATTAAATAGACATGCTGGAAAGACAGAGGAAGGGGCTGAGTACAGAGCTGAAGCGGTGTCATTTATGGTAAAGCACATTTTTCCTTTAGTTTGTAATAAAATCAATCATAGGTGGTGGTAATTACTACAACACTCTTTTCGTATTGGTTTGATTTCTACATTTCTAGATAGTGTTTCCCATTCGGGGGTTTTCTTTTTTGTGTTTTTTTTTTTCTTTAAATGCCCCAAAGAAATCTAAAATAAAGTTTTGACTGAGGGCGGGTGAAGGGAACATGGAGTATGATAGTCACTTTTGTTCCAGTGTTAATGTTCAAAAACTCCGGATGTCTAATATTGAAAGCCAGTCCAGAGTGTGCAGAGTTAAAGAACTCGCTGCCTACCCCTCCTCTGGCTGCGGGGCTGAATCACACAGGAAAGTCTGCCTCACAGGATTATTAATTCACTACCGTGATTTTTCTCTGTTGCTGAAGGGGAGCTGGGGGAGGAGTGTGGTAAGTTGAGTGGGCAGCCAGGAAATGTGATATTTGTCTGGGTTCCTTGCGATTGGAGGAAATTCTGTCTTCTTTTGATTCAGAAGTTTAGCAATGTAACTTTTTTCTTTTTTTAAGTAGTTTGACTTTTGACAGTGGGAGCTACCCCAAGTCCACTTCTCTGGGGCTGTAAAACCAATTCTCTTTGATATAATTTTATCGACTGATGTCATGCAGATGGAGTGCCCACATAAAACCATAACCTCCGGAGGAGCTGGGTCCCTGCCTGCCTCTAAATCCTTGTGTAATTTAAGGCGGCACTTCTCAGCCAAGTCTGCTCAGACCTGTCGCCTAACAGTCGCCTCTTTGAACTTTACCTCCCTTTTCTCCTTTATCTTCTTTTGATGAAAGTGTACATTAATATGAATGATCTTCAATGCCTGCCGTCTGAAGACCCATAATCTTAGTAATCAAGCCTACTATAATGGACAAAATGCAAGTGACATGTAAAACGCCCCCTATAAAATGGGGCTGTGAGAAAGTTTCGATGCTGTGCAACAATTATTTTGAGTTATTTGAATAAAACACATTCCTCAAATTGGGGAATAATATTATAAATAATGTAGCACTAATTTAATATAACTTCAATTGTTTTCATTTCCAAAGATGGATTGTAATTCCTATTTCTGTTAATTTGTAAAGAACTTGTCTCTATTATAGTATGATATTTTAATAATAATCATAAGATCACACATATTGCATACTTATTATATGGCAGCCCATGAGGTAGGCTTAAAAAGAAAACCTCTTATTTAATCCTGACAATGCATTATTAGTTAAGTATTATTCCCATTTGACAAACTAAAAAAAACCCGGAGGCTCAGAAGTGCCACACAGCCAAGTTTAAAAATACTGTTTAACTATCTCCAAAGCTCATGTCACACTAAGAGGAATGTTTAGACTGCTCAAATTAGTTTGAATAAAGTTTTCTATCATTTTTAATGTTTTTATTTTTTAACGAAAAATAAATATTTAAAACCATATTTATAGCTATGTAAAAGGTCTAAAGAATAGTATGTAAATGGATACTTGTATTCCCACCACTGAGTTTAAGAAATTAGACATTGACAACACTTTTGAAGTCCCATGGACCCTGCTCCAATCCCATTCTTCTTCATAATTCCAGATACTTGCAATTTCATTGCCTGGGAGTGAGCCATCTAGCCAATTAGAAAGTAGGCTTCTTAAAAAATGAACTTTTTTTTGTTATGGGTTTACGATCTTTCATTTTCTTCCTAGTTTTACCACATATGTATTTACTCCTAAACAATGTATTGCTTTATTTTGCTTGGGTTTGAATCTGATATAATTATTCTTTTGTGACTTGCTCTTTTCATTCAATAGGATCTATGAAGACTGTAGAGGGTGGTCATTTTCATTGTGACATAGTATTCGTTAGACATTTATGTTACAGATGTCTTCTCAAATTTATTTTACTAGCTTTTCACAAATAGCTTTAATTTTAATGTTAGTCAAATCTAATTTTTCCCTTTATAAGCAAAAGTCTTATTTAAGAAATATTTTCTTTCCCAGAGATCATATAAACATTATCTTATATTTTTATCTAAACATTTAAAAATTTTGTTTTCCATATTTAAATATTTAATATCTCAGAAATTGATTTTGAGATATAGTAGAGAACAGTGAGGAATTTTGTTTTAGTTTTCCATGAATTCGGAGGAGCCACATAGTCTGAAGTCAGACCACCTGGGTCCGATAATTAAAATGTTACAATATTCTCCATAATATTCTGGCACCTCTTCTGAAAAAGGTATTTCTGTGTACCTTATATTTTTTGTTTATTGCTTTTGTGACTATTATCTTTTTTAAAATTTGGTTACTTTTCCTAACTTGTTTGCTGTTATATAAAATACAATTGACCTTTATGGTTGGAGTTGTGTTTTAACAAATTATCTATAGATTCTTTGGGGTTTTTTATGAACTCAATTATATCATCAGAAGTGTGATTTTTTTTCTCAAGGGTGTGTGTGTGTGTGTGTGTGTGTGTGTGTGTGTATGCACATGTGCACATATGTGTATAAAGACATTAAAGACTAAAAATTTATCCATTATTCTGTTATTTTACCACTTAAGAACTAATTTCATTTTTGTATATTAATTTCATTCTTTGTCCATATAGATAAATTTTCTATAGAATAAAATTTTATTTGTTTTCCCTTTTTTTTTCTTTTTTTAATTTTGTTTTATTGATTTCTGAGAGAGGAAGGGAGAGGGAGAAGAGAAACATCAATGATGAGAACCATGGATCAGCTGCCTTCTGCACGCCCCCTACTGGGGATGGAGCCCAAAACCCAGGCATGTGCCCTGACTAGGAATCAAACCCCGACCTCCCAGTTCATGGGTCCAATGCTCAACCATTGAGCCACACCAGCCGGACTGTTTTCTCATTTTTAAGTAATATCTATTAGTTGCAGAAAACTCAGAAAATAGACATAACAAGAAAATCAAAATACCCATTAACCTATCATACTGTTTAATAAAATTCAGCAATATATTTTATATAACTGACTACATATCCAAATAAAGCTACTTATTTCCTATTTTTGAGGATTTTACTTTCTAGTAAATAACTACTGTAAACATTTTGATGTCATACTCATTGTCTTTTTTTCTAATAATAAATACATACTTTAACACAAATGAGGCAGCAGCATACATGTAATTATATAACCTGATGTTTTTCATAAATGATATATGCAACCATTTTTTCACATTACTGAAAAATTTTCTGTAACATTATTTTTAATTTCATTGTATGTGGAATTATATATGTATGTGTATTATTTCAATTATTTTATTTTGTTGCATACTGGTGTGTTCAATTTTTTGCTGACTATAAATAGTTATAACTTTGCCCAGCCGGTGTGATTTCAGTGGTTGAGCATTGACCTATGAACCAGGAGGTCATGGTTCGATTCCCAGTCAGGGCACATGCCCGGGTTGTGGGCTCAATCCCCAGTGTGGGGCGTGCAGGAAGCAGCCTATCAATGATTCTCTCTCATCATTGATGTTTCTCTCCCTTCCCCTCTGAAATCAATAAAAATATATATTTTTTAAAAAGAAAAACTAGTTATAACTTTCTGTCATTTCATGATGATTGCCTCAAGAAAAATTTCTGGATGAAATGGAAAATTCTAAGGTTTTTTTAAAATGGTATTGCCAAATTGTTGCCTTCCAGATATTTTGTTCTAACATTCCACTAACCATGTGGCTGTTCCATTCTATAATCTCTCTCTCTCTCTCTCTCTCTCTCTCTCTCTCTCTCTCTCTCTTCTATTTCTTCTATTAGTTCCATCAATAATTCTTATTAGTTCTCCTATTAGTTTTATTTCTATAAAGAACCCTTACTAACACAATTTGATCCTGCATATCAAATTTTCTATTGAAATAAATTGATGGAATATAAACTAAATCATGTGTCAAATTTGAAGCATGCAGATATAAAGTGCCTAAGACCAAGCACCAGTGTGACAACAATCTGCTAGAGTAACAAAAAGGGCATACTAAATGAATAGATCTTACAAGTTAAGAAATCAAGAACTGGCTAAGGATCATTTTTTATTTTAGCAATAAGAGATGAGTTTGATGATTCACAATATGAGTTGAAGTTTCCTGACAAAGTACCAAATTACTAGTTTAAAAATGATGAGTCCCCAAGATCATGGACTCAGAAGATAGACATAACACTTCAAACACTCATACGCACACGCCCCAGGACTCTAAACTTGAATCATTAAGTGGAACAAAAAAAAAAAAAAAAGTTCCTAAAAGTTTCACTAAAACTACCTGGGAAAACTTTTTGCAAAATTACCCACCCTAGAAATTGCTGTGCTTGCTCCCGCTGAGTTTTTTAAAAAGTGTTTTTCCTGGCACCTTTCAACAAGATGTCTAGAGCATAAAACTCAATTTTTCTTTCTAAGGTAGAGAGAAGCTTTTTATTTTAAATCACATCTGATGGAATTCCTTCACGTATTTATTTCTTTGTTTCTAAATATAAGTATGACACGCTCAGAGCTGCCTGTGGTTACACAGGGATTTTTGGAAACAGTTTTAACTTTGGGCATACCCCTGAACGTGGGCAGCGCCTACACATTGTCATCTCAACCTCCTCTTACCCTTTTGGGAAGTCCTGATACCCTCGTGAGGAGACTTTTTTTTCTGCTTTATTTTACTATTCTCAAATCAATGGGGGTTTCCTTATATTCCCCGGCCCAATTCTAACTTACACAATTTTAATAGCCGGTATTATATTGAGAAGGCATGTTCTAAAGTATTGGTACTCACTTTTGACTACACATTAAAATCACTTAGAGAGTTTTTAATATGCCCATATATGAGCCTATCCTGATGTTCAGGTTTAGTAATTCTGAGGTATCTGCTCAGTTATGGGTCTTCTAACTTGGATTCTACCATCCACCATTCTAGATCATCCAAATGAGCTCTCCAAAGGAAAATGAAGCTAGAAAAGGGAAAAGAGCTGACCAGGAGAAAGGATACCCATGAAGCAGGAGTGAATATCTCTTTCTTGAAGTAAAACAAGATTTCAAAAGAGAATCAGGTTAAATCATGTTGGTTAATGAAAATTAGATAGTGTAAGAGTTTCATCATTTCATCATCGTGTTTGGTACATCCATTTCAGCTCAGTAATCTTCTTAATAAATCGTGAGTATCTTCAAATCATGGTATAATTTCATGGTTTATTACTTTTGATTTCCCATAAAGGAAGGAGGGAAAGAGGGAAGAAAAGAAAAGAGGGGGGAATGAAAGGGAAGGATAAAGGACACAACAAATGTGAAGGGCACAAATGAGGGAAAGGGGAGAAAGCGTGAGCAGATCCAGCAGGAGAGCAGGAAGGTACCCACAGAGGAACAGCGAGTGGCTGAGAGCAGACATCCTGTGAGGGGCATACAGGGATGCTCAGTAAAAATAGGTGGGAAAGAAAGAGGTCGAAGCAGATTGATAGAAAAGGAAGAGGAGGCACAAGGAACACCAATGCCGGGGCTCACCTCAGACAGAAAGATGAGCCAAAATGTAGGAAACCAAGAATCCAGCCTTCCCATTTTCTCATATGTTCCTCCTCTTAGTGCACAATTACTTATCCTCTCAAAGGCAAGGCAATTCAACCTCCAACTCTCAAACAAGACTATGATTGCTATGACATCATATATGGAGATGCTATCAGTTTCCGCAGTGATGTACTTATCTCACCACTCAATTTTCTTTAATTCTTCTCTTCTTTAATAATGTCCATGCATTCACAAATTAAAAATGAATGTTAGTTATTGATCTCCTTTTATACCACACTAGAGGCCCAGTGCACAAATTTGTGCACCTTGAAAGGAATTTAGGTGGGTCTCAGCCCATCCTCCACGCCCCCACCTGGCCCCTCCTGCTGCAGCCCCTGATGCCCTGTCTGCTGGCAGCCCCACTCCCACCGCTGCCACTCCCACGCGTTGATGGTGCCAGCCCCACCTGCACCCGCTGACGGAGCAGAGGGAGGTGGAGAAACCCTGAGGGGCAATTGGGGCCAGCAGCCACTGCTCACATCTACTGATGGTGCCTCCGAGCAATCAGGGTTGGCACCGGATGCGGGCAGCAGGTGTGAGTAGGGGCTCCGGTGCCAGCAGTGGTGCCAGCACCAGCAGCAGATGTGGGCGCCGGAAACAGGTGCGAGTGCCCGGTGGGACTGTGGAGCGTGGGAGCAAAGAATTTTCAGTAACCACCAGAGGCTCATCCCTATGACAGCGACTGGCGCCCTGCTTTGGTCTGACGCCCCTGCTCACCTGCCCCACCATCCCACCGCGGCTGATGCCTTCCATGATCCGCTCTCTGCTGCCTGCTGCTAACACCCGCCATGTTCAGTGCTCTGCCTCCTGCTGCTAACACCTACCATGTTCTGCGTGCATGCCCCCTAGTGGTCAGCACATGTCACAGCAACCGGTTGTTCGGATGTTCAGTTGTGCCGCTATTTGGTCTATTTGTATATTAAGGTTTTATATATATAGATTAGCACATATTTAAGTATTTTTCACATAACTTCCACCCACCTTACCTCAAGTGGTGAAAGAGAAGGTGTGTGTTAGGGAAAAAGCCAATATGAGAAAATCTTGCTCTATGAGCTGGCATCTTCCTTAATCCTTCCTCGTGAATTAAGAATGGCAGATATGGGAAAACCCATGTTTTCAGGTGTATTGTTTATGAGATGTCTGGAGTAGGCACTACGGAGTTCATTCGTTGGCTCAATACCTTTTATGCTCCCAAGCTGTGTCTTTCTGCTCAGCTAACCTCAAGGTTGTTGTCTTCATCCTTCTGGTTTTGTTTCATGGTTATAAGTTTTTGTCTTCAGTTCAGCATCTCAAGCAGGAATTGGGGCCAAGGGAAACTTTCTGTCCTTTTAATCAGAAAGCAAAATATCTTTCCCAAAAGTCCCCCTGCAAATCTACTGAATGCCTCTTCACCAGAAATGGGTCAAATAGCCACTCTCAGTTCCAAGGGAGTGTGGGAAAGAGACTGTGCCTGTCCTGCTTCCATAGTATAAAGAGAAACAGGAGAAGGGGGATGAGGATGGCTTGGGGAAGCCAAACCAAAGGGACTTCCACACCCTCATCCCTCATTTGGCTGGTGTCCCTTTCTACACTCCTCTCCTCTGTCACTCCTTCCAGCACAATTTCCAAAGTGTGTTCCTTTTATAGAAACACAAACCCATGGAATTTCCACCCATTAAAATAAAGCACATCTATATGTGTTTTTAAAATATGGTTTATAATCTACATACTATGTTTCCTGGGGGTAATACTTACTTCATAGGTTTCCCAGGTCCCTTGCCCCTTCCTTGGCATCTACCACCTTTGAAATGCCAGGCTTCGGGTATAACATGGCTGCAGCTATTCTTGCAGCAGGTATGAACAAGTCATTGGAGGATTATTTATTGCTTTCATCAGTTAAGTGATGTATCCAAAAATTCTCTAACTTCTTCAAAATCTCCCTCCACCCCAACAATAATTTTTTTTTTTTTAGCGATAGGGAATTTTTTATTCCTTTTTTATTTTCCTATCAATAAACAAAAGCCCAGTTGTTTTTATTCCTCAAGAGTACCCTTTATGGGCACTCAGTGCCCACTAAGAAGTCTTCCCTGACCCCCCAGGCAGTCTCCAAGGGCTAGAAGGCTTGGAAGGGTTGGAAACTGGGCTCTGTGCCCTCACTGTATTCTCATAGTTTCCCATGTTCCCATCACTCAGATAGATGTGTGTATTATAGATGCCACAGAGAAAGTATGCTGCAGTCACCTCATAATCCCCTGAGCCCAGCATAACCTCCGGAGCAGAGTGGGACTTCTGCATCAACACTGGATAAATGCCGATTCCACTGAAATGAAGTGAAAGGATCTGAAAGGGTCCATCTGGCCAAGTGACTCTCAGCTGGCTGCAGCTGACATGCCCAGATCAGGCGCCAGTCTATAAAGGAAGTCCCTCTGTAGCTTCAGTCAGCCACAGTCTCTCACCAGACTGTTCTGCACCTAAAAAAACTCCCCTCCCATCAAGTCAAAGAGAAAAATAAGCAGATTTAGGAAATGAATGAAAGTGAGGATTGATGTACTCCTTTTGGCATCTTCACAGCTCATTTGTTCTGGGGAAACACCTTTATGCTACAAAACAGGTCCATTGGCAGGAGGACAGGCAGGGAATATGTTAGGGAAACAACAGAATCCTGGAGCCAGATTGTCTCTCTCCTGCCCCCTTAAGCTCTTCTTCTTTGGTGGCCATTCTTTTCATTTTAATTCATTTCCTATTTAGAGATTCTTCATGGGCAGGCCCTAGGACTTCCTAACGAACTTGTCCAGCAAGCACAATTGCTTCCTTTTTTGTCAGCCTACCCTATCCTCTATCATTTTTAACTCTCTCTTAATCAAACTCTTTGAAATCAAATTGAACTAAATCCAAAAGCAGTCTAGTGTTCATCAGTAGAATTGAAAATGTGTCTCTTGCTGAAAGGCTCATTTAATTAATCTACCCTGACTTTATGATCACCCTTTAATGTACCTTCTTAGGATTTATATTCCCAGTGTTCTCCTTCAGCTTTTTATTTGGTCAAGAAAGCCATCTTCCCCATTATAAAGGTGGCTTCTTGAGAAAAGGACTGTGTTGTGTTCTGTAATTTAAAAAAAAAATCCTATTTGACAGTATTGTTCTCCCACTAATGCACTCACCATTCGATTAGTATATGCAAGTAATGGTCCTGCAATGGATTTATCCTGAACCTCTCATAGACCAATCCTGACCTTGATGTTGTAAACACTGAGTACTACCAGCTATCTGTTAGAATAAAAAATACTAGTGGACTGATGCACGAAATTCTTGCATGGGGGGAGTGTCCCTCAGCCCGGCCTGCACCCTCTCCAATCTGGGACTCCTCAGGGGATCGGGCCTAAACCAGTAGTCGGACATCCCTCTTGCAATTCAGGACCACTGGCTCCTAACCGCTCACCTGCCTGCCTGCCTGATCACCTCTAATCACTCTACCTGCTGGCCTGCTCGCCCCCAACTACCCCTCCCGCTAGCCTTCTCACCCCCAACTACCCCCCCTTGCTGGCCTGATCGCCCCAACTGCCCCCCCTGCTGTCCTAATTGCCCTCAACAGCCCCCCACTGCCAGCCTGCTTGCCCCCAACTGTCTCTCTCACCAGCCTGATCACACCCAACTATCCTCCCCTCCTGGCCTGATCACCCCTAACCTCCTTGGCCCCACAACCATGGCTTTGTCTGGAAGGATATCCAGAAGGTCTCCCGGTCTAATTAGCATATTACCCTTTTATTAGTATAGATATGCGTATATATCATGTCAGACAATTGAAATGCATTTCTTGGAGTGTGTACTCTATTTTGGCTATTGAGGATGAACACAGAGAAATTAAAAGATTTATTGGAGATTTAATATAAAAATTGGGTCCCTTTTCCCTTAGTATACTTTTTCCTTCTTTGTCCCTGTCACTGATGCAATGCTTATGAATTTGTTGGACTAAGTGTATACTAACTGAATGTATCAGGATTTGAGAAAGCCAATGGGCAGGGTCTCTTTCTTCAAAGTATCAATGCCCATTTTACAATCTAGCATAGCTTCTTTACTGTGGACAGTTCCAGTGGTCTCCTAAGTATAATATGTATTGTCCTGAGAAAAATGTAGTTAATGATCAGGGTGGGGCAGAATTGGAGAGAAATGGTTAAGCAGTCACTATACTGAAGGTTTTATACACAGGAAGAGGTGGAGCAAAAGATAAGATGATATCTTTATAAGAGGTTCCTGAGACAAACAAGTTTTGAATGGATATATTCAACACCATTACCCAGCCCCTTTCTCCCAACACCATTTCAGCCCTCCACTATACGGTAGAGTCTGGAACATGTAGGAGTATCCAAGTCACATAGCCATAGCCAATGAGATGTATGCAAAGGGAAGTCTGTGACAAGGCCTCTGCCTCTTTCCTAATAAGAAGACTAGATGTGGCAGGTGCCAGCCTCTCTCCCTTCTTTCTTTCTGGTCTGAGATGTGGTGATCAGCCTGGCCATCTTCCATCATGAGCCAACCAGCATAAGGCCCAGAGGGTAGCCCCCTAAAAGTTATGGAACTTAAAGCTAGAGAGAGCCAGTGTCTCTGATGATGTCTTTGATAATGATTCCGTATCTCCGGGTTCTTATTATGTGACATAATTTAATGTGGGCTTATTATTAAAAGAGTGCCTCATTCATAACTTTTTCTGGGGTCAGCATTGATTTTATGGTGTCTTCTTCACTTATTAATGGCAGATTTAGTAGCCTGCTTGCAAAAGTCAAGCCCTGTGCTTCTGTTATATCATTGTGAGTCTCAATATTTTATTCTCCCGTAGATAGCTATTTAATTTCAAAATAAATTCTACCCCAACATGGATTTTGGAGTGGAAGATCTTCATTTCAATTTGAAAAGGAGCACAGTGACTCAGAAAGATTATGGTTTCGAGAACCAGACCTAAGACACACAGAAATTCAAGTCTTATCAAGTCATAAAAAGATATGGAGGAAACTTAAATGCATATTGTTACGTGAAAGGAATCAGTCTGCAAAAAAGCTACATATAGTGGGAGTCCAACTATGACACTCTGGAGAAAGGAAAACTATGGAGACAGTAAAAAAGATCAGTGGTTACCAGACATTTGTGGGGAGAAAGGAAAAGATGAATAGGAGCACAGAGAATTTTTAGGGAAACTATTCTTTCAATATGAAAGTATAATGGTGGGTACACATCATTACACATTTTTCAAAATTCATAGGATGTACAACATCTATACTAATAAAAGAGAAACATGCAAATTGGTGTCACTCCGCTACCCTTCCCATTGGCTAATCAGCATATCCTTATGCAAATTAACTGTCAGCCAAGATGGCGGCCGGCAGCCATGCACTGAAGCGAACAGGGAGGCTTGCTTGCTCCAGTGACAGCG
>NW_005354291.1:14251910-14263161 GCF_000412655.1 Myotis brandtii
CCTCTGCCACCCGGGAGCAGGCCTAAGCCAGCAGGTCGTTATCTCCCGAGGGGTCCCAGACTGCGAGAGGGCACAGGCCGGGCTGGGGGACCCCCCTCCCCCCCGAGTGCACAAATTTTTGTGCACCGGGCCTCTAGTAAGTTAATAATAACATTGGCTCATCAATTATAAGACATATACCACACTAATGCAAATGTTAATAAAAGGGGAAACTAGAGGGTGGGTGAGGGAGCATGTGAAAACTCTCTGTAGTTTCTGCTCAATTTTTCTATCCACCTAAAAGTGCTCTAAAAATTCTTGGAGTGTCTGGAACCCAGGGAACACTCAATAAATAACAGCTATTATTACTCACCGTCTCCCTTGTGAGTGTGTCCCTGTTATAACAATTTCATAACTGGCTAAGGGGACCCATTATGTTAGAGTTTCTCAACTTCGGGACTATTGGCATTTTGGACTAGATAACGTTTTACTGTGGAGAGCCGTCCTGTGCCTTGAAGGACTTTAGCAGCATCTGTTTCCTTCCAACTATAGAGAACCTGCTTCCCACATCCATCCATATTCTGTGACAAAAATGTCTTCAGACATTGTCAAATGTCCCCTGAGGGGAACAAGTGCCCCCACTGAGAACCATTGCATTAAGTGCTGTTGAAGGAAAGCAAAGGGCTCCAACGATGGTGATCTTCACTTCCGTCCCATTAGAGGAGAATTTCCAAACTCCTAATGTGAAACGCATGCCACTGGAAATAAGTTATTTCTGCTAGGGATTTTTCATTTCATGATTTTGGCCTTGAGACCAAAATAGACTGGGGACAGATCCTGCTTTTGCATTATTTGAAAGCTGGGAAGCTCATCAGTTTCTGCCTTTGGAAGTTTGTGTCCCAACTGATCTAAATAAAACTAAAACCATCTGGCCAGAGTGGGGATATGACGCTCACCTTTCCCCCCCTTCATTCCTCTTGAAATAAGCACAGGAGCCAAGAGTGGCAAAGCCCTTTGCCAAAAGATCACTTTCAGCCTAGTTTATTTTTGTTTGTTTTATTAAAATAACTGCTTAAGACATTTTGATACATCATGGTATTTTCCTCCCAAAAAAAAAGTTTTCAGATTAGTAATATTTTTCTTCACTAATCTCAGTCTTACCACTAAACCGCAATCAAAGGGTCTGGAGAAAAGCAAAAGACCCCGTTGTTTATTATTTATTCGGCTAAAAGGGGATTTTATGTGTGCACCTTAATTGGGTCGGATACCCTATGACTGTCTTATTGAAGTTTGAAAGCTGGGAGTTTCCAGGAGATGTGCTAAACTTGATTTGCCTGTATGAGTCTTTATTAGGTACCAGCCAAAAGATTTTATTTATTTGTTTATTTATGTGAAGAAACAGGGATTTCAGCAACAGGCACCAGTCCAGGGGAATTCACGGTTCAATAAAGACTAACAACCCAGACAGGGCTCGTACTTGTTTCTCCGGATTTGTTATCAAAGGAAAACAGGACTTCTAAGAATGAACTTCAAATGAATCATTCCTTTTCACCAAAACTTCTTAGCATAGCCAAAAGATACTCTAGCTAGTTTGGGGGAAGAGGAGAGGGTGGGCAGAAGATAGGACATGTGTGAGAAGGGGGCCTAGTTGGCTCCATCCTCAGAGAAGACGGTTCCTGTGCCACCAACAGGCCCACATCCAACATTGCTAAGCTTCAGTTGTTGGACTTGAATGGTGTCAGTCGTTAAGAGTGTTTAGGGTTGACCTGGCTGGGTAGCTCAGTTCGTTAGAGCATTAGCCAGATAAGCTAAGGTTGCAGGTTTGATCTCCAATCAGGACTCATGCCATAAGCAACCAATCAATGCATAAATAAATGGAACAGCAAATTGATGTTTCTCTCTCTCTCTCTCTCTCTCTCTCTCTCTCTCTCTCTTTCTATCTCCACCCCCTTTGTCTGTTTTCCTGCCCCCCTCTCTCTTTCTCTAAAAAAAAACAATAAATGAATTTTTTAAATTATAAAGAGTGTTTAGGGTATGGGTTGTATTCTAGGCCAGCACTAGGCAACAGACCTTAAGCCACAGAGCCACCCATGTGTTCTTCAATAAACTTATTTTTTGTGTGCTTGTGAAACACTGGGCTTACTAAAGGGCAGGGTAGGGATGATTCTCACACTAAAGAAGTACATACTATAAGTTATCTTTATCACCAAAAGACTCCTCCTTGGAGATTTCTATGAAGGTGGTAACAGCGGCCAACTCTGGCTGAGCATCAGAATACCTGTGGAATTTTTTAAGACACCCACAGTCTGCTCCAACTCCTTTTCATCAGATCTCTCGGGGTAAAGTTCAAGCATCAAAGGTAGTTTGAGGTTGGAAGCCAATATCACATAGGGTATGTAAAAACAGTAGTTACAGAAGGTCACCCAACCGTGTGTTCCATTTGGACTCCTGGTGAGTAACAGAAGCACATGTCATGCCCTGCCCCAGGTAAAGACACCATGCAGAGAACAAAGGGTGCCTTTCCTCCTTAGTTCACCTTGGATGGCCAATTGCCTCAAACTTCCCAGGTCAGATATCTTACTCTCTATAAAACTATTATCATTGTCAGCCTCTTCTTTGTGCTTAATATATTAACCAGTTAAAGTGGTAGATAATTATTCTATTCTCTGAGTCCCTTCTCCATCAGAGCCTAAGTAAATATTAGAAGAGGCAACAAAATGAGATCTTTGAGGGATCTAAAATAATCTCCTATAGAGAAAAACTAGCTCTTATAACAGCTTATATGTATGAAGCCTGGCAAAGCCCTGCCAGAAGGTGACCTTTTTAGGGAGAAGTTGAGCACATTCAGAATTTAAAAGGTCCTTCTATTTAAACAAGTATTCTATATGAAGAAAGTTTTAAATTTTTAAGAGGATTCATTTAAAATTGAATTACAGAAATTGCATATCAAGCAAGATACCTTTGATCTGGACTAGTAAAGAACTGGAGGTGCCATTCAGTAGAACCATCCAGAATAGCTGCTTAAAATGTGCTACTCTTAGCCTGCCCCATGATGCACTTGACCTCTGGGGTTCAGAACCCCATGATGCATGGACAACCTCTTGATGCTGTCCTGTAGAAGATACAATTTTCAATGTTGGAGCTTTAGGATTCTCTACTGGACAAACTCTGCCTCTGGTGGAGTCCTGTGCAACCAGGCCACATAAATGGGCCCCTCGAGAGCTCAACTGCTAAATTGAATTGTGGTGGGAACATAATCTGATAGATGAGTTGTGGAGCTACCACTAAATAACCCTATATGACTTTAGGGATATTAATCAATTCATTCATTTATTCATGTACTTATAAAGCACCTATATCTGCCAAAAGGTGTGTCAATAGCTTGGGATGCAACAGAGAGCCCCATGTCCTTGCCTGGTGGGGAAATGTACATGAAACAAACCATCACACAGATACATGTAGAAATGCAACTTATGATAAGCATTGGGAAAGGATTGTATACCAAGGGGGTCCCTCTGTTGGCATGAGGGGTCAGGGAAGACCTATCTAAGTAATTAAGCTGAGACCTAAAGGATAATTGGGATTCAGACAAAATGGGTGGAAAGGGGAGTACCAGCTATGGATAATAGCAGGTGTGAAAGATGGTGCTCAAGGAAGAGTTGGAGAAGTGGGCATGGGAGTTACAAAGATTTGCCTCACAATGATGACCCCAGGGTTCTAAGGCATTAATGAAGGGAATGAAAGGGAGAGGTTCTGAAAGCAAAAAGAGCAAGTGGTACATTGGTGATCTGTATAGTGGCCCACAGCTGGTGAGATTGAGAGCTGTTGGAATGAGGGAACTCTAGCCTGTATGCTCAAAGGATATAATTTTCTCCTTAGAGAATTTTTTTTAACTACTCATTAAGGTGGCATCCAGGAGATAGCAATAAGAATGGATGGCTGAGGTGGAGTGCTGGAGAAATGTATTGGCAATGAGGAGGTCATAGAAAAGAGCCTATCAAATGAACTCTATGTTGACTAGGCCTCTGGATATTTATGTTTCTTAGGACAAGTACTTATCCAGGTGCTAAAGTCTTCAGGGAGTGAGGGGAATTGACCAGAAGACCTGCAGATAATCTTCTCATGCCCTGGGGAGCCCCTAGGACTTTTTCCATAAGCAGTAACAATATTCACTGTTTTCTCAACACTTTCAACATTGAGGAAACCACACTAGACTTAAAATCAGAAGTCCCAGGTTCAAGTTCTGATCCTCTGACTCTCTAAATGTGCCCTTTACCTTGGATATGTTACTCTGAGCCTTTGATTCTGGGTTTCCTCATCTGTGAATTATATAAATGACCTTCAGAAGGTGAGTGGGAGGTGGAGGAGGGATGACCTGCCTCACTAGGGAAATAGATAAAATTTTTAGTGCAGTAGTTTTCAACTCTCTTCACCCATGAGAATTCTGAATTTGATCTAGGTTGGGCCAAGCTTTGGAAAAATTTTAAAGGTCCCCTGTGATTCTAATGAGCAGAGTTTGGGAACTACTGCTCAAGAGAAACAGATGTCATTTGAGAAGCATATTTAATATACACCACTAGACTATAAGCCCTATTTTTCTCTTTTGTTCACTGAAATTACCCTAGTGCCCAGAATATCTGTCACATAATAGGTACTCAATAAATTATATTTGGGAAGACCATGATTATAAAGCAGATCAGAGCACTGCCCTGGAGACATAAATAAAGTTAAAATTGTTGCTGAATTTCTTATTTGATTACTTAATTCTCTGGTCAGTCCTGGCCATAGAACTGTGGATGACCCTATAGCCCCAAGCATAATTCTAAAATATTTAGGTTTGTTTACATATAATGAACCTCCTTTGGAATGTTCCCCAACACACACATATGCCCATGTGGCTTCAATCTCATAAGGGGGTCAGTATTCAGAGAATTTCTTTTCATCACACCCCCAGGGAGACTGAGGCATCTTCTACCTTGAACCTGTTTCATCTCTCAGCAATCGTAGAGTGTAGGGATGATCTGTTTGTAAATGTCTCCCTGTCTCCTCCTTTTACATAAAATTCCCTAAAGACACAGAGTCTGTGTTTTTTCTTGTAATTCCAGCACCCATGATAACGATGATGATAATGATGTCCCTGGCATGGAAACAATATTTTATCATTTAATGAATAAGTTTGTATACTGTCTGGAACTCATTGGGGATTTTCCTCTACTGAATTTCCTCTCAGCTAGGGAAAGAACCAGGATTAGACCACAGAGTCCAGCCAGAAACGTACTTGGTGGCCAATTGTGGAATAACTTAGATGTTTATATGTTCCTGAGATAAAAATAAAAGAGAAGGGCTAAAGAAAGCTTTGGTGGGCATTGGCCCCTAAGGATAGGCTGGTGGGCTCAGGGTACTGGCTTTTTCCCAGCCTGCTTTGGGGAGATCAGCCAATAACCTTGGCATCAAAAGTTTAAAAGAAGGAGAGCTCTTATGGGGTCAGAGGTGTCCCTAGCTGCAAATTCTTCTACTGTGTGGTCTCCCAGAACTAACTGAAGAATGAGACCTTGGAAACTCAGTCTCCTGTCTTCTCATTAACCAGCTGAGTGATCTTGGGTAAGTCGCTTAACCATCTATGGGTTAGTCCTTTCATCCATAATGGGAATGGCTAAAAATCATTGCCTTACCCACAATGTAGCAGTGAAAACAAAACTAGGCAATACCTGTAAAACCTCTTTATCGTGAAACTCTTTATTGCTACACAAAGTGATACAGATAACAAAGCACTGCTCATACTTTGGTCACTTAGGTTCCCCCAGATCTAGCACAGGGCCTGGAAGTAAGCATTGGTAATGGGTCATTGCCCATGTTGCCTGTCATTTTAGCTGTGAATGGTGGTGCTATTGTCTCTTGAGAGAACAGATAAGAGTCCAAGGGAATCTCAACTTTCCAAGATACTTTAAGCTATCCATTCCCTTCCCTGTCTGAGTCCCCCAGCTATAAGGAAATAATCAGAGCCTCTTTGAAAAAGTTGTACTACCTGCCCAGGACTGCTAGACCTGCTACTTGTAAGTGCCCAGGACACATCTATGAGGGACCCTGAAGGCCTAGACATCATCCACAGTGGCCTTGCCTGTCCTTGTCCTTCACAGCTATTCCTCCACATCCATGTTTGCACATAATGTAGCCTCTAACTGATCCTCTCCAGCTCTCTGAATAAAACCCAAATTGCCCAATAGCTGTTAATCTATAAGAACAATCACTTCTTCAGAGAATCTTCCTTGACCAACTAGCCTACCTCCTCCTGGATAAGCCCCTGTCACAGTCCACTTTCCTTCTCCAAGTTAGTAGGCTTCTTTGGCAACTTTCATGCCTGGCATTCTAAACAAAGGCTTACATTCATCATGTTCTTGTTATTTTTCTTCCTCTGCTTAAAAGGGCCTAGATTCTCCTTATAGCAAGTGGGTACCAGGATAGGGAAAACATGGTATTTCTTATTTTCTGACTTTTTTCCACACTCAGTAGAAATGGCACACATTTCCTTCTCTTCTTGATATTGTTATTCTTTAGATGGGTCTGGGCCTTGTTTAAGAGAAAAATAAAAATCTTTTCCTTCTACCTATCTTACGTTGTCCAGCTGAGGCCCTGTACATTGGACTTACGAAAGGCAGGTTAACAAGAGAGAAACAAGCAGAAGTATATTAACATGTGCATCACACCTACATATGGGATCATTCAGGGCTGACGGACTCAAAGTGGTGGTTAGAATGTGGGATCTATGTTTCTACCTCAATAGGGGAAAGGCAAAGCAAATGAGTTTTTTAAAAGATAAATTGGCTCTTAGGAAAATAGGTGGGAGATACTATAATTTGTGAGATGTCTGTCTGAGTGTGGTGCCAACTCTGCCTCCCAGAAAAGAAGAGTAAAGTGACCCCAGAAGGAGATTTATGACAATTGGTTTCTTTTCGGAAGCTCTGCTTTTAAGCAGATAAGAGATTTCAAGAGTTCAAATCCCTTGCCCAACCAGTCTGGTTCAGTGGTTGAGCATCAACCTATCAACCAGAAGTTCACGGTTCAATTCCTGGCCAGGGCACATGCCGGGGTTGTAGGCTCGATCCCCAGTGTGGGGCATGCAGGAGGCAGCCGATCAATGATCCTCTCTCATCATTGATATTTCTCTCTCTCCCTCTCCATTCTTCTGTCTGAAATCAATAAAAACATATTTTAGAAAAAAAGAATGTGCCTAGGAAAGAATAGAATAGATGAAAGGAAGTTTCCATTAAGTGAGAGGAATCCAAAGTTTAAAGTAGCCTGAAATGGCCTGACTCTCCTTAGAGGTTGGCAGGCTCGGGTGCTGCATTGCTACTGATGGCTCCCAAATTCCATCGATAGGGGAAGGTAGTTTGAGGTTTACTCAAAAAGGCTGTCCACTGGGAATGTTCCTACTTATTCTGAAAATGATTAATAAATTAGGAGAAAAGAGCCAGAAAACTTCTTATAAAACATTCTGTAGAAACTTGCAGGGGTTGGGGGAAGGGACCAACATAGAAGGAATTGGTCATTTCAAATGGATGGTGCTCAAGGTGACACTTCAAAATATTTAATGGAAAACTCTAACCACCAACCTGTGAATTTGGAGACACTGCTCCAAGACAGCAGACAGAAGGTGAGTGAGACTGCATTATCTTCCTCCCACTTTTTCAATGGAGGCAAAGAATCTGTTTCTATGAATCCTCTAGGCAGTGGTCGGCAAACTCATTAGTCAACAGAGCCAAATGTCAACAGTACAACAATTGACATTTCTTTTGAGAGCCAATTTTTTTAAACTTAAACTATATAGGTAGGTACATTATTATTAACTTAATTAGGGTACTCCTAAGGCTTAGGAAGAGCCGCACTCAAGGGGCCAAAGAGCCACATGTGGCTTGCGAGCCGCAGTTTACCGACCACGGCTCTAGGGCACAGTGAGAAAGAACTTCCCCTCAGTCCTGGTCTTGTCCCATCAGCTCTACGCTTGGGCTGCTGAGAGGCACAGAACATTACAGTTGTACAGAAAGCCGTTTGCTGAGAAGATAGGAAATAAAATGGAAACTGAATTGGGCGGACCATGTGCCTCCCATCTCCAAAATTAAATCAACCCTGAATGGCCTCTGCTTCTCACCTTTCGGGGTAACTAGAACACACCAAATAACTCTTGCTGAACTATATGTGAGCTATCGTGGAGCCTCTGTGCAAAGCCCATCTTTAAAAACCAGCCTTTCCTTAGGAGGCTTTGCATTTTTTAGCTTTTTTAAAATAAGTGTCTTTTTACTTTTTAAGAAAAAAAATGCTCATAATAGAATCCATTTTTTCTTGGTGCTATTTTTGCATTATGAGTAATGACAGTCTAGGTTACACGGAGACTCCTGTGGGCTGCTGGCTCCAGACTGAGTCTCCACAGCTCCCAGCAGTGTAACCAGAGCACAGCTCCACCAGCGAGGGCCCCTGAGAAACCACTGCCCAGATCTGGGACATCTCCCGGGTGAAAACCACAGTCTAGAAATTGTGAAAAGTACAGAGAAGCCTAAAGAAGAAAAAAAGTCCCTGATCATTTCACCACTCTCAGCATTTTGATGAAAATACATTTTTTTTGTCAGTGCAATCGTGGCTCCCTAGATTTTAAGAAAATATCTTGATTTCAAATGGAACCCCGAGGGTTAATTGAGCCATCTAACCTGTGAAGACTGTGGGCCATGTTGCAGATGGACTGTAAAAGCCATGAGGGGAGGGGAGGGAGCTTCTAAATTTAACAAACTTCCCAAAAAGGCAATCTTAAACCTCACTGAAGCCCTACTATTTTTGAAATTGGAAATCCCCTCTTTCACCACACAACTCAGTGGTCGAGCCATCTAAGAATTCAACTTTTATGCCGGCGACAGGACAGGCGCGTCCTTCGGTGAATGCCATGGTTACTCCTCTTCCTTCCTGTCACCCACGGGGTCAGGGACAAGCGCTAAGTGAAACGTGACACCTGGTGCCCAAGGCTGCCTCCCGCAGGAGCCCACTCCTTATGCTGCTGTGGCTCCACTTAAAGGGGGTGTTCCCTTTCAAACATTACTTTTCAACCCTCATATCAGTTCTATACTCATTTCTGGACTTTTGCCAAAACTTCTCCTTGAGACAGCTTGTACTAGTATTTGCTTTACATTTTTTTTAAAGGGCTTATATTTTGGAAAATACACTTCATCCGTGTCTCTAACCTTTAACAAGGCCTGGAGGAGAATGTGGCGGTTTCTTTTTGTAAACGTTGAAGAGAGGCGAGATATCAGTCACTTTATCCAGAAAGCCAAGCTTGTCCACATCCTTACACTCTCCCTCAAAGTTCATTCTCATGCTCATTTTGACTCGGGCTATATTTAGGGTGTCAAATGGCCTGCCCGGGACATTCCAGACAGCCCCACCACCCCTCCCCCTCCTACAGCAAAGCTCCTGGTGCCTCCCCCCACTCCGTGGCCCATGAGTGACAGGGGATGGGCACAGTACCCCATCAAAGCAAACTGCTTTCCTTTCATATTCACAGGCTTTAAAAAAAAGACTTTACTTTTTTTAGAGCAGTTTTAGGCTTACAACAAGTTTGAGAGGAATGTACAGCTATTTCCCACACACTTTCCAGGCAGAATTGAAACGGCTTTTCTTCATTTATTTTCACTGCTAAGCCCTGACATGATATCATAATATCTCAAAAGCCCTAAGGATTAAGAGAAAAAAAATTAAGATCACCTTTTACATAACTGAAAACAGACGACTCCTGATACTTATTCCTGTCCATTATGGTCATTCCTCACTCTGTAATGTGCTGTGTACGCCTGTTGCTGTTAGATTGAGTTCCTGACTTATCCAGCCAACGACTGAAAAACATAGAAGTGAGGTGACCCCACAAGGAAGATGCAGCCCCTCATTCCATATTGTGTACTTTTAAAAATTGAAGTTTTTCTCTTGACTATGTCAGAAATTCAAAAATTTGGAAATTTGGGGAAATACTGAAAAGAAGCAAATGAAATTACCAACATAGATTATCTCCCCAAAATTGTCACTCTAAACGTTTTGGGAAATATTCTTTTGTCAATTTTTCTGTGCCTATACACACACTTTGCCAATCCCCACTCCTCTAGTTAGGATCATGTTAGACATACTGTTTTATAACACACTTCTTTTCACTTACTATATTATAATCATTTTCTTATCATTAATTTTGTGTATCTGTTGTTTTATTTGTTATTATAAAAACCCAGAAAAATAGCCAAGGCAGTTATTAGCCCCATTTTACAGATTAGAAAAATGAGGCACAGATGTGACTATGTTAAAGTCATAGAGCAGCTCAGCTTGGGTCTCCCAACTGCCAATACAGTGCTCTTCTCCTACATCAAATTAAAAGGACAGAAAAGCACAAACTGAGGTATCATTGATATTCTTTTGCAAGGATTAGTGGCATTAATAATAGGTAGTTACTATAGTAACTTCTTGAAGAAGAAAAAACTAGATAAAAGTTAATTGTTAGAATGATTATGGCTGTGAGCAAAAATACGTTTTCAGGAATTTAAAGATATTTGGGAAATGTTGATGAAGATGTAGAATTCTTACCCATTGCTGGTGAAGTATAAATTGGTGCCACCACTTTGCAAAATGGTAAAACATAATTAAAATGCCACCATCCTAACACCCAGTATTTCCCATCCTAGGTATACACCTAAGAGCAGAGCAAGGTTCAACAGACCATGGTGTGCAGGCCAAATCTGGTCTTTGTAAATAAAGCTTTGTTGATACAGCCACACCCATTTGTTTATGCATCATATAGGGCTGCTTTTGCCCTACGATAGCATAATTGAGCAATTGTGTCAAAGATCATGTGACCTACAGTATTTACTATCTGGCCCTTTACAGAAAAAGTGTTATGCTCCTACCAAAGAGGAAAAATGCACATAGTCACAAAAGGACATGCACATGAATATTTATAGTAGTTTTATACACAATTTCCCAAAACTGAAACCCACCGAAATGTCTACCAATAATAGAACAAATAAATGTTGGTATATTTATACAATGAAATACTATCATATATAATAAAGAGGTAATATGCAAATTGACTGTCACGCCCTCACAAGATGGCTGCCTACAACCATGCTGGCAGGGGGCTTAGTGAGGGACAACCAAACAACTGAACAAGCAGGCTGCATGGGGCGACCAGGCCAGCAGGGGGGTTAGTGAGGGACAACCAAATGACTGAACAGCAGGCTGCGTGGGGTGACCA
>NW_005354291.1:14263426-14265354 GCF_000412655.1 Myotis brandtii
TGGAAATCAGGCCTAAACAGGCAGTCGGACATCCCCCAAGGGGTCCAGGATTGGAGAGGGGGCAGGCTGGACTGAGGGGACCCCCCACACCCCCATGCATGAATTTTGTGCACCAGGCCTCTAGCAAAATAATAATAATAAAAAACTTGCTACTTATAACACAACATGAATATATCTCACACTTAATGTTGAGAAAAGGGAAGCAGACGCAAGAGAGTATCTACAAAATGATGCAAAATTAATCTATGGTGACAGATGTCAGAATAGACTGGAAGGAGGTGTAGAGAGACTTTGGGGGAGCTGGAAATTTTCTATATCTTATTCAGAGGGGTAGTTAAATATTTTTAAATCCATCAAATGCTACACTTGAAAGTACGTTATATCTCAAAAAATAATTTTTTAAGAAAAATTGTAAAATATCAGAAATTGTCCAAAGAGCTAATAAAAGGAGTACAGAAAATAATTTACCATACTATAATCAGATATGAAGGTTCCCACTATATTATCAGAGAGGTCTCTGATTAGAATAAAGTAACTATGTTTTTATTGATTTCAGAGAGGAAGGGAGAGAGAGATAGAAACATCAATGATGAGAGACAATCATTGATCAGCTGCCTCCTGCACACACCACAATGGGGATCGAGCCCACAACCCAGGCATGTGCCCTTTACCAGAATCAAACCTGGGACCCTTCAGTCTGGAGGCCAACGCTCAATCCACTGAGCTAAACCAGCTAGGGCAAAGTGACTATGTTTTGTTAGCAAAAGTAATGGAACAACATGAATGCAATAAAAGGAGGTCACATTAGCAGGAGATAAGTTTATTTGCCTTGTAAGTGTTCTTCACTGAACAAAATGAAGGGCCTAGAGCCTGCTCCAGGAGTGGGCAAAACCCCTGGGCTCAGAGGCTGCCTAGGGAGGACTCAGAGGGCAGGCAGAGGAGTAGCAAAAGCACAAAGGGGACAAGGAAGGGAGATTCGAGGAGGGGCTTCGAAGGTGCCTCTCAAACTGTTGTCTTCCAGGCAGATCTATATGGACTCACGGGTGATTTTATGGAAAAAAATGAAGAAATTATCTGCCCACATCTCTGAACTGTGTGAGCATGAAAGATAGACCAAAAGTAAAACTATCTTTCTGATCACTGACAGGACCACGCAGCCTCCCAGATGTTATGGACATAGGGTTCCATGAATCAAATATATGAATGAAGAAAGTCAGCAGAAAGGAAACTCTAAACCTTGGGAGAGAAAGGCGCAATCTGCATTCATCTTCTTATCAAGTTCTTTTTCATTATTGAAATATGGTTGACATGTAATGTTGTTTTTTTTTTAATTAAATCTTTATTGTTCAGATTATTACATTTGTTCCTTCCCCCCCCCCATAACTCCCCCATAACTCCCCTCCTCCCAGTTCCCATCCCACCCTCCGCCCTCACTCCCCACCCTCTGTCCTCATCCATAGGTGCACGATTATTGTCCAATCTCTTCCCGCATCCCCCACACCCTTTTCCCCCCCAAGAATAGTCCGTCCATTCCCTTTCTATGTCCCTGATCTATTATAATCAGTTCATTCTGTACATCATATTATTTATTCACTTGATTCTTAGATTCACTTGTTGATAGATGCATGTTTGTTGTTCATAATAATTATCTTTACCTTTTTCTTCTTCCTCCTCTTAAAGGATACCTTTCAGCATTTCGTATAATACTGGTTTAGTGGTGATGAACTCCTTTAGCTTTTCCTTATCTGTGAAGCTCTTTATCTGACCTTCAATTCTGAATGATAGCTTTGCTGGATAAAGTAATCTTGGTTGTAGGTTCTTGCTATTCATCACTTTGAATATTTCTTGCCACTCCCTTCTGGCCTGCAAAGTTTCTGTTGAGAAATCAGCTGACAGTCGTATGGGTACTCCCTTATAGGTAACTGACT
>NW_005354291.1:14266046-14298483 GCF_000412655.1 Myotis brandtii
GGGCGGAGCGAGCAGTTATGGCTGCTCTCAGTTCCATCCCCAGCGGCTCTGCAACCGCTGCAAACCTCGGAGAGAAAGCTGCCTTCCCGCTTCTCCCGTTTGAGTCTGGGTCCCTAGAGACTCGCCCGGATCTGGAGCTCAAAGTCTGAAACTCCCTCCCGATTGAAAACAACAACCGCGCCCTCCGCCTCTGGCCCGCTCCACATGCACTCCGCACCTTAGTATTTCACTTCAGCACTGCGCCTCCTCTGAGTCTCGTATGGTTTCCTCTTTCCTCCTAGTTGTAGAACTTCCACTCAGCCAGCCTTCCTGTGGTCCTGGATGATGTCCGTTCTGTCTTTTAGTTGTATTTTTGAAGTGGTTGTTCGAGGCAGCAAACTCCGGCGTTAACCTATGCCACCATCTTGGTTCTCCTGTAATGTTGTGTAAGTTTAAGGCGTGCATCATTTGATCTGATACCTTTACCTATTGCAGTATGATTGCCACTGTAGACTTAGCTAGCACCTCTATCACATCACATAATGATCATTTCTTTTTTGTGGTGTGAATAATTAAATCCAGTCTCTTAGCAAATTAGATGATTATAATATCATCTATGATCACTATACTGTGCATAAGACCTTCAGGACTTATTCATCTACTAGTGGCAAGTTTATATTTAAGCATCTCTCCTATCCCCCCACTCCTCAACCCCTGGCAACACCATTTTACTCTGTTTCTATGAGTTCAGCTTTTTTATATTTATATTCAACAGCTACTGTATTTTTATCTATTTATATTATTTATATTTATGCTGGCTCTTTCCTTTGCCTGAAACTTTCTTCCCCTGTAAACATGTGACTAGCCACTCCTTCACATTCTTCAAGTCTTTGCTCAAATTTCACTTTCTGGTCCTGACCTATATTTAAGCTGCAGTTTACAGTGTCATCTCAATATTGTAGATTTTTCCTTACTCTGCTGTTTTTTTTTTCAATTGTACGTATCACTTGCTTACGTACTATGCAATTGACTTATTTATTATGCCTATTGTCTGTCTTTCTCTCAGTAAACTGTGAACTTCATAAGAGCAGAGATTTATTTCTGTCTTATGCATGTCTGCACCCCTGGCATAGGGTAGGCACACAATAAATATGTTCCATGAATAAGTGAATTAGGATGGACAACCATCCTTTTTGACACTAGCACTAGTATTTAGAATTACTCCTGTGGCCCATAGACTCTCTTCAAAGAGATTGCAGTAATTTGTACTCCCAACTAGTAATA
This sequence comes from Myotis brandtii, assembly GCF_000412655.1. Lineage (NCBI taxonomy): Eukaryota > Metazoa > Chordata > Mammalia > Chiroptera > Vespertilionidae > Myotis > Myotis brandtii. The sequence goes on from NW_005354291.1 coordinate 14,267,310, forward strand.
TATGAGTATGCTTATTTCCCCACATTTTTATTAACATTGCATGTTATCAGTCTTTTTAATTGTGGACTATTTGTCAGAGGCAAATATACTTCATTGGTCTTTCAAAATTTCACATGTTTATTAATCATTCGCATTTTTACTTCTAGAAATTGCCTGTTTATATCATTTGGCCACTTTTACTTTGAATTGTCTTTTTATTAACTTAAGCATCCCTTTTATAAATAAACTTAACCCGCCCTAACCGGTTTGGCTCAGTGGATAGAGCGTCGGCCTGCAGACTGAAGGGGCCCAGGTTCGATTCCGGTTAAGGGCATATACCTTGGTTGTGGGCACATCCCAGTAGGGGATGTGCAGGAGGCAGCTGAATTGATGTTTCTCTCTCATCAATGTTTCTAGCTCTCTATCCTTCTCCCTTCCTCTCTGTAAAAAAATCAATAAAATATATTTTTAAAAAAGAAAAAATAAATAAATAAGTAAACTTAACCCTTTATCTGTCGGATATAGTCTAAATATCTTATTCCATTCTCTTTATCTTTTAAAATTTTGACTTGAAGCATTTAGATACTTTTCTGTTCAAAGAAATGCAAGAATATGAATATCCCCTTTTATTATCTAGATGAAACAAACGATATTTATTTTATAGCCAAACTTTATGATGTCTTTTTGCAGGAAAGGATTATTTTCAGGGATCAAGGCTCTAAAATTGCAGTTGTAGTTCATAGCAAGGGCAGGAAACTGTCAGCAGATGACTTTGCACAAAGTCTTGCCTCTCAGGAAAAAGAAAGATAATTGCCAGGCTAGGTTTGTTAATCATTTGACCCATAGGACAACTCTTTATATTCAGTAAAAAGAAACAATTTTATTGTTGGCTTTTGCCTTTCTTTTTTAGTAAAACAAGAAACCCGGTTAGTTCCAGGATAAACCAAGGCATGATTCTGTAAGCAAAGAATAACAGCTTTACTAAATAATATATTTTATTTGTATAATGACTTATTCTTTCAATGTGCTTTCATAAATATTATTTGATTTGATCCTCAAAAACAAAACCATCTTACAGAAAAGAAAATCAGAAGTTCATAAACTCTAACTCTGGCAACCAGGATCCCATGCTGAGTCCATGAGAGAGTCAGACCACGTGAAGGATTTCCTACTCAACTGAGTTTTAGTAAATAAAATGTTAAAAGAAAATGATATTAGAATATTAGATTGAACAAGTTGGGCCTAAAAATAAATTTCTCTTTTTGTTTTAATGAAAACTTTTAAGTTCTTGTGCATCTCCTCCTGTCTTAAAAAAAAACAACTGACATTTACCTGGTGCCTATTGCTGCCCTGGGTTAGTACTTATCATTCACAGCATACATACAAGTCAACAGAGTCAAGAGAAAAAGGCTTCTGGAAAATATTACTCTACTAGAGGCCTGATGCACAAAATTAGTGCAAGAGTAGGCCTTCGCAGCCACGGCTGCCTCGATCCCTCCCTCATAGCCTTGGCGGCTTCACCCCAAGCTTCATCCCAGAAGGACATCTGGAAGGATGCCCAGTTAATTAGCATATTATGCTTTTATTATTATAGATTATTTTATAATCTATAATCTCTTACATTTTGAGGGCCTCATACCCAATACAATCATCTTGGGTTGGTAGGTTGAAGAAATTTTTTAAAAGATGTAAAAGAATATCAACAGCCCTAGCTGGTTTGGCTCAGTGGATAGAGCGTCAGAATGAGGGCACATACCAGGGTTGTGGGCTCAATCCCCAGTGGTCTCTCTCATCATTGATGCTTCTATCTCTCTCTTCCTCTCCCTTCCTCTCTGAATTCAATAAAAATATTTTTTTAAAAAAAGAATATCAACAACTTTTTAGATAGCAATCAATGCATTTTTATTTTAAAAGTACATGAGAATATAAAATGAAGCCTATAAATGTATTTGAAAGCTCTTGAATCACATTCAAGTATATATGGCAATCCTATTTTATATACTTCTATTTTCTTCCTACGGAAGTCATAGTAAAGACCATAATGAAGCTAAACATAAATTTGCCTTTACAAATATTCCCAGTGAGGCATCAACACCCCCGAGATCTGCATGTAGGCTGCAGTACATATTTCTAGGAGAGGGCTTGTTTACATACTCTGAAACATTTTGGATTCCCTTAGCTTACAAACCAAGCTTAAATCCATATCCGCCCACATGTTCCTCACTCAGCTGGCCCCTGCCATTCTTAATTAATCCAGTTTGTGCCGGATATTTTTAATCTTTTATGCCATCTGCTTCCAAATACAGTTTTTGTCAAGTCTTGGCTGACTTACCACACCATTCAACCTTTCTTATTTTTGCTTCCCGCTTTTGATTGCTGTGTTTCAGCATTTGTGTTTCATTACCTTGAGTTAGGAACTCAGCAGAGGCACCAACTTTCCCCTTATTTCTGGCCTTGGGCACTTCCTTAGTATTTAGTCTGAGACACGAGAAGACCTTCGTGTGCCAATAAGAGAGCTGGCCAGCCAGGCTGCATATTGACCTCAGTCTGGAGACTAACTCGTGTCAACATTGCCTCGTGCCAATGAGAAAAGGACTTGAAGCCGTCTGAAGGAGAAGTTCAAAGATTTTCTTGTGCCATAAACGAACAGGGGACTTTTGGCTTAAAACCACATATGAGACTTGCTCATGCGGATTTGTTCCAGAATATCCATTTTTCTAACACTAACACCCTACCAAAAAAAATAAAAAAGATATGTAGAGTTTTTCTTAGGATGCCTATGGTCACTTTCTATTAAAATAGCCTTCTTCTTGCATAACTTGTTTTTCTTCTGGAGAAAATTTGTTAACCCATATATTTCTGAATTGTAGCTGAATTCAATGCTAGTCCCAGCCAGCAGAAATTCCTTTGGGGTGATAGCATGGCAAGAAGGTTGGCAATAATATTGTAGTCTAAAAACCAACTTTGTTGTTTATAGATTTATAGCTTTCCTCAGTCTAGGTAACTGTTATCTGCCTAGGATTTTACTAGCTAAGACAGGGACCATATCTGTTTAATTTTTTTTTTCACTTGAGATCTGCCCAGAACTTGGAGATAATATGTGAAAACATTATTTGAATATTCAACCATAGTGCTTTTTGCATTATCAAATTGATTAATAGACTTCTTGTATTAGGCAAAAGAATAATGGAATTCACCTGATATATATATATACAATATAATTCCCTTCCAATATTCTTTTACTGACTTTTTCTTATTTAATGGGCCTCATGAATTTCTCCTCACTTTTTTTCTTCTTTTATGCAAAGCAAAACAAAAATCCATAAATCTAATATCTTCATTTCCAGGGAGGACTTTTAACCTAGATCAGGCCCATCTTTTTGGAACTAGCTAATATACCTAGGTGGTCTTCCTGCCTTCCCCACCCCACCCACCCCGTCTCTCGCATCCCTTATGTAAGTCTGGTCCCTTGTGTTCTGCTATAACCTATACAAAGTGAAGACAAAAAATTCAATAGGCTTATATGCAATTCCTGATACTCCATAAAGTTACCTCTGCTTTAAACTCTATAATAGCTTTCCTAGTGGTTTTCCTGAGTGCAATCGCCTGTTAGAATATCTATAGAAATAGGGTAAATGCCCTGTCACTTTTCCTCATCCTTGAAATGGATCATAGAACTTGAAGCAGTGGACCCCATGTACTCATCAATAAGTCATCAGTTTACAACCGAGACTTCTTAGTGGTTGAGGGGGACACCTCCTACATCTTCCCTACACTCTATTTTAGAAAAGGGTATTACAGGGGAATTCTCACTATAACACCCCTCCCCAATCTCCCCCGGAAGCGGCCAATGTACTATCTCTAGAAACCTCAGACAAGTCTGAGAAAGCCCTGATCCCACACCCTGCCATGGTTTCAAAGGGCTCCTATAGGTCAAATCATGGCAGAAATCACTAATAATTATCAGATCATCCTCAAGTGCCTTCACTTTCACAATTGCTCCCATCCTGAACTGAAAAGAAATGAGCCTGGTTTCTAAGCCCAGTTCAGCTTCTCCTAAGAAAACCTAAGAAGCCAGGACCCCCTCGGTAGACTATCCTAAAGACAGGAACCAAGGAAGTGAAGTGCTCCCAATACAGATGGTCCTGAATTAACGATGATTCGACTTACGATTTTTTAACTTTATGGTGGTGTGAAAGTGATGGCATTCAGTACAAAGTGTAATTTGAATTTTTTTTTCCTGGGCTAGCAATAAATTCAATATGATGCCCTGTAGGATGCTGGACAGTTGCTGCTTCCAATCAGCTGCACAGTCATGAGAGTAAACAACTGACACTCTACAGTGTATTCATGTTTAGACGATTTTTCCCAACTGTAGCTAATGAAGTGTTCTGAGCATGTTTAAGGTAGGCTAGGCTAAGCTATGATGTTCGGTAGGTTAGTTTCATTAAATGCATTTTTGACTCAACAATTATTTTTCATCTTCCAATGGTTTATAAAGACATCACCCCATTGTAAGTCAAGGAGCACCTGTATTTAAAAACCTCTCTTTGTTGGAAGCATCGGGGCCACAAGAGGGAGACCGAGCTATGGTAGATAATTGTATAGGGAGAGTTTTCACATACATTCATGTTCAGAAGATTTGGGAAATGAGGGTTCTATTTAATTATTAGACTATAGCTTATTAGGTAGAATATTGGCTTGGCTGCAGTAACATTGAGATTCAAAATAACAGTGGCTTTGAAGACACAGACTTTCTGTGTCTCTCCGATATAAAGTGCAGGTTGGCAATCTGGGCTAGTGACGTGCCTCCCAATCTTGAGGCTCTTCTTTTTGTAGCTCTTTCACAGTCAAAATCTGGTTTCCATGTGAAGATCCACAACAGCCCGTTCAGCTCTCATCACCACACCTGCTTCCAAGCCAAAGAAAGGAGGACAGGGCATGGAAGGCATTTCTCCCCTCGAAGAGCACAGAGAGCAGTGGCACACAGACTTCTGCTCATCCCACCGGGCAACACTGAGTCCCTGGGTACACCTGTCTTCAAGAAAGGGGAGCGGGGGAAAGAGAAATGCCTGTAATACTATCAACAATAAAAAGTTTATTTTAAATAAAAGAAAGGCTGCACAGTTAATACTTTAGCTGGTATCCACGAACTCTGTTTTTAAAAATATATTTTTTAATTTATTTCAGAGAGGAAGGCAGAGGGAGAGAGAGAGATAGAAACATCAATGATAAGAGAGAATCATTGATCAGCTGCCTCCCACTGGGAATTGAGCCTGCAACCTGAGCATGTGCCCTGATCAGGTATGGAACCATGACCTCCTGATTCATAGGTTGACGCTCAACCACTGAGCCACACTGGCCAGGCTCCACGAACCCTTTTAAAAGGAGATAATAGATACAGGAGGGTAACTATTAATTCCTGCCACAGTCTACTTTCCAAGGATTAAACTAAATCCAGACTATGTTTTTCACCAATTCCTTAGTGAGAAGGGATTGGAGGCTAATACCAGAACTACTCTCTTTATTGATTATAGAGCATGTGCCTGCTACGTAGCAGGTGCTCAGTAAATGGTCATTATTTTTGCTTCACTTCTTAACACACTTCATAAAATTCCTGCCCCTCTCTCTGCTCTGTATCATTTAGTAATGATTGCCCTCTCTCTTTGCTCTGTATCATGAAGAGTTAGACAGCCCTGACTTTTTGGTGATTCAATCGCCACTTTAAAAGTAGCCTATTGTCCAAAGAATTCTTTCCCAGAGTACACAAATCATTTGCTCTATGAAACTAAACCTTGTCATTTCTTACATTTCCTTCCCCACTGATTACAGGAGAGCTGGATTTTGCACTTAATTGTCTCATGACAAATGTGTATGACCTGAGTGTACTGAGGCAAGATAATAGTTACTTAACAATTTATATCATTGCTAAAATGAAAGGAATTTCAGGCAGCTTATAAAGAAATGTCTAGTACAATAAGATTAAAAATTAATTAAAAGAAGAAATTTTTTTAATGAAATAAATGGAAAACAAAGAATGGAGTATAAATAAAGCCAGATGTGAAATGAATGCTCAAATGCACGTCCCAGAGCTCAGAGACCCTCCCTCTGCCATTGGACTCAACATTGTATATTATTATTATTTTTTTAAATATATTTTATTGATTTTTTACAGAGAGAAAGGGAGAGGGATAGAGAGTTAGAAACATCGATGAGAGAGAAACATCGATCAGCTGCTTCCTGCACACCCCTACTGGGAATATGCCCGTAACCAAGGTACATGCCCTTGACCGGAATCGAACCTGGGACCCTTGAGTCCACAGGCCAACACTCTATCCACTGAGCCAAACCGGTTAGGGCAGAACATTGTATATTATTTTGCTAGGGTTGCCTTTAAAAAAGACCAAAAATTGGTGACTTAAACAACAGAAATTTATTGTCTCACAGTTCTGGAGGCGAGAAGTCTGAGATCAAGGCATTGGCAGAGTTGGCTCCTTCTGATGCCTATGAGAGAAGAATCTATTCTAGGCCTCTCTCCTCAAACTCTTGTTAACCATCTTCTTGTCCACCTGATCTTCTCCCTGTATGTGTGGGTACACATTTCCCTGTCTTATAAGGACAACAGTCATATTGGATTGGGCCCACCCTAAAGACCTCACTTTAATGTGATTGCCTCTATGAAGACTCTATCTTCAAATAAGATCGCATTCTGAAGTACTAGGAGGTTAGGACTTGCATGTATTTTAAGGGGACACAATTCAACCCATAACACGTGACTTCCAATGGAACAAACTTGGAGCTTGTTGTTTTGTTTCACTTTTTTTGTGTTTACTGAGTTTTTAATTTTTCAAAATCTTGCTTTAGGATTTGACAGTGTCTTAGGATGATGATTTAAACATTAATTACTGCATAGAAGGCTAGACAGAGGCCCCAGTCATGTAGGTTTGCTGCCCCTTGGAAGAATTAAGCTCCAAGAGCTGCTGGTAATAGCTGCTTTTTCAGGTCTCTTATTCTATATCTCTTTTTGCCTCCTCTATAACTAACATAATACCTTCTTTCATCATGTTCCATTGCCCTTTCTGGTGTTCACGATGACTTCTGTATCCTAGTAGTTTCCTAGCAGTTTCTGCTGGGTGCAATAATGTATCAAAATATCCATAGAATTTGGGTAAATGCCCTTTCACACCACTGAGAGAAATGTCAGTCAAAAATCTGTCTGGAAACTCAAAATAGCAGAAAAAAGTTTTTGCCTTTTAAATTTTTCTTAATAAAAATAACAAGACAGCACAATCCAATCTTTGTGGCAGTAATGGCTCAACATTCTTGAGAGAGCAAGAAGGTGCGATCATCGAAATTTTAGAGTCAGAAGGCCTTAATGTCATCTCTTCCATCATTTCCAGGAGAGAGGATGAAGGCCAAGAAAGATGAAATCTCCCAGCTCCCTGTCCAGTCATCTTTCTATTACGCTTTCTCATCCTTGTCAAACCCATATATTACTGCTTCAAACACCACCTACAGATGGAACATGAGAGCACAGGACAGGTGCCCTTTACCTGAAATCCTCGAGGCCATATGTTTCTGAATTCAGGCAGCTCTTGGCTTTTAGAAAGACAATTCAGTGCACATACCATACATCCCATACCATCTTCAGTTGAGTTGAGGCAGCACCTTCTCATCAAACACATTAATATCTCTGCAATGAAGCAGATGAATGTTCACAATTATGTGCAATAAATAAGGATCATGCATAGCTTCATGGCACTTCATGGGTCAGATTTTTGCTTCCAAAATGAGTTATGAAAAACTTAGTGTTCAGAGTTTTCAGTCCTCTTTGGATTAGGGAAAAGGGATTGTCAACTCTCCTTTATCTAGAAGAGAGATTCTCAAGCTTGGTAGGCAGAGGAACCACTTGGGGTGCCCTTGCCCAGAAGCACTGAATCAGATTCTTTGGGGTGCAGCCTGGGAATTGGAATTTTTGACAAACAATCCAGATGGTACCGATATAGATTGCTGAGGAAACACACTTTGAGAAACTCTGTCTGGAGCTCAGCGATAGAGCATGGGAAACAGGTGGGAACCCCAACGGGGTTATTTTTATCACATGCCTGACACCTCCATTTGACATTAGTTTGACCCTGCAGTCAAGTTTCACAGAATTTTTCCATGACATTCTGATGGGAAATGGGTGTCCAAAGGGTGCACATATGCAAATAATCAAAAGGACTGTAGGGAAAAACAAAGGTGAATGAGGAGAAATTTGTTATTCTAAGAATGCTCGAGCTACAATCTGGTTACCAGATTATGTCACATCTATTCATTCATTAGTTATTGAGAGCTTGCTATAGGTCAGACATGGGTACAGGTACTTGTGAAACCACAGAATAGTTCTATACAAAGTAATCTGGGTTTTGTTTCTTGTTTGCTTTTTGTAATTCTCCTTCTCTTTCCCTGTATCTCTTCTTGTTATTTATTTATTTATTTATTTATTTATTTATTTATTTATTTAGAGAGGTGGGCATCAGCCATTGAAACATATTGAGACCCTCCAGGCTATAGCTCCATCTGCTGGAATAAAAGGAAATTAGCCAGTTCGTGTAGCCTAAACTTGTTTTGCTGACCCCTCATTTACCCTCTCATCCATCTCCTCTATTACCATTCATTTTCTCTACAATACCCATTATTTTCCTTAAATTCCCCTCCCTCCTCCTTGGAGGATCTGTTACTCTAGGTTTCTCTGTTTATATCAGTTTGCACTTGGAGATCTGATTATTTCTGCAGAGATTTCTCTGTTGATGTCTGTTTGGAGCAGGAGTTCTGTAGGTGGGTGTATATTTCTGTGGGAGGAAATGGAGGTGAGAAGATGATGTTTACATTCAGATACATCAGTGCTCACCTGTGGGAACATAACAGATGCTGTTTTTAGACTGGCTTCTATGGAAATGTAGAATTTGAATAAGTGAAGGGGAGGAAAGAGGGCAAGGAGGAAGAAGGAACATTTGTGGAAGGGGAATGGATATGACTCACGGGGGGCAGTATGAGAAACCTGGATGAGAGAGGCCCCTCTCCCCCATGTCAGTTCCACAAGAACAGGGACTTATCTATTTTGTCTTCTGGCGTCTTCTCGGGGGCTTGATCGGGGCCTGACACACAGCAAGCTCCCAATATTTGTGGGAGGAATGAATGTTATTGTTGTGGTGGTTACTGTTTCCTAAAACAGTACTCTACAAGTATCTACAACTTTGTGAGTTGTAGAACGTTTCTTAGTCAACAAATATTTAGGAACATTTGTGGTACCAGAAGTAGGTGGGAGAAGTAAGAATGAATCCATGAAGGTTGGCTTGGAATGCCTGATGAGGAGTTCTGAGGTGGAAAAGGCTATTGCAGTAATTCAGGTTGTGGGGAAGGGGCTTTGTATGTGCCAGACTCTGCAGGACTCCTCCCAAATGTTATGTCTATAATCATATAGTTCAGCTCCTTACTAACTGGGTGAGTTGGGTCAAGTGTCTCTTCTCTTATCTCTGGATTCTTCTGCTCTACCTGACCTATAAATTATAAAGGTTACATTTCCTCAGTGCTCAGATCTAAACCGCTTTCTCTTCTCTATGCATATTTTCTCCTCCAGGCCAGTGGCTCTAAAAACCACACATATGTAGATCACCCTATATTTATCTCTCTAGTTGGATTCATTGTCCAACTGCCTAAATAACCTCTTCATTTGGATGCCTGCTATTTTTTTTTAATGTGGCCAAAATCTAACTCTTGACTTCATGTCCCATTTCTATTTCTCAAAATCTGCTTCTACTCTGGTTCTCCCAACTCAATTATTGGCCCTGCCATTTGCCCAATTGCTTAAGCTAGAACCCTCTTTTTGGACCCTTCCTTGTCTTCACTTTCCTCCACATCTACCAGCAAGTCACAAAGACAACAAAAAAACTTCCATCTCTACTCACTCCTGTAGCCCAAGGCTCCATCATCTCTGACTTGACTGCCACAGTGGCCACCCAACTGCTCTCCCATGTTCCACTCCTGCCCCTTATAAGCCTTTCACCACATGGAAGCCACAGTGGCATTTTAAATTTTAACTTAGATCAGTCTTTTTACTGCTCTGCTTTAACTCTTTTCAGCCCTTTACATTACATTACAACAAACTATCACATTACAACAAACTCCAAATTCCTTGCTATGGTGCATAGGGATCTCCATCTTCTGGGCCTCTCCCACCACACTGCCCCCAACTCCCCCACCCCTACTTTGCTGCAGCCCTAACTGTCTTTAATCTTAAGCATGCCAGCTCTTGTTTTGTTTTAAGAACTGTGCACTTTCCCTTCAGTCCCTTCATGACTGACTCCTTTCTCATCCTTTATATCTCAGCTTACTGTCACATAGTTTGAGATGCCTTCCTTAATTATTCTATCCAAAGTAGGCCATCTACCGATTCTCTCTCAGACAAGACTGTTGTTTACTTCACAGGACTCTTCTACAGCCTGTAATTATTTTATTTGTTGAGTTGGTTATCCCCAACAAGAATGTAAGTTCAAAGGCCCTATCTTTTATACTGGTGAATCTCTTAGAAAAGTGCTTGGTACAGACTAGGCATTTAGTAAACATTTGTTAAGTAAATGAATGAGCTTTTGTAGGCCTCCTTATCTTATTCTGTAACCTAAAGATAAAATTACAACCTGCTTCAAAGAGTTGTTATGAGCATTAAATGAGAAAATATTAAGAGATCAATACATTTAGTCACTATTATTATTACTAATACTATTCTCCCATAGTATTATGACTAGTAGTAATAGTCATAGTAGTAGTACCATTATTCTTTTTAAAAACCCTTAAGGGTAGTTAAAATTAACTAGGATAGGCAGATAAGGAAATGAAGATCAGAAATGTAAATAGCTTACTCAAGATCACTTAGTACACATTAAAGCTTAAATTTTAAGAGTGAAGAGTTGGAAGTGACTACAGATCTCAAGCCTAAGCAATTAGAGGAAAGGTGTTCCCAAAGGCATAAGTAAGTTCTGGACAGAGTTGGCTCCACAGGGAAGATGTGTTATGCTGAGTGGTAGCTAGAAGTCTAAAGTGAGATATAATAAACTATTAGAGATGCAGAACTTTTACTCAGATGAGAAGTCAGGAGTTTAAGATTTGAGCATCAACACCATTGTGATCACAACACCATATCTAGAAAGCTGTGCAATTACAGTGAATTAGCAGAAACACACACACACACACACACACACACACACACACACACACACACTCCTTGAGGTGCATCCTCCTCAGATGGGACTCTCTCTTTCTCTAATCTACCCACCCTTTTATCCACCCCACTGCCCACTGAAATTTCCTTCAATAGTTTCCATTCCTAGGCCCTTCCTGGCAGTATCCCACATCCATTTTGGAGGCTCACTGTGAGTTCCTCAAGCATGTGACAGACTTCAGGACTCTAAAGTATGTCTGTACCCTCTAATGTAGGATCATGCTTGGGTGCTGTGAATTTTTTAGAATGAAACAATAAAACAAACTACAACAATGAAAACTCCTTCTCCTCTTATACTGATATCTCTAAAAATAGCTAAATTTCATATAGCACTTATCATATGCCAGCCACTAATTAACTAAGTTGTTCCTTATAACAACTCTACGAGGTATAGGCCATTATTTTCTCTAGTTTACAGTGGAGATTTAGACACAGAGTGGCTAAGTAACTTTTCTAACGTCACAAACCACTGAGGAGAGCTGGGGTTCTACCCATCAGTAGGGTTTTAGCATTGTTGTTCTAAGGCATTAGGTTGCATAGGCTCTGTCCCTCCACTCATCTCTCCAAAGACCCACTTTCCATCTGAGGTGAGAAGGAGAGAGAAAAGAGTGTTAGGGAAAGCTATTCTGCCACAAACATATAAATATTATGCCTGAGTTCCCCGCCCCCCACCCAAGAAAAAGGGTAAAATTGGGAAGAGAAACCAAACAGTTGAGGAAAGAGCTGGAAAAAGTTACTTTTGGGGAATAAGGAAGAGAAAGCTGATAAATAAAAGAGGCAGAATGAAGAATAAAAGACTGATCAATACAGGAGAATATGGATAATGTAGTGTCCTAGAAATCAAACACCTCAAGAAGGAGGAGGAAGTCAACAGAATCAAAAGTCTCTTAAATTGGGGGAAGAAAATTAGGTTCACATATGACTTCAGAGACATATTATAAGACAGTAGATAATTTAGAATCTGGGTTACTAGCAAAATATGTGATTAAGTGTAAACTGAAGGTATACAGTCTCTTCCACACATTTGATAGCACACAGAAGTAGGCAAATATGAATGCTAGAGAAGACAGCAAGTAAAGGGGAATATTTGCTCCATTTGGAAAACCTGTAAGTATTGAAAGGTAGAATGCAAATGGGGTGAGAAGGGAGTGAAGATGTGGCAAGAGGGGAGAATGACAACAGGTGCACATGCTGAGCTGAAACTAAAGAGATCTAGAGACATGGTTCTTAAATTTGAATGCATAATGGAATTAAGTGGGGACTTTAAAAACAATTGGTGCATAGATCGCACCTCCAGAGTTTCTGATTTCATTGGTCTGGGAGTGCCTGGGCATCAACATATGTAATATTCCCTACTTGTTCCAACATGCATCCAAGTTTGAGACTCACTGATGTAGGACACAGAGAGATCACCTCTTCATGAAATGTGAAAATAAGCACCAAGTAGAGGGTGTAGAGAGAGATCATTTAAATTGAAGACAAGTTTAATTGATGAAGCTCACACATGGTGGCTTGAATCATCTTGGTAAAAATAATTAGATAAGTGGTTTGATTATCTATGGAGAGGGAAGGATGAAGTTTAAAGAAAGAGGCCACTCAAAGAGCTACTGTGAGAACACTAAAAAGGCTCCCTCAGCAGAGAAATGATAAGCAACACGGAGGGGAAATGACATTGTTGTGTCTGAGTCTTCATTGAGCCAGGACTTCACACTGATCCTCTTATAGCTGTGCTTCATAGACAGATGGAGATGTAGAGAAAGCTGACGGAGGGTGATCCACAGTTGGGTTGGGCTCAGGAAGGTCAAAGAAAGAGGAAGTCAGTTGACCATGGAGACCAGTGTTGTGCTATGGTTGGTTAGAAAACAAGTTGAGTAGATTTGGAAAGTGGGAGAGAAGACCAAGAAGGATGTGTGGTTAAAGAAAGGAACACTCACAACTGAGATCCCAAATGGAAAATAATCCTTTGGGTTCTATAACTTTTATTAATATCTTAATAAAAATACTAAAAATGCAAGTACCACAGGGGGACCACTTTGTAATGTACATGATTGTCTAACCACTATGCTGTACACCTGAAACTAATACAAAATAATGTTGAATGTAAACTGTAATTTAAAAATAAAAATATACAAGTACCATGTTGGTGCTAAAGTTCAATGAAGTTTGGTAAAATGAACAATAGACACAAATTCTTAGATTAATGACTAGCCAACAACCAGCTATGTGATTTTAAGCAAGTTCCTCTGTAGAGCACCAGGACTCAGTGTCATCATTCACACGAGAAAGGGGCTGCCTAGATAACTTCTCAGGACTTGTATTCCTGAATCACTACATCAGCTTGTTAGGTTGCTTAGCTGCATATACTAGTATCATCAACCTGGAAAAATATTCCTCCTTAGCGTAAGTTCCTTCCTGTTCCTCCCCCAACCCAAACACTTTTTATGTCCTCTCTTGCCTCTATTTTCACACACACCAAATGGTTGTAGCAATCTTGATATTAGAAATGGGCATCTTGAGGGGAAAACCTCAAGGTTCCCATTTGTTTCCTAGCATTAAACTAGCACACGAATTTACTGGTAATCCACTTAGCGAGATGGAGCCTTATTAAAACCAAAAACCAGCGGCTCATGGGAAAGCTCCTGTGCACTGAAGCAAAACTCCTCATTTGTATCAGCCAAAGGTTGTACTGCCTTATATTATCAGGCATCTTAACCAAACTCAGGTATCACATTATCATGACAAGTTTCACAATTTGTATCCTAGAGTTTTCTTCTTCTTCTTTTTTTTTACTGAAAAGTTGAGTTTAAGGTAAACTTTAACCTGCTAAGTGAGCGGGCTCATCTAGTACACTGCCTGCTGGCCCACTTGTTTCATTTTAAATGAAACTAACCTTTGCACTTTATTCTCTCTCCTTCTCTCCTCTCCCCTACTCTTGCCTGCTTCCTGGAAATGTCAATCAGGTCAGAGTTCTCAGATACAACTTGAGACTGTTTTTATCTTCCTAACCAGGTGCTGCAGCATTAGGGACTGCATGGGACTGTGGCTGTAATGTTTAGACACAGGTTTATGAGGGAGAAGAGTCTAATGCACAAAATCTTCTATGTAATGCAGACATCACAGAAATGTTGAGGTGCTTAGTTACCAGTGGACTTGGTTATAAAAATATGTATCTATGTGTATATATACATCCCACTAATTTGTAAGTGAAATCTACTGAAATGCAAAGGAACCCGTATGTAAAAGTTATGTTATTACTAGCAAGAGCAATAATGAGTCATTCACTCACTCATTCACTCAGTCAGCTGTCCTATCTCGTGAGAGGACCAAAAGGCCAAACCGCCCTTGGAGCCAAATGGACAGGCCGTTTGAGGAAAGGCAAGTATCTACAGAGGCTGATTGCATCCTGGGACTCAGAAGGTCAAAAAGTGATGCACAAGAGACTCAGGCATCTCCATCATAATTTATCCAAATGATTCGCACTAGAATGAATAGCACAAGATTTGCAGAAACCTGACAGCCTGACAGGGAGGATGCTATTTTAGAACCACTAGGTGGGCATCACCTGGGATTCACTGTTGACAGCTCGCTGGAGCAGCATATTCCCAACTTGTAAAAGAGGAGAACCCATGTTGAACATCAAAATATTTTGGAAATCCCAGTGCCGATTGTTGACCTCTTTGTATCTCTCAATTGAGAAATACGTAACGATAAAAATCAACTAGGAATCACTAACACTTTGAAATGAAGTTCTAGTTGACGAATTTCAATGTATTGCCTCTCAGTTCCAAATTCCTTTTATAGCTGCTCTTCGCACGTGGACTGGACCCATTAAGCAGTTCTCCTTTACGGTGAGCACAATATAAGCTTTGTCTGTGAGGCCATGCATTGGAATGACTTTGCAAGAGGACAGGAGCTTCTCTTCCTACTTCTGGTGTGCCCTGTTTTGCTTTTTCTTGTTCTTATTTCATGATTAGTCAGTGATGCCATGCCCAGGGCCTCCCAGTGGTGTCCTGCCCCTGCCACATGTTCAGAGGTTCAGTCCCTCAGCCACTATTCAGCCCTAGCCTGGGTCTGTGACCACCTTCACATAGCCCTCCAACTTAGGCACTGCATGCTCCAGGACTCACAACCACAGAGGAGGCCAGCTCCCTCTGTGCACCCCCTCTGGGCACCCACTCACCAGGCCAGCTTGCCTCTAGCCTAGAGGATGGTTCCCCACAGCCCTCCCAACAAATACACCAAAACACTCCTGGTCTTGCACTGCCTTAGTTTGGGCTGCTATAGCAGAATACATTGGCTGGGTGGCTTAACCAATGAACATTTATTTCTAGCAGCTCTGGAGGCTAGAAGTCTGAGATCAGGGTGCCTGCATGGTCAGATTCTTGGTGAAGTACTTCTTCCTAATTTTCAGATGACCAGTTTTCTGAAAGAGAGGATAAAGAGAGGAAGACAGGGCTAGCTCTCTTCCTCTTCTTATAAGGATATGAATTTCATCATATGGGTTTCACCCTCATTATCTCCTAAGAACCTCACCTCCAAATATAGTCATGGAGACCACATAGTGACATTTCGGTGAAGGACAGATCACATACACAACTGTGGTCCCATAAGAAGACGACACACCAAGAAAATTAACAGTGAAGGAACGTATGCAGACCCCAACAAGCTCCTTAAAAAGTTTGAAAACATGGGCCCAGCACCAAAAGGTTTCATTATTAGGGAGGAATGTTCATGGTGCATTATCTGCTTACAAGCAAATCTATGATGAAAAAAAGAAGCAAACCACCATGGACATAGTTCTGAAAAGAGTGACACCTCCTCAGGAAGAGACACAGGCAGGCCCTTTGGGAGGTTTTCCAGCAGAAGGCATTGTCATCAAAGAAGTTGACAAGTCACTTAATTCCTAAAGAGGAATGCTCACACCTAGACCCTCAGCAAAACTGAGGGCCCTTCACATATTAAGATACTCATTAGAAGGCAGGGAGGCATTAAAAATAAGAACAAAACCTTTTTGTAATTAAATCTCCAGTTGTGCTTGGCATTCTACCATATCCAATAACAATAGTTTCTTTGTGTTAAGAGTTTAGAAGCTACACACATAGCATGAGTTACAGTAACCTCATGGTTGTCCCATGAGTCTGTCCAACTTTTGTTGATTGAATTGGTTCTGAAGCTGAATCATTTTGCCTTTCTATGACTGACCTTATAAGTTACTTATTGGTAATACATAGTTTGTCTCATGGTACCTCTTAGTGTTTTGTTACTGGTGAGGAGAGGTCCTCGTTCCCACCTATTGCTCATGGGAGTGGAATTCTTGCAATATCCCAAGAAAAATAATTTTCTGAGACTCACACAGGAGAATGAGTGATTTTTATTTCTGTGGAATCACATCCCTGAATTTCCAAAATCCCATTTCCCATTGGCCCACCAAGGAAGAAGTGTAGCTGGAGCTTTAATAGGGATAAAAATCAAAGCCAGTGTAGTTTCTGTTCCATGTCTGCATAGTGCAACCCAGCATCAGGCTAGCTTCATTTGTGTTTCCCCACTGCAGTCCATCAGTTCATTGCATGTGGGGTCCACAGGGTCACATGGCTATGGAGGAAACACAGGTGAATGCAAGGAAGCAGGAATGAGAGAGCCCCACGAACCAAGAGCAAAGAGCCAGGAGAGGGGACTATGTATTCCCAAATTTTTACCCTCTTGTGGTGGCCACATCCATTCTGGCCAATGACCTGCTTCCAGATGTGACTGGCAAGCACCTTCCCTAGTCACCCCAATTTCACTGAGCATGGGCCTATCTCCCCTTTGTTGGACCCCTTCCCCCAGTGATCTGCAGGGGATGGCTCGGTGGTTCCTGGGGAGTGAGTGCAAAGTTGCAAGTTCCTGGTGAAGCTGCCCAAATGATATGCCTACCTTTTACTCCTTTCCTGTTATTAATAACCAGCTAATTACAATAGTATTATTTTTGTCATTCATATAATTTCAAAATTTGTGCAAATTTATGAGAAAATTTTTTATTTTTAATATATTTTTATTGATTTCAGTGAGGAAGGGAGAAGGAGAGAGAGATAGGAACCTCAGTGACGAGAGAAAATCATTGATTGGTTATCTCCTGCATGACCCGGACTCAGGATGGTGCCCACAACCCAGGCATGTGCCCTGACCAGGAATCAAACTTTGACCTCCTGGTTCATAGGTCGATGCTCAATCACCGAGCTACACCCCAGCTGGGCTGAGAAAAATTTTAAAGCCCTCTCAAAGAACATAACAATAGACTTTGAAGAGTTCAGAGTATGCCACTCCAAAATATGGTACGGTGACCTAAGGATTATTTGGGGCTAAAGGCAATTGAAAAGAAGCAAACACACAAAAACCCTCTGCCCTCTCCCATCTACCAGGAAAGACAAGACAATTCTTAATCACCAGAGACAACTCTAGAATCTTATCAGCCCAGAGAATCTACATAACAAACCTTACTAACTAGCCCTTATCTTCCATTAGTTTCTACCTTCCCATAGTTTGCCACCTCTAAAAGCCTAAACCCCTTTACCTTTGTTCTGTAACTTTTTGATAAATGTATTGTTTTTGTTGTTGTTGATACCATATAAACTCACATTCTAACCACCCTTTCAAGTTACTCATCACTGAGGTTTCTCCCACAAGCTCAGCAAGTGTTAATAAACAGTTGGTTTTTCTCTTATTAATCTGCCTTTTGCCAGTCTAATTGGCAGTGTCCCAGCTGAGGAACCTGGAAGGATAGAGGGGAAGTAATTTCCTTCCCTACAGCTTCAATGACTATGACGACATATCTTGGATATCATGAATAGGAAGACTCAATAACCAAAAAGTGTCAGTTAACTTCTAAGTGTAGCATTGTCCCGATAAAAATAATACCATAAAATGTATGTGGAAAAAATAAACAAATTTAAATAGCTTGAAAAAGAAACCTAAAAGATAAAAAGGAAAATGAGAGATTCAGTTGAACAGATATTAAAAATACCACAGAGACTTCGTAATTAAATGTCTGGTGTTGATACATGAATAGAAAGACCAGTGGAATAGATGAAAAAAATTTAAAAGGATACAAATACATTCAGAAATTTGGTATATAATAAAGATGACATCTCATATCAGTAAAGATGAATATTTAGATTAATGGGACAATCCATTGTCTATTTGAAGAAAATATAAAATTGGATCTAGCCCTAACTGGTTTGGCTCAGTGGATTGAGCGTCGGCCTGCGGACTGAAAAGTCCCAGGTTCGATTCCGATCAAGGGCATGTACCTTGGTTACGGGCACATTCCCAGTAAGAGGTGTGCTTCCCAGTAAGTGTGCAGGAGGCAGCTGATCGATGTTTCTCTCTCATCGATGTTTCTAACTCTCTATCCCTCTCCTTTTCTCTCTGTAAAAAATCAATAAAATACATTTTTTTTTAAAATTGGATCTACACTTCACATTGTACATCAGGATAAGAATCCAATTATAGAAAATATTTAAAAATACAAATAAATAAGTAAATAAAAATTCTAGAAGAAAATATGGGTGAATTCCTTGCTAACCTTGAAGTAGGGAAAGCCCTTATATGACTTAAAATTCAGAAGTAAAAAATTATAGAAGGTATATTAAATTACATATCTTTTTAAAAATAGTTAGGGTGGCAAATACACCATACACAAATTAAATGATGAAATGATAAACTGGAAAAAAATTTGAAAATTGTATCAATGACAAATACTGTTCTCCCAAATAGATAATGAATTCCAAAAGCACTCCCAAGAATTAAGAAATAACCTAATAGAAAAATGAGCAAAGCACATGAACAGACATTTCACATAAAAAGAAATATTCATGGACAAATAAAAAATAAATGAATTTTAGAAATACAAATTAGAACGACATTACTTTACCACAAAGGCAAAAATGGTCCAGCCCACGTGGAGGGGAATCTCACACTACCTGCCAAAATTACAGGCTCAGTGGTCCTTGGGCCCAGCAGTCCCATGTCTGGGCATCTTTCCTACAATTATAGATGCACACGTGGTAAGTGAGGATGTACAAGGCTACTTATTGTGATGGTTGGGCCCAAGTTAACCATTTTGTACATAATTAATGTGCAAAAATGCTGGGGACATTTTCTGCACTGAGACAGAGAGAAGTTCAGTCTAACTTGTCAGGCAACAAAAACAACATGAAGAACAGTGTGTCGTGTGTACTCCATTCTGTGTAATAAAATGAGGAAGGTGCGTAAGAACATGTTCTGTTTTTATCTCTTTGCATAAGCATGAAGAAATATTGGGAGGATAGACAGACAAGCCAATAAACCAGAATTAGCACCGAGGGTAGGGAGTGCGAGAGGATAAGGCAGATGGGGACAGAGGAGGAAGGAGACTTCTTTGCATATGTCCTATATCATTTTGCATTTTGAACCATGTAAATGTATTAACTTGGAAAAAATGTTGTGTTCTTTGAAGCAAGAGGTTGTTTTCATTGCAAATGAGACAAACAGCAGGACCATGAGCCCAAATAAGACCATCAAACCTCAGAGGGAGGGTAGGGGAGGGTGGGGGTAAGGGGGAGAGATCAACCAAAGGACTTGTATGCATGCATATAGGCGGAGTGGGGGAAGGTGGGGGGTTAATGGGGGGATAAGGACACATATGTAATACCTTAAGCAATAAAGAAATTTAAAAAAAAATAGCATTCTAAGTTTCCATAATTTACAACATGATTTTTTTTTTAGCTGGTTTCTTCTTTGGAACGAGATTTTTTTTTCTGTTGTTTTCTTTTTCTTTTTATGGCATGAGTCATGGTGGATATTAACATTTAATCTCAAATGTCACCCTCGCTGCACACTCACACACTCACACTGTACCCCCACGAGTCACCTCCCCCAGCATCCATGCCCCCACTGAGTTGAGAAGGGCCTTCACCTGCCAGCCTCCTGCAGAGCTTTGACCCAGCTGTGTACACCTTTTCATCAGATTTGAGTTCAGTTTGTACCAGCCTGAATCCAAAGCATAAAAAGCCATCACTCTCCTATATGTCCAGATTATAATAAAAAGGAGAAAAGACACAAAGCTTTAGTGTAACCAAAATACTTTGACAATGATGTAGAGTAAAATTGTGAAGTGATCAATTGTCATTGATCCTCTTCTACCTCTCTTTCTAAGGACCACCTGCCACCTTGTGATGCCTTCTTCCCTAAAGTACTGAACTCCCACCTGGTACCAAAGCCTCTTGTAACCCATCATTAGTAAGAAGAGCTCCAATGTGTTGGGCCCCACCTAAGGTAGGTGTTATGTATCATGTGCTCCTTTAGTCTCTCCTCACCTTATTCCGGCTACTGCTTTAGAGAGCTGGTAGAATTACTTCCCACCCTTTTATGTAAATGGAACCTGAGGCCCAGAGAATTAATTCCTAAGTTAATATTCCAAAAGCTGAAAGTTGCAAAATTAGGTTTGGAACCCAGGTATGCCTCTGGCCTAAGCCCACCTCTCCTGCCTGAACCATATATACATCATCCCCATTTCCTCCTCAGGGAGCAAGGAAGATATCTCTCTCTCTCTCTCTCTCTCTCTCTCTCTCTCTCTCTCTCTCTCTCTCCTGCCCTGAGGGAGCTACTGCTATGGAAATCAATCTGACAAAGTAAATGTGCTCTGGTGGTAATGTGAGTATGGGAAACACAGAGTTTATTCTTGTGTTATTATTTATTTATTAACCATTGTATTATTTGTCTTCTAATTATTATTGTTATTATTTTGAATCCTTGTTTATGATTTATCTTTTAGGTAATGATGGCTGGTAATTTAACCTCCTTTTGCCCACCCCTGTATTGTTAAAGGTTTTTCTCCTCCTTGCAAGAACATCTGTGATTCAAAGTGTCATTTTGGCTGTACAGTACTTTTTCCTTTTTTGAGTCTTCTTTTAGAACAGGCCATTATCCTGTTTCTGTGAACGCAGTTTTATTGGAACACAGCCACACCCGTTTGTTGACAAATCATCTATGGCTGCTTTCACGGGACAACAAGTGGGACAGACACCTTGTGGCCCACAAAGCCAAACATACATACTATCTGGCTCTTCACCAAAACACTGGGCAACCCTTGTATTAGAACTTTGCCCCCTTTAATACATGATCCCACTCTAGTAGTTAAGGGTTTTTCATGCTGGAGTCAACGCAAGCATTCCAGTTAGAACCCAGTTGTTAAAGAAAACCTTGCCCATGTATCATTTTCAATGGATGATGATGAATGCCCAATGATATAGCACTTATTTTCCATTGGATACATTTTAAAAAGTGATGTGACATTTTAATTAAAAGTCTATTGTTGCGCTGCTCAGTTTGGCTCAGTGGATGGAGGGTCAGCCCACAGACTGAAGGGTCCTGGGTTCAATTCCAGTCAAGGGCATGTACCTCAGTTGCAGGCTCAATCCTCGGCCCTGATTGGGCACGTGTGGGAGGCAACCAACCGATATGTCTCTCTCATATCAATGTTTCTCTTTCGCTGTCTCTCACTCTCTCCCACTCTCTCTAAAAATCAATGGAAGAATATCCTCTGGTGAGGATTGACAACAACAACAAAAACCTATTGTTGACAAGGTGTTAAGAAATTAACCCTTTGCCACTATTCAAGTTTATGGTGACAAATTTCAGAAGATCAAGCTGAAAATACACTAGGCACTACATAGTCTTTAAAATGATTTTAGGGAATCAAAGTAAAGATGTTTGAAGATCAGTACTGGAAGAGGGGGAACACCTATGTTAATCCCTATGATTGGGCCAGGGAACGGGAAGGGGTAGCCAGAATGTGGACTGGGGGAGGTGGGGACCGAGCAGTCTTGAGGACAGGGGGTGGCTGCCATGCTGGAGAGGGAAGAACTTCCCTGAGGGGGACCAGCGTGTGCCAAGGCCCAGAGGCAAGAGACAGCCTGGAGTATTTGACTGTGACGGTCATACAGCTGAAACACAGGCAGATGGTGAAAAAGAGAGCAAGAAGGATGGCAGAGACTCACATATGGGAAAAACAACCTACCCTAGCGACACCATCTTATTAATTTCCAAGGTTCAGGGATCACGGTGATGGTTGAAATGAACTTGGGTCCCAGCTCTACTCTTATTATCTGTGAGAAGTTGAACAAGTGATCTGCACACACACCCCCGCCCCCCACCACCACCACCACCATCTCTCTGCTGTCCAGGTCCCAGCTCTGTCCCCCCACAATGGGTCTGCTGTCCCCAGTCTCATGCTCCTGTAGTACAGTCAGTGCCTGGGGGTGTCAGACATTTGATGATTTCATTTGAAAATGATACAAAAAGAGGCAACATAGTCCTATTCTGAAATGACATGCCCTCATTGAGGAATACTCAGTACAGTGAAATAGAGGGAAGTTAACAAGTGATTTTGAAATATGTGGTTGGAATTGCCCCAACCAAAATATCTTTTAGTTCCTTTTTACTGCCCCCCCTTTTTTTTTCTATTTTATGTTACACTATTTATGGGAGAAGTTTTTTCAATGGAAGTGGGAAGTTTGGGAGGGACAATCATTATCATTAGCCTTAACCGGTCTTTTCAACACTACCTTCCCGGTTTCTTCTCTCTGCTGGCAGGGAGAGGGCTGACAGCTATGTTTCACGGATAGCAAGAGGGCCTGGAACCTATATTTGTAATGTCCTGACTCTGATCGCAGCTCTCTGTGTGTATGCTCAGGCACAGGTGTGTGTGTGTGTGTGTGTGTGTGTGTGTGTGTGTGTGTGAAAAAAAAGAGAGAGAGAGAGAGAGAGAGAAAGAGAGAGAGAGAGGTAGAGGACACATTTCAGAAACATCTTAGGAGTCTGGTGTAAATGAATTAATGTGTGATGAAACAAGATAGATGAGGGGAAAAGAGATAACTAGGAAAATTCCCTTATCTCTGGCTCTGCTGACTGAATGGATAGCTATATAGTTACTGAGACAGGTGTTAGGAATTCAGTTTTTTAACTTTCATCTTTGAAGTCCCCATGACATAGTTAAATGGAGATGTTCAGCAGGTAGCTGGATAAATGGGTTTGAAGAACAGGAGTGAGATCTGGGCTGCAGGTAGAGATATTGTTGTAATTAAAGCTTCTGGCTATTGATAAGCTTGCCAGGTAGAGTAGATAGTGTTGAGAAAAGTACAAAGACAGATGCCTAGGAAATTGCATCATTTAAAGATAAGCCACAAAAGAATTGACAAATGATTAGAATAAAAACCAGAGAGAATATTATCTTATTATCTGAGCAACTAGTAAAAGAGTGGTTTTTTTAAAAAAAAGAAAGACATGGCTGAGTCAAATGTAAAAGGGGTGAAAAACAGTACTCATTCATTCATTCATGGCTTCATTCATTCAACAAATATTGAATGTCTAATATGTGCCAGCGATTGTTCTAGTTGCTAGGGACAGGGGTAAATATGAAGCCGTCTTTCTCTCAAGGAACTTAGTTTATTGAGTAAGACAAAAGAAAATAAGCAATCTATATAATAAAAAAGTAATATGCTAATTAGACCCGATAGACTGGACGTCTTCCAGATGTCCTTCCAGACAAAGCCACAGTGGCGAATGCTGAGGCAGAGGTGGTTAGGGGCAACCAGGCAGGCAGGCAGGCAGAGTGGTTAGGGGCAATCAGGCAGGCAGGCAGGTGAGCGGTTAGGAACCAGCGGTCCCAGATTGTGAGAGGGATGTCCGACTGCCAGTTTAGGCCCGATCCCTGCCAGTTTAGTCACACATCCCCCAAGGGGTCCCAGATTGGAGAGGGTGTAGGCTGGGCTGAGGGATCCCCCACCCCCACCCATACACAAATTTTGTGCACTGGGCCTCTAGTTACATATAATATGTAAGGAATAAATGAAGGTGTTATAAGATAGCATGAGTATGGCTGGGCCTAAGGGACAGCACGTTCAATGGAGTGACCAGGGCAGGTACAACCTTGTGTAGATGTCATATTCAAGGAACTTGGTTCTCAGTAAACAAGAGACCTGGGGTGATAACTACAGATGGATATGGGGTGAGGAGAGGTGTTGTTTTTGTAGAAATATGGAAACAATTTAGGTTTATTCAGGAAAGGGAAAGATTGGAATTCAGAAATGAAAAGGGATTCACTAACCTACAATTTCTCTGGGGGGTTGGATCAAGGGAGGAGGGAAGGGACAGGGTGGGGAAGGGATTGGAAACAGAGTACAGGTAGACAAACTAGACTTGTAAAGAAAGCAAGCCTGTCTTTCATAGAGATAGCAATTAAGAAGAGGATGGATGGATGGATGGATGGATGGATGGATGGATGGATAGATGGATCTGCAGATAAACTCTGGAATAAGAATTATAGGTTTTTAAATACTAGAAATGATCAATTAGCAGATAGAAGTATTAATCTCATCTTTCTCTCCATTCATACAAAAAAAATAGTGAGTAAAAGGATTCACTTGAATGAGCAACCTCAAAGGCCTTTCAAAGAATCTGGTAGACTTTACTGGAAATACTTTAATCAGCAGCTGAATGCATGAGAACTGGGTCTGTGGGGGCTCTGCTGGGAAGTGATTGCTGCCTGGGCACAGTCCTCCAGGGGAGGGGGGCTTTCTCATATCAGCAACCATGAGGCACAAAGGTCACCGGGCCTGAGGAAGCGATACATCCATTTCCTCCCCCACATGTTTCCTCTATAACACTAGCACTCAGTCTCCTGCCTGAATGCTTCATCGAAACTTGTCCCTTGAAGGTCAACAATGACATCGTTATTGCTAATTCAAATGGCCTTTTCTTCCACCTGGTTCTCATCATCCCCCATAGTCTATTGTTTATCAAAGTCATTTCAGTGATAGCTGACACAGTTGACCTCTTTTTGAAACTCTCTGGCTTCCATGACACTGCACTACTGTGATTTTCCTCCTACTCATGAGTAAGGGGTAATTCCTAGAGCAGTGGTTCTCAACCTTGGCTGCACATTAGAATCATCTGGGAATCTTTTTAAAATCCTGATTTCTGGGCCTCATCCTCCGGAAATTCTGTTTCTTTGTTGCTAATGTTGTGGCCTCACTCCATAACAAAGAAACAGGATTTCTGGAGGATGAGGCCCAGAAATCAGGATTTTAAAAAGATTCCCAGGTGATTCTAATGTGCAGCCAAGGTTGAGAACCACTGTCCTAGAGGCTGGAAAAATAAAGTTGAGAGTGTAAGTCAGTGAAGGATAGAGTTGTGTTAGTAATACACAGTTCCTGTAATGGCCATAAGGTCCTGCAAAACCTAACCCCCTTTCCTGCTAATCTCCACTCACCACTCACTCCATCCACCCAGCCACACTGTTCTTGCTGTCCTGGAAACACACCAGGTACACTCTTGCCTTTGCCATACTCTGCCTGGTGTGATCCTCCCTCTGATATCCTCATGTTAACTCCTTCACCTCTGTAATGTGGGTTTAAGATGTTATTTGAGAATATCCAAGTATGCTCTGAAAGATGAGAAAAACCATGAGATGGGTAAAACTTCTAAGATAAGCTAAAAATAGTAAGCATCCTATGAGACATCTTAAAAACAGACATAATAAGTGAGATATAGGATTTAAAAAGCATAGAATAATCAAGACTGTTATTTCTATAAAGAACGGAATGGAAGGACCAAGTAAGGTACAGATCCTGGCATCTCCAGGTTGACAGCTATGTCATCTCAAATCGGCCACCCTATGGTGATACATATTAAGGTCCCCACTCTGGTTCAACGTGTGTTCTGCCCAAGAGAATAAGAAACTGCTCATAACTGCTCAACAGATTAATAGATTGAGCCACAGTTGTTAGCCAAGAGTACTTGGCCCTGAGTGTCTCAGATAGAGCAAGTGTATGTTGGCCCCAGATACCTTTTGTCTGCTGAGTCCCTGGGTTAAGTTCAAGTGGTCCTTACAATCTCACTATCAGTGAGAAGGCTGGTGTGTACTTCTGTGTGTGTGTGGGGGTGTGTGTGTGTGTGTGTGTGTGAGAGAGAGAGAGAGAGAGAGAGAGAGAGAGAGAGAGAATATATTAACACTGGAGCCCCGGTGCCCAGATTCGTGCACCGGTGGGGTCCCTTGGCCTGGCCTGCGCCCTCTCGCAATCTGGGACCCCTCAGGGGATGTTGGAGGGCCAGTTTCAGCCAGATTCCCACAGGCCAGGCTGAGGGACCCCACCAGTGCACGAATCCATACACTGGGCCTTTAGTATGCATATAAGATCTTTGGTAAATCTCTTCCTGCCCTCCCCTCTCCCCTCTTCCCTCTGAGATTCATCAGTCTTTTCCATGTTTCCATGCCTGTGGTTTGCGCTCCTGCCTTGAGTGTCTGCCCCCTGGTGATCAGTACACATCATAGCTACCGGCCAGCTGGTTGGCCAGTTGGCCAGTTGCTTAGGCTTTTATATATATAGATTGCATAATGCAGGATTCATATAGTGTGAGCCTTCTACTTGCTTATTTATTATCTTAAGTATGTTAACGTATACTATTTCTTCCCTGTTGCTGCTCTCCATGTGTTTTAGGTTGGTTCAATAATCTATATGTTTTGAGTACTCTAATTTGGTCTGTAAGCTTTTCTGTTCCATTACAGAACTGTTTGCCTGGGGCTTGGAGGTTCCCATTGCATCAAGATCATTTCCCACAACAATCTCTTTCAAGGCTTTGTTTAAATGTCACCTTCTCAGTGGAGCCTACCCTGACCACTCTATTTAAAATTGCAATTCCCATTACTAGCACCCTTACTCTCCTCTATCCTTCTTATCCTTCCCAGACAACATTTTCCTACATTTGTAATTTACTTATTTGTTATGTTCATTGTTTATTGTCTGTCTCTCCCACTAGAAATATAAACCCTCTTGCTTTTTGTCTGTTATTCAGTGATAGTTCCCATTCATAAAATGGTGCCTGAACCATGGTAGGCACCAGAAAAATTTTATTCTTGTGTTGAGTTGTCACAAACCAGGCATGAATAAAGGAAATGGTCTAAGTGCTGGGTGAATACAGGCTGCTGCTCAGAGTTTACAAAGACATGGAAATTAACACCAGCTTCAGCGCTGAGAAACAATGATGAAAAGTGCACAGCCCCAGAAAAGGCTAAACTACCAGGGATAATTTCAGAAAGAAAAATCTAAGGACAACCTCTGGATATATGGAGAATTATTAAATGGAAACTTAGTTCTTGTCATCCATTTCTATTGGACTATTAAAAGAAATTATAGATTTTTAATTGGTATTATCAGATTAAGTTTTTGAAAACACCTCTTTCTAAACTTAGTTGCAAATTCCACTGCTTAAGGGAATAAACAGGGACTAAGCAGATAATTAAATGAAGTAAGAGGAGGGTAAAGAACAGGACGAGATGTGGATTTGGGTGAATTTGGAGAACCCATACCCCATAGCAATCCTTTCTTGGCCTAGAGATGAGATACAAAAATGTAAACCCAATGTTACCACATTCAAGAATGTTCAGAATCTATATTTTTAAGTATGTTTTTAATGATTTCAGAGAGGAATGAAGAGGGAGAGAGAGATAGAAACTTCAGTGAGGAGAGAATCTTCGATTGGCTGCCTCCTGCACAACCCCTACTGGGGATGGAGCCCGCAACCCGAGCATGTGACCAGGAATAGAACCAGTGACCTCTTGGTTCCTGGGTCAATGCTCAACCACTGAGCCACACCCAGCTCAGCCAGAATCCTTTTTTTTTTTTTAATCTCAGTATATAAAACTCTGAGCTAAACAAAATCCATTCATTTGGCCTGCCAGTTTATTGCATCTGGATTCTACTCAAGACTCTCTATCATCTGCTACCAGCCTCCCTTTCCAACCTGTATTACCTCTTTCTCAGCATGGATCTCCCACTCCTTTTAGCCATCTCTACCCTATTCTCTCAATACTCTTATGCAGTCCTACTGTTTCCCTTTGTAGCATAGGACCCACCCTGCCCATCTTTCTAACCCATCTCTCTAATCTTCCATTCTTTAAAGACACACAGATCAAGACCCATCATGTCCTCACAATTTCTCAGTTCACTCTAGTCTACAGTGATGTGTCTTGTAATTTTTATGGCTTTTGTAATACTGCTTTATGAAATCAGATATGTTTCCTATGCATATTAAGCATTGTTCCCCCAACTAAATTGTAAGATTCTCAAAAGTTAGTGTCTGGTACACACAGGCCTTGGTGATAGATAAAGTTTTAATCTGGCCTTTGCCATCTATTATTAATGTGACTTTGAGCTAGTGACTGAACTTTTCTCAGCCTCTGTTTCTTCATCTATAAAATATAAATAATATTTCTTCATAGAGAGGATGCAAAGTTTAAATGAGAAAAATATAAAATGGACATTGTTAATGGATAGAAAGTGTCTGGCACATAATAAAGATTCAACCAGCATTTATTGATTTTATTTCTATAAAAACTCTTTTGTGTGCTCTACAGTGCTTGGTTGTAGGTTTATGCTTATTAGGATATTCACAGTAAATATTTGTTTATTTGTTTCATATACAGAAGATTATTCTGGCAAGAAAGAAAGAAAGAAAGAAAGAAAGAAAGAAAGAAAGAAAGAAAGAAAAGAAAAGAAAGAGACATTTTATGCCTTGATTTAATACTTGGAAATTTCTATCAGAGACTTGGGAACACACAATTCTCTGATGATTCAGTTATGAGTTTTGCCTATGACCAAGACAGTAAGATAAAGAAAATGTTCAGGATTTCCTTCACCCCTGTAATTGTTTATCTAAAGCAGTGGTCCTCAGATAGGGAGGTGGAGGCAAGTTTGCTCCCAGGGAACATTTGACAATGTCTGGAGATGTTTTTTGAATATCACAACTGGTGGATATTACTGGCATCTGATGGGTGCATGCCAGGGAGGCTGCCCAATATCCTTCCATGGAAAGAAGAGCCCTGCCCCCCAACCCCCAGAAAAAAATTATCTGGCCCCAAAAGCCATTAGTGCTGAAGTTGAAAAACCTCAATCTAAAGATTCTCTAAGCCTGAGGTCATCACCATTCTAAGATCTTTCCCTTTGCACAGCTCTCTATTATGCCAAATTCATCAGACGGAGAGCAAGTATTGGCCAAGTAAGTGGTGGGTGATCAGAAGAATCAAAGAGCCAACTCTGGAAGAATTCTCCTCAGTTCAAGGTGCACTGAACCAATGTCAACCCTTTCATTTCCATCACACCAAGGCATCACTGTCAGTGTGTGTGTGAATACAGCTTATTCTCTTCTCAAATAACCTCTCTTATTGCCCCACACAATTAAAAATTGAAGCCAATGTGAAGGACACTGAGTAAAATAAGTCGGGAATCCCAGATGATAATTATGTTAATTTAAGACTTAAAGGGACCAGAACCCTTTGTAAATGTAAACTTATTCTCACAGTTTTCCAGAGACAACTGCTTTTATAAGGTCAAATGTCTATCTTACACTCACACATCGAGGCTGTGAATAAATGTGGTTCTAGCACTGTTCTTCTCTCTCGGAAATTTCCTACATCAGTGGCTTGGTTATTTTTTTTTCTAGTTAAATACAATATAGCTGAATGTTTGTGAATTTTTTTTCTTTATTCTTTCACTTTCTCTTTTCTTTGCCTTTTGTTCCTCCTTTCTTCCACCCCACTTTTTTATTTTCTTTCTTCCTTTGTTGCTTCCTTTCTTACTGTATTTCTCTCTCTCTCTCTCTCTCTCTCTCTCTCTCTCTCTCTTTCTCTCTCTTTCCAATTATAGGGACAAGAAGAAAATTTCTTAGTTATGGTTTCCCCCCTACTCCCCCACACACCCATCTGAGCTCTAGAAATTAATTTATCATCTACTTTTTTTAAACAACATTGTGCTGCCATCTTGTGGTAAATTGAGATATTCAGTTGGTCAAATGAATGCAGAGTTCAAAATTATTGAAACACTTGAAAATGCACATCCATGCACTTGGGACCCTAGTTAAGAAAGAATGGACGTCATCTCACTTCATGGTTTAAGAGCCAAGACCCAGATCTCAGGGCCCCTCAAGCTCCATATTCCTCCTCCCTCCCAAAGCCAGTGATTTCTCCCAGGAAGAAGGCAAACTTATTAGTCACAACATGAGTATAGAAAACTCTTGAGTATAGGAAAACCTTTATCACAGGTCCATGGCATGTTTTATGTCTTTAGAAGAAACTTCTCAGATTTGAGTATTCAAAATTACTTTCTCTCAAGTCATCCCTGTAGACCTACTGATTAACATTGGGGATCAGTACGACTATATTAACATGTTAGATCTACTTATATTAGCATAGGGAATTGCCCACTTAAATCATGATGTTGATGTTAACCTAAATTAGTAGCCAAAAGTCAAATACTTTGGAAAAGACAGAAAATGACACAAAAAGCATAATATTTTTAAAGGTCAAAATAATATTTGTCAATAAAACAATACAAATGTCTATTCCCTTATTGTGGCAGCTGAGTTACACAAAATACAAAGTTGATATTTAATGAAAGCTCTAGACAGTCTAGATCCCTCAGGTAATACTAGGACCTCGAGGTCAGCAAGTCCAGAGCAGAATTGACTCATCAATTTTTCTCATCACCACACACACACACATGCACACTATGGTCTCTGGCTACAGCCAGAATTACCATCGAAAATACAGATCTGGTCATATCTCTATCTTTTTCTGTAATTGATGCATAATTGACATACAATATCCTATTAATTTCAGATGTACATCATAGTGATTATATATTTATGTTTATTATAAAATGATGCCCACATTAAGCTGAGTTACCATCTGTCACCATATAGTCATTACAGTATTATTTATTATATTCCCTAAGCTATACATTACATCCCCAAGACTTATTTATTTTATTATATACTAGAGACCCCGTGCACGAATTTGTGCATGGGTGGGGTCCTTCAGCCTGGCTGGTGATCGAGGCCTATCGGGGAGCCAGCTGGCCGGGA
>NW_005354291.1:14298880-14305097 GCF_000412655.1 Myotis brandtii
GTGCACGGGGGAGCGGGGGTGGTCCCTCAGCCAGGCCTGCACCCTCTCCAATCTGGGACCCCTTGGCGAATGTCTGACTGCCGGACATCCCTCTCGCAATCCAGGACCACTGGCTCCTAACCGCTGGCCTGCCTGCCTGATCACCCCTAACCACCTCTGCCTGCCCGCCTGATGCCCCTAACTGCTACCCTGGCAGCCTGATCACCCCCTAACTGCTCCCCAGCTGGCCTGATCACCCCCTAACTGCCCCCCTGCTGGCCTGATTGCCCCTAACTGCCCTCCCCTGCCGGCCTGATCACCCCTAACCACCTCTGCCTCAGCCCCTGCCACCGTGGCTTTGTCTAGAAGACATCTGGTCTAATTACCATATTACCCTTTTATTAGTATAGATTATATCTTTATCTACTGCTTCCATATCTTGGCTTTTGTAAATAATGCTACAATAAACATGCTTCAGATAAATATACAGAAGTGGAATGCTGGATCATATGATAGTTCTATTCTTAATTTTCTGAGGAAACTCCAGAAAATTTTCCATAGTGCCTGCACCATTTTACATTCCCACCAACAGTGTAAGAGGGTTCCCTTTTCTTCACATCCTCCTAACATTTGTAAACTCCATTAGTTTTTGCTTATCTGGGAAACTCTTTATCTCTTTCAATTATGAGTAATAACCTTGCTGGGTAGAATATTCACAGTTATAATTTTTTCATTTTAGCATTTTAAGTAGTTCTTGCTACTCCCTTGTATCTGCGAAGTTTCTGTTGAAAAATCAGCTGCTAGTCTTATGAGGTTTCCCTTGTATCTGACTAGTTGTTTTGTTTTCTTTTTTCTTTCTTTCCTTTCTTTCTTTTTTTTTCTTTTTTATCCTCACCCAAGGATATTTTTTCATTGATTTTTAGAGAGAATGGAAGAGAGAGAGAGAAAAACAGAGAGAAATATCAATGTGAGAGAAACACATGGATTGGTTGCCTCCTGTATGCAACTGTGGTACATGCCTTGACTCTGAATCAAACCTGGGACCCTTTGGTCTGCAAGCCAACACTCTATCCACTGAGCCAAACTGGCTAGAACTGTTTTGTGGTTTTTTTTCTTGATGTCTTTAAGATTCTCTTCTTATCTTTAAATTTTGCCATTTTAATTATAATGTTTTGGTGTGAATTTCTTTGGGTTCCTCTTCTTTAGGACTTTTTGTGCTTCCAGGACATGGATGTTAAGGAAGTTTTCAGCCATTATTTCTTAAAATAAGTTTGATGCCCTTTTCTCTCTTCATCTTCTGAGATTCCTATAATGTGACTGTTAGTAAGCTTGATGTTGTCCCAGAGACCCCTTAAACTCTCTTTATGTTTTTAATTTTTTTGTTGTTGCTGTTCTGATTGGGTGGTTTTTCTCTAGTCTGTCTTCCAGATGGTTGATCCATTCTTCTGTATCATCTAATAGGCATTGATATCCTCTAGCTGGGTATTCTACAATACTTTTCCAATTTAATTCAGTTCTGACACTGTCTTCCCGGAGGTAGCATCAGATCTTTCTTTTAGTAATTTTATTCTTCAGCTCTAATTGTTTTTCTTTATTCTTCTCTATTTGTTGAAGTTCTTACTATTTTCCTCCATTTTTCTCCCAAGTTCAGTGAGCATCTTTTTGACCAGTACTTTGAACTCTTTGTCAAATTACTTATCAATGTTTCATTGGGGATTTTTCAGAGGCTTTATCTTGTTTTTGTTGTTTTGTTTTGTTTTGTTTTGTTTTTTCATTTTGGGCATCTTCTTATGTCTCCTCATTTTATTTCAGTTCTGTGTTTGTTTCTATGAAGTAGGCAAAACAGCCCCCTCTTCTGCTCATGAAGGAGTGGCCTTCTATAGGAACAACCGTTGGGTAGATGGTGTGCCAGTTGGCTTTGGCAGACCAGCTGGAGCAGGCACAAATGGGGGGTGGGTTGAGGAAGCTCCCAGGATGCACAGTGTTAGGGCCTCCTTGGTGGGATAACTGGATCAGGTGCAAGACAGGGGGTTTCCTGAGAAATCCACAATGGGGTCACCCATAGGGGATGGCTGGAGCTGCTGTGAGCATTGGCAAGTCAGCCAGAGCATCTGGACCATGCTCCCACTCATGCTATGAAGGTGGAGGGGGGACGTAAAAAATGCCAAGACCAAGCCATGTTTAGAAGCTTGGAACTTTGAGCCCCACTCCACCTACCCCCAACATTTATCTACAGAGGGGAGAGGGGCTAGAAATTGAGTTAACAATTCACTATGCCTATATGATGAAGCCTCTAAAAAAAATCAAATTTTGAGGTTCATAGAGCTTCTAGGTTGGTGAACATATCCATGTACTAGGAGGGTGATACACCCCAACTCTATGGGACAGAAGCTCCTGTCTTTGAGACCCTATCTGACCTTACCCTACGTATCTCTTCATCTAGCTGTTCATCTGCATCCTTTATCATATCTTTCAATAAACTGGTAAACATGAGTGTTTTCTTGAGTTCAATAAGCTATTCTGGCAAATAATCCAATCCAAGAGGGAGGGAATCATGGAAACATCTGTTGTGTAGCAAAGTTGGAAAGAAGTTGTGGGTAACCTGGGGACATTATTACTTGCAATTGGCATCTGCAATGGCCGAGGGGCAGTCTCGTGGGACTGAGCCCTTAACCTCTGAGATCTGATGCTACCTCCGGGAAGACAGTGTCAGAACTGAATTAAATTGGAAAAGAATTGTAGAATACCCAGCTGGTGTAACAGAGAATTGCTCAGTGTGGGGAAAATCCCCCACACATCTGGTGACCAGAAGTGTCAGAAGTGCTTTGAGTATGAGAGTAAAGGAGAGAAACACAGAAGGGAAAACTGGGTGGTATTCTATTCACCATCACAGCCAGGAGCCCAAACCATAAATTGGACATAGTTATATAAATTCTGTTGGAATTCTAGAAGTTCTATATTATGTCAATTTTAGATATCTGTGATATATTTGCTATGTGTCTTCTATATTTGTGGAATGCAATAAATAATTTAAAATCAAAAGGGCTTGAGAACTTGTCTTCAGAGATGACTAGAAAGAGAAGAAGCTGGGGGGTGTGGGGAGGGCCTGGCCCTCAGGGGACAGTAAAGGTCGGGAAGCAGCTGAGTCACTGGAGCCTGCGGTAAAGGAAGAACCCAGAGGTGTGTGCTTGAAAGAGGCCCAGGAATGAGTAAGAAGGAGAGAAGCTGTACAAAGTTTTCTGACAGGTGCAGCACTGGAAAGGGCGGAGCTGGGGTTCACACCTGGGTGGGAACACTACCAAACCTCTCAAAACCTGTTTCCCATAAAGGACAGGCTGGCGGATGTCAGGTTTGCTCTGTGAATGGTGTACTGATTGTAAAAGGGTCCAGGTCATTTGAAAGTACAGTTGCCCTTGTTTAGGGCCACATGGACAGTGGCATCGGATAAAGTGGCATCTGTCACCAGTTCTTTGTCTTCAAAACTGAAGACTGGTGGCCACCAGACTGTGCAACTGACTCAAAGGTGAGTCACCGTCAACTAAAGCAATAGACTGTATTTCACAGATTAATCTTGTACGTTTTGTGTATTTATTGCACAATACACTTGTGCATTAAAGGGAAATAACTGTGGAGGCACTCCAGTACCAACCTTTCTGCTACAGCAACCTCCAGGAAAGAATTCGAGCTTGTCCACAACCATCTTATTCTCTCTGTAAATAAACTTCCTTGCATCTACTGCAATGCCTGAGTGGTTTTCTCTCTTCTCCCATTTGCCTGGCAAAATCCAATCCCGGTGAAATCCAACCCTTCATCACT
The DNA here is from genome assembly GCF_000412655.1 of Myotis brandtii. NCBI lineage: Eukaryota > Metazoa > Chordata > Mammalia > Chiroptera > Vespertilionidae > Myotis > Myotis brandtii. Next base: position 14,302,676 of record NW_005354291.1, read on the forward strand.
CTCTGCCTGCAACCTTGCAGCTGCACGTGGCTGGAAAAACTGCCCAGTCGTGGCAAATGTTCTTCTTTTAAATTGACGGCAGCAAATGTCTAAGTGTCTCTTCAGCCCATGGTAGCCCAAGCAGCTATACCACATTTCCCTGATCAGCTCATCTTGTAACCTTTCAGATGAGTTCACATCTGCAATCTCTTTCCTCCTTCTCCTCCTTCTTTCTCCAATCTTCCTTATTTTCTTCCCCTTCCTCATTTTCAGCTGAAAGCTTTGCTTCCCATTTCACAACAAAAGTTGAAGCAACAGAAAAGAAATGCCACACAAAGCCACCGCCACATCCACCCACCCACCTACATCTGTGCTCAAGTAATTTGCCTTCCATTCTACAACTCTAGATGTACAGTCTATGGTCTAATCTATGGCCAACTTGTCCACCATGTCCCCTCCTTTTCACCTCCTCCAGGACACCATTATCCCCTTTATCTCATACACCATTATTTTGCCTCCTCTATGGGATCAGTCCCATACATGCTGCAATATCCCCACCATTACACACACACACACACACACACACACACGCACGCAGGATCAGTCCCATACATTCTGCAATATCCCCACCGTTACACACACACACACACACACACACACACACGCACGCACGCACGCACGCACGCATATCCCATGCAGCGCTTCTAGGATACAGCAAAAATTCTTAAGAGTTTTTAATAAATTGATGATCTCCACTTCCTCTCCTCTCATGCTCTCTTGTACACACTCCAATCGGGCTCTTCCCTGACCATGCCACTGAAACAGTCCTTGTTAAGGTCAGCAACCTCCATGTGGTTAGCTCAGTGGTCACAGTCTTCTTGGTGATCTACCAACATTTTCTGCTGTTCATTTCTGCCTTCTTGAAACACTTAACTTGGCTTATAGGGCATGACTTCCTACTGGCTCTCTTCTGAACTCACTGGCATCTCCTTTGTAGTGTCCACTGAGCATCATCCTCACATACCTGACCTCTGGATGTTGGAGTGCCCCGGGACACAGTCCTCTGACCTCTTTTATTTTCAGGCTACATTCACTTCCTACGTGAATTTAGTTTCCAATGTTGCTATAAGCCAGGAACTCCCACAGTGACATCTCCAGCCAGACCTCTCTTCTGAATTCCAGCCCCCTAAATATGTCTGTTGGACATCTCGCATAACCCATGGATCATAGTAGTTCTGTGTTTGGCCTCCAGAATCCATCTATGAGGGCAGACCAGCTCTTCCACTTAGTAGACATACGTGGAGAAACGTGTGGACATGTGAAGCCTGAGTTCTATTCTTAGGAAGGCTGCCCTGCAAGGTTGACCCCAGTTGGCATCTGGGAACTTAAACTTCAAAAGGGTTCCCTCCATTTCCAAAACTGATAAGAGTGGCTCCTTGTGCCTCATCTGTGCAAACAATATGATTTATGCTGAACCCCTTCTTTCCTCTGGGAGTTGGAATTTTGATACAGGCTGGGCAGAGGCTGCCTATGCAACCAGCCTCCATACAAAACCTGGGCACAGAGTCTCTAACGAGCTTCCCTGGTAGTCACTTTTCGCATGTGTTGTCACAACTGGTTGCTGGGGAAATTAAGTACCTCCCGGTGACTGCCCTGGAAGACAACTCTTGAAAGCTTGTGCCTGGTTTCCCTTGACCTCGCCTTTTCCCTTTGTTCATGTGCTTTGTGTCTTTGCACTGTAATAAGTCACAGCCATAGCTATGACTACATGCCGAGTCCTGTGAGAGAGTTGTTCTAGCAAATCGTCAGACCCGGGGGCAGTCTCAGAGACGCCCAGCACACAGGTATCTCTGGACTAGTCACTGCATCTTTCTGTGCTTTGGCTTCCTCATCTGTAAATTGGAATAATAATGGCATCCAACTCATAGGGCTGTTGGGAGGATTAAGTGAGTTAATACACGTAAAGAACTTAGAACAGTGCCTGGCTCATGGTAAATACCCCAAAAATATTATATTATCTCAAACACAAATGTCCAAGAATGTACAGTTAGGTAATACAGGAGCTGGGGTAAGAACCTGAATATTCCTGACTTTTGTATCTGACTGTGAAGGTTATACTTTTGTCATTTCTCAAACATTTAAGTTACTTGGGACTTTACATTTACATACATTCACCTGTCTGAAAAAATTCTGTAAGTCATGTAATGTTTTACCTATAGAATTCCAAGCTCATCAGTTTGTTTTCCTGAATAGCCACATAAATAGTTATATGATAAATTCACTCTATCTACACTAATAAAAGACAAAGATGCTGTTTGGGGCATACCTTTGTTATGCCCCAAACCACACCCACCAGCCAATCGGAGCGACTATATGCAAATTAACCCAACCAAGATGGCAGCCGGCAGCCACGAAGCTGGAGCAAGCAGGAGGCTTGGTTGCC
>NW_005354291.1:14305498-14312266 GCF_000412655.1 Myotis brandtii
GACCCGGGGGCAGTCTCAGAGACGCCCAGCACACAGGTATCTCTGGACTAGTCACTGCATCTTTCTGTGCTTTGGCTTCCTCATCTGTAAATTGGAATAATAATGGCATCCAACTCATAGGGCTGTTGGGAGGATTAAGTGAGTTAATACATGTAAAGAACTTAGAACAGTGCCTGGCTCATGGTAAATACCCCAAAAATATTATATTATCTCAAACACAAATGTCCAAGAATGTACAGTTAGGTAATACAGGAGCTGGGGTAAGAACCTGAATATTCCTGACTTTTGTATCTGACTGTGAAGGTTATACTTTTGTCATTTCTCAAACATTTAAGTTACTTGGGACTTTACATTTACATACATTCACCTGTCTGAAAAAATTCTGTCAGTCATGTAATGTTTTACCTATAGAATTCCAAGCTCATCAGTTTGTTTTCCTGAATAGCCACATAAATAGTTATATGATAAATTCACTCTATCTACACTAATAAAAGAGGGACCCCCCAAGTGCACCGGGCCTCTAGTTAGAATATAAGTGCAAGTCATACCTTTGTTATGCCCCAAACCATACCCACCAGCCAATTGGAGCGACTATATGCAGATTAACCCAACCAAGATGGCAACCGGCAGCCACGAAGCTGGAGCAAGCAGGAGGCTTGGTTGCCTGGGCGATGGAGAAAGCCAAGCTTCCTGCCGGCCCTGAGCCAGCTGTGGCCTCAGCTCATGGCAACAAAGTTTCAATTATAGAAGACAAATAAATCCCAGATACCTGCTTCCAGCCAGCCTCCACTGGGAGCTTGGGTGGCTGGGGGCCATGGCCAGCCTGCAAACAGCCATCAGCCCCTCACCCAGGCTGGCCAGGCACCCAAGCGGGACCCCCACCCTGATCCGCGACACCCTTCAGGGCAAATCAGCCGGCCTCCACCCATGCACCAGGCCTCTATCCTATATAATAAAAGGGTAATATGCAAATTGTCCCTAACAGCAGAAAGACTGGGAATGATTGGTCACTATGACACACACTGACCACCAAGGGGCAGACGCTCAATGCAGGAGCTGCCCCCTGGTGGTCAGTGCACTCCCACAGCAGGAGCTCTGCTCAGCCACAAACCAGGCTGCTGGCTGCCAGTACAGTGGTGGTGGTGGGAGCCTCTCCCGCCTCCTCAGCAGCACTAAGGATGTCTGACTGCAGCTTACATTGACCTTGCTACTTAGCAATAGGAGGTACCCACCCAACAGCAAACAGCTTCCTCCAGACATCAGGAAATTCTAGACAGGACTTCTAGCTCACATATCAAAGAGAAAGATAGGGAGGGAGGGAGGCTCATTAATTTTGATTAAGCTTGCCTCAGTGTACCCCACATTGTCTCTCTCAGGTCTTTCTCCAAAACCTCCCATCTTGTTGGCCAAGGCCAGGCATGGCACAATTTACACAAACCATCTACTCACTTCTTTGTATGAAATATTTGAGACTATTTCCTCTGTGACTCAACTCTCCCTGGCACTTTTCTGTAATTGAGGAAGCAGGCTGACCAGATTCTAAAACTTATTCTTTAGGGAAATATTATCCATGTGGTCATTTGTACCTGCCTCTCAAATAAGGAATTCCAAGCTATGAGTTTTCCTTCACCTGAGTTCCTCTCTTTCTGTGTTAGGCAGGTGGCTGGGTGCACAGAATCAATGTTGGAGCCTTTCAGTTATTTTTATAGACAGTAGAGGGCACCTGGGAGGTGAGGAAAGGAGTTCAGGTGTCAACCTGAGGACAAACTTATTTATAAAACATCATGGTTATCTCCAGAAGTAAGATGCTACTGAAGTTTGAGTTTAGACTATAATAGTATTTTTTTAAATTTTTATTTATTGGTTTGAGAGAGAGAGAGAGGAAGGGCGAAAGAGAAACTTCAATTTGTAGTTCCATCCACTTATGCATTCACTGGTTGACTCCAGTATGTGTCCTGACTAGGGATCGAACCCCTAACCTAGACTATAATGTTTTGAGTAATGAATCAAAGATAAGTTTGTACTGGTTCTAGCAGGTCCTGATTCCTGCCCTTCTCCGCTTCCATCTAGTCTCAACATTGCAGCCAATGATCCTTTACAAACATAAGTCAAAATGGGTCACATCTGTGTTCAGACCTTTTCAATGGCTCATATTCTGCATAAAAACAACAAGGCCTTGGGTGGCCTACAAGCCCCTGGATGACTTTCCCTTACTTATTCTCTGATCTCAACTCTGTCCTGCTCGCTCTGCTGCAGCCCATGCTGCTCCTCAGACTGGGTTTTGTTCTAGCTGTTACCCATCCTAGATCTCCTTCCTCAATACACACATGGTGGCCCCTGGCTTCTTACAGTCTGTGCTCAACCCCTGGCACTGCTGATTCCCTTCACCCTGCTTTACTGTTCTCCACAGCACTTATCACCTCCCGACACGCTATTTATTTATTCTATGGTTATTTCTTGTCACTCTCCCTCACCAGAATCTCAGCCCTGAGAGGGAAGGACGTCGCCTGTTTTGTTCATTGCCTAATCCCCAGAACCTAGAACAGTTTGGGGTCCCTGGTAGTGGATATTCAAACACTCAATGTTGTCCCTGTTTCAAAGTGATCTCATAGTCACAAATGGATTTCCAAGCATTTAGTACCCAGAACAGAGTCTGAAATAAGTCAGTGAAAAAGCCAGAGGAATATAGACATCCCTTGAGAATGACTTTGTATATAGAACCGTGAATATCTCTCAACACTGCGTTGGTAACTAACTGAGTGTTAAAGGATCCTGACATTACTTCAATAGGAAGCTGCAAATCTAGAGGTACAGCTTTATGGAGGCATTCAGGTGCTGATACTAGAATTTCCGAGCGCTAATTTTTTTTTCTTTCAGTTAAATTAGTTTCTCTGAAAACTGGAAAATCCAGCTCACATTTCAGTTAAGGTCAAGGATGCATATGAGTAGCACAGGTTTAAAATATCCTCTCCCATCATTCCCATATTTGTCAGCTGAAGGTCTTTGATCTTTGTTTCAGAAGGATGAGTCATTACTGTAACGTGAACATGACTTTGAGGCTAGGTTTTGGTAGGGAGAGGGAGAGGGACGGAAAGAACTGGAGAAGTCGACATCTAGTTCAACGATTCTGTCTGGTTCAGTGAGCATTCACTACTCACGTTGAGTGCATCAAACAGGACGCCAGGCACAGGGATAGATTAGAAATGAGATGTGAGAATGAACATGAGGAGGTCACGGTGATGTGCTGGGGTCAGTGCTGTGAGAGTCATACTGCCCTGGATGAGGGGGAGGAACTTTCCTCAGGTGCTGGCCCTGAAAAGAACTGGAGAAGTAGCCATCTAGTTCAACGATTGAGCATTCATTACTCACGTTGAGTGCATCAGACAGGACGCCAGGCACAGGGATAGATTAGAAATGAGATGTGAGAATGAACATGAGGAGGTCACGGTGATGTGCTGGGGTCAGTGCTGTGAGAGTCATACTGCCCTGGATGAGGGGGAGGAACTTTCCTCAGGTGCTGGCCCTGGTGCTCTGGACTGAAATGTCATGTCCAAAATTGCTTTATTGGCCGAGTCTTTTGCTAAGACGAGCATAGGCTTTAGAATCAAAAGGACTTGGGTTTGAATGTAGGTTTCATCAATCATTAGCTGGGCAACCTTGGGCAGTTTATTGAACTATCCTGAGTTCATGTTCCTCATCTTTAAAATGGGGATGATTGACACTCGACCTTACAAGCAGAGAAGAGTACAGCATGAGCGTTAAGACTGCACCTTGAGTAGCTGTGTCTAAATCCCAATTCTGTGATTTAGTAGGCATGTGCCTGCATAAGTTCTTAATGTATTTATAGATGCAAATCAGTAATAGGGATAGTTATATACCACATGATGATTTTTTTAATTTAAATTAAATTTCAATTTATGTTTTTAGAGCAGTTTATATAAGGTTCACAGCAAGATTGAACTGAAAATACTGAGTCTCCTCACACATGCACAGTCTCCTCCACCATCAACATCCCCCACCAGAGTGATACACTTGTTACAATTGGTGAACCACCATTGACACATCATAGTCCCCTGGAGTCCACAGTTCACATTGCAGTTTATTCTTGGTGTTGTACAGTCTATGGGTTTTGATAGATGTATAATGACATGTATCCATCATTAGGGTATCATACAGAATATTTTCATTGCCCTAAAAATCCTTTGTGCTTTGCTTATTCATCCCTTCCTCCCTCCAACCAGGCAACCCATGATCATTTTACTGTCTCCACAGTTTTGCCTTTTCCAGAATGTCATGTAATTGGAATCATACAGTATGTGGCCTCTCGAATTGGCTTCTGTCACTTAGTAATATGCATGTAAGTTTCCTCCCTATAACTATCCCTGTTTTCATGGCTTGCCTTTTCCAGAATGTCATGTAATTGGAATCATCAGTATGTGGCCTCTCGAATTGGCTTCTGTCACATAGTAATATGCATTTAAGTTTCCTCCCTATAACTATCCCTGTTTTCATGGCTTGACAGCTCATTTCTTCTTACACTGAATAATATTCCATTGGCGGGATATACCACAGTTTATTTTATCCATTCTTCCATTGAGGACATTTTGGTTACTTCCGAGTTTTGACAATCATGGATAAAGCTGCTATAAACATCTACGTGCCGGCTTTTGTGTGAACATAAATTTTTCACTCATTTGGGTAAACACAAAGAAGTACAATTGCTAGATTGTATAAAAGGATTGGCCACAGGTGAGCATTTATCATCAAATTTAGATCCATCTTCAAACTAATATATACATAGTTACAGTAGGGAAGAGTGAGAAATATTTTTTATGATTTAAAATGTTTCTTCAGTTTAGCCTTGTAGAAGTAGTTATAATTAATATAATAAGAACTCATACATGTGCTTATTTACATTCTTCCTTTTCTATAATAGCTTATCTCAATTGAAAACTTTCAGATCAAACAGCCAATTAAACTTTCAGTACATCTTCTAAACTAAGAATGTGTTACACATACTTAACACACCACCAATTATATTTGCTGTGTCCTGATTCTTTGAAAATTGGTATACCGTATGTGTTTGAGTGATAAATTTTTATTAACCATAAGATTCAACAAACTAAAATGCTGGTTTTCCGATCATATTAGAAAACCAAGTTTAATGCCTCCAGTGCATAATAAAGTTGAAGCTGATGGCATTTTTGTGTCATAGGTAATGATGAGTTCCACTACCTCTTAAGAAAGGAGGCTGGGAACTTTCTTGATCTAAAGCAGACAGCATCAGTAGGGGCCTGGGGTCCAGAAATTTCAAATCAGCTGATGAGTTTGAGGCCAGAATTTATTCCTTCCCAAAAATATTTTGTTTAAATTAATATGTGTATTATGTATCATGTCATTAAAGGATTTTTCTTCTGAGGTCAAGAATAGCCCTCAACCAAATATAAAGGTTCATAGTCATTTACAAAGGACTTACACATTCCTGTTTCCTCTCCGTCCATCTGTGAACATTAACTAAACTCAGAAACTGCATTCAAACAAAAGTGTGCCAAGTCCTTGTGAATGGGAGAGTTTCCAAGAAAGTACTAAAAATGCATATTTAATAAATATATTCCCCTCACGGAACACTAAAACATGGCAATTCATATATTCATCCATTTATTTAACAATAAGTTTTGCTGTATTTTATTCTTATTGAGATATTCTTATTGAGGTAACACTATATTTTAGAGTACATAATAAACATTTCAGTTTTACAAATTATGCAAGTATACAAATTATGCTGTATGTGAAACTGTTTAAGTATAGCCGTCCAAGTGCATTTAGAAGAATCCATGACCTCCCTTAAAGTTCTCATCTACTAACTCTACTCTCTTCGGAAAACATGTACTTTAGGAAAAAAATATTGTTTAATAAGTCTACATCACAACTCCCTATTGTTTTTTGAGAAAGTGATTTGTGAAGGAACAAAAGTAAAAACAGTTGCTTCAATTACAGTTGAAACTATTTTTGTCCTTCTCATCCTGGTGCCATACTGCCTCCAGGTGGCGCCAGAGTACCGCAGATTTCTACCAACAAGTAAAGCAAGAGGAAACAAAATTCGTTTTTCTGACATGGGCGCTGCATGGAGTGCAGTTATGTACATACAGATGTAGATTGTGGCTTGTTCATCTATGTTTTATTTTTCACCATCTTTAAAAATTGCATTTTAATATATTCAATAATCTGGCCCTAACTTTCTGTAACTATCAGCTTTCACATGCATATTTCTTATCGTCCAAGTTAAAATATAAGCTCCTTGGGGGCAGGTTCCATTTCTCTTTGTGTATTTCCCCAACTCCTAGCTAAATACAGTAAATGCTCAGGAGTCCTTGATAAGTTTTAAAACAATGCAGAAAAATGATGCATCACAATTTAAAACTGAAAAGCCAGGGGCTTCTGTGATTATTGAAACTCCAGCAGAGTGAAAAACCGGGCAAAAGTTATTTAATGAATTTGAAATGTGTAAATTGAATTGTGCAATTTAAAATGCCCTTGATGTGGTGGTGGTCATTGTATTTAATTTCAAAATGCTATTTTTATAGCAATAATCTCCCCCCAGCGCTTCTAGGAGTTCACTTTCCAGTTGACAGCAGAAATCCAGAGTATGTACATCTGCGTGTTGTACCCCAACAGTGTGCAGTGCAGAGCAGATCCTCTGTACTGAGTAGATGGATGAGTGATAAGAAAGTCTTCAGCCCTAGCTAGTTTGGCTCAGTGAATAGAGCA
>NW_005354291.1:14312317-14360583 GCF_000412655.1 Myotis brandtii
GGGTTGCAGGCTCCATCCCTAGTAGGGGGCGTGCAGGAGGCAGCCCAATCAATGATTCTCTCTCATCACTGATGTTTCTATCTCTCTCTCCCTTCCTCTCTGAAATCAATAAAAAATATTTTTTTTAAAAAGAAAGTCTTCAATGTCAGTTTCAATTAGGAAGTGGTCTTTTTAAAAATATATTTTTATATGATCAATTTTTTAAATTTATTTTTATTGAATTTAGTGGGGTGACATCAGTTAATAAAATTTTGTATATTTCACGGGTATAATTCTATAATACATCATCATGTGTTGTGTCTCCTTCCATCACCATTTACCCTCTCCCTTTATCCTCTCTTACCTCCCCCCACCCCTTTGCCCTCTGGTAATCACCATACTATTGACTGTATATGAGGCTGCTTTTTTTGTTTGTTTTTGCTTAATCCCTTCACCTTTTCCACCCAGCCTCCTGTCTCCTCCCCTCTGACAGCCATCAATCTGTTCTCTGTATCTAAGAATCTGTCTCTATTTTGTTTTAGTTTCTTTTGTTCATTAGATTCCACATATTAGTGAAATCATATGGTATTTGTCTTTCTCTGACTGGCTTATTTCACTTAGCATAATACTCTTCAGGTCCATCCATGCCGTCACAAAAGGTAAGATTTCCTTCTTTTTTTATGGCCAAGTAGTATTCCAGTATGTAAATGTACCGCAGCTTTTTTATTCACTCATCTACTGGACAATTAGGCTACTTTTAAATCTTGGCTATTGTGAATAAAACTGCAATGAACATAGGGATGTATATATTTTCTTGAATTAGTATTTCAGGTTTATTTGGATATATTCCCAGAATTAGAATTGCTGAGTCATAAGGCAGTTCCATTTTTAATTTTTTGAGTTAAATCCATACTACTTTCCACAGTGACTATACCAGTCTGCAGGAAGTTGTAAGCCTTTAAACAAGTTGCCAAGTGTGTTTCCTTATGCATTGTTATATACAGTAATCTATTTATATTTCCAAAATTTTTCTTACATTACCTAATGTCTCTCTCTATATATAGATCACATTTACCCAAAAGTTTCACACTTTTTTCTTTCAAGTGGTTCATATCTTCTCAATAGGTCATATAATTAATGAGACTTTGGAAAAATTCAGGACTACATTTCAAAGAATAATTTTTGCTGTATATGAGTGTATTATAAAAATTTCACAGTTTAACAAATTATGCAAACACAAATTACACTATATGTGAAACTGTATTTAAACATATTATATCTGACCAAGCGCATTTACAACGATTCATGACATATTCCTTTATGTTGAACATGTTCTCTTAACTCATTAAATCCCTAAAAGATGATTCGCTACTAGCCAGCTAGGGTGGGGAAGGGTGTGGGGTTAATCATTTAATAAACTATGAATCAGACTCTGGGCTCAAGTTAGCTGAGCTTTTCTTTCCATAGCACACTGAGATTTAAGCTGTATTCAGCAAATATGGATGCATCTGCCTTCAAATATTAAATATTTATCCTCTGGGATGGAGCCTTAAGAAGCACTGCTTCTTGGTCACACAGGTTCAAAACCAAATGAGTAAAGTTTCCTTGAGATTTGGGAGGGGTGGGGATGCAATGATGGAGTGCTTTAGATGTGAAATTGCATTGGGTGGGGCTATGGGAAGGCATTGGTGGCTCCTGGAGAGAAATGCATCATAAATGAGAGAAATGAATAGGCTATTGAGCCATCCTGCCTTCAAATATTGAAACACTGTTCTTATTTTGGTTATTTCAGGAAATCCCTGAACAATGCAGCTAAATTCAGATAAACTCATATAAAAGGATATATAGAATATATTCTCTAACCAGCCTTTCTTCCTGTTTAATTTGATATTTTAATATTAATTATACAGTCTTTTAGTATTGTTTTATAGTCTTGATTTTGAAGAAAAATAAGTCTTGCTTGAAATGAAGACAGTTTCATGGAGTTTTTCAAAAGGCACCTCTCCCACAAATTCTGCTCCTCCCCAAGCAAGGATATTACAAACATGAGAATAAATGGTGTTGAAAATGCTGGGGAAAGACGGGCGCCTATTGGTGGAGGGACTTGGTTAATTAGAGCACAGCTCCTTAAGTAGGAGTGATGGGTGAGGTCATCTGTGTACTGTGGGCACTTCCTCCAGAATATGTGGTTTTCCTTTAAGATTCAGGGTCACTGAAAGCCTGATTAGTAAAAATATGTATTCTTTACCTGAGAGAATTTTTAAATGGATCATTAGGATGCAAGTGCAAATACAGAGGTTTCTAGCGAGCACAGACCTCACCGTAGCTTTCTTCCTGCCGTAGCCTCTTGTGTTGTTTTTGATATTAATCCCAGCCTTTCCCACCCTCCCCCTTTCTCAGTGAGCACAGACAATGGGTCTCAGACATTTGGACGCACTTGTCAAAGAAGCCCATGGCTGGGCCCACCTGAGACTTCTGAAGGGGAAGCTCTGGGAGTGGGGATGGGGATCTCCATTTTGAACAACCCACAGGCTCTCTTCCCACAGCTAAGTACCAGTGAGAGCAGCAGCCTGTTTTTCCTCCTACTCTCATTCCTCTGTCAACTGCCCTTGACAAAGGAGGGAGTGACTTATCAGGGTGCTTCTCAAATGTTACTGCGAACTGAATCACTGGGGAATCACTGGTTTCATTGGTCTGGGGTGGGGCCTAAAGCTTCTGCATTTCCAACAAGCTTCCAGGTGGTACTGATGCTACTGGTCCTCAGACCACGCTTTGAGTAACAAGGATCTGGGGCAAGAAATCTGTGACCTTTTACAGAATTTGGCCCAAGCCTGCCCCCACCCCCTGCCCACTACTACCTCCACTCCCTACCCTACCTCACCCCCATCGTCCCACTGAAGAAAACCTCATCCTACCTAATGTAACACTGAAATATGTCCCTACTTGGACTTTTTAAAATTGTGGATTTGCTTGTTGGGCAATAAACTCTGAAGGCTGAACAGGCATTTTTCAGGACACAACGGTAATCAAATAAAACTTGCAGCAAAATGAGCTATCATTTCACAATGTCTCGTCAATAATGCACCGCATGGCAATTAGGCCACACCATTGCCATAATTAATATTGCTTTTAGTCACATCACACCTATAGATTTCCTCTTCTCATTTGGTCATTTTTCTCCCGATACACAATCATGTTCTCACTCACCTGATGATGTAAGTTTAAACCAGAGTGCGGATGATTTTGTGATGTCATTTTGTTTTTGGCATGCAAATGGTTTAGGAAAATAGAGGTGTTTGGAAGGTAAATTATTAAAGAGAAGAAAACAGTCTGAGAAAGTTAAAACTGAAACTTCCCAGATTCACAATTTCGTCTTGACTTTTCCCTCATGAGTGCCATTGAATGACAAAGCTACTTCCATGATAAATGGTGAACTTGAACATCTTCAGAAAGCAGATTTTGACACTGCTGCCAACAGAGAGTAGGGAAACACCCATATAAAAGAAACTCTGCCCAAACATATTTAATGTCTCACATGGATGATTAGGGTTGGGAGGTAAAGAAGGAGAAAAATGACCATAGAAACAAAACCTGTAGGTTCTGCCTAGACCTACAGTGGATGGAGGGATGAAAGGATGCAGGCCCATCACTGCAAGGGAAGGGCACTGTCAAGTAAAACCAAAGAAAATTTTTAAAAAATGGTAACCTTCATTTTATTGGTAATATTTTCTTCCCAAGATTTCATTTTAGCAACCTACTCTGGCCAGAAGATGAGAACAAGAAGAAATGAATGGTTTATCCAGTTGAAGGGTAGCATTTATGAGATGCTGTTATTACCATACACTAGACTCTACTCCTGGTGACCCTATGAATGAGTGAGGTTCCCCCATGCCCTGTCCTCAGCAGCCTGCTCAGCTCCTGTAGACTCGTGCCTGTGGCTTCTTTTATGGAATCAATCCATCGCATATTTGCTCTTCCTCTTTTCCTGCAGCCTTCTATTTTCCCAGCATTATTATCTTTTCCAAAGAGCCCTGCCTTCTCATGATGAGCCTGAAGTAGGACAGTTCCCATTTTTGTCATTGTTGTCTCCAGTGATGTTTCAGGCTTCATTTGCTCTAGGACCCACTCATTCTGGCATTCCAGGGTATCCATAGAGCTCTTCTCTAACACCATATTGCAAATAAATCGTTTTTTTCTATCAGCCTTCTTCACTGTTCAACTTTTGCATCTATATATAGTAATTGGGAATATGCCACCTTAGCATATTGTTTGTTTTGAGTTAAAGGCAAATAAGAAAAAGCCGATACAAGAGAAGTTCTCTGCCCTCCCCATGTGCCTAAAAGTAGGACATAAACTTATAAAGGTGTCTCCCATCTCCTCCCTACAAGCCGTACAGACATTAATCACCAGAGACAACTCTAGATCCTTATCAGCTCAGAGACAGCACCACGGAACCGACATAACAAACTGTATTAACTAGTGCTTATCCGCCATTAGTTCTCCCATAAATTTACCTCCTGGCAATTTGCTGCTCAGAAACTCAAAGTCCTTTTTCTTGGTCTTTCATGTCTCTGCAAATTTAATGTTTTGTTGAGATGCTCTACAAGCCCCAGTTCTAACACCCCTTTGAGTTACTCATCTGAGTGCTCTCATGCTGCACATGGTAATAAACTTGTTCATCTGTCTTTTCTTTGTCTGGTTTATGGCCCCAACCAGAGAACCTAACATGGGCAGAGGAGAAAGATTTTTTTCTTCCCCTACACAGCTGACTAATGAGAAAGTTAACATGAAATTTAACTAATATAAGATATTCTCTCAGAGAAATTAATGGAGACTGTCACAGTACAAAAGCATTGCTAAAATACACCCAGAGATAATAGCTCAAATGTGTTTCATTTTGTTACAGAGAACAGAAAGGCTGGGGGGGGGGGGGGGGAAAAAAAACAGCCCAGAAAATAAAAAAATACAATCATAAATGAATGGTATTTGATGGCGCGCAGACAAAATAGAAAGGACATGTTTCCCTGGGGGCCCTCTCACAACAGGCTGTTAATGGGTCAGTTTTTGGCCTTCTGCCTACACACTGATGAGAGGGCGGTGATAACATTCACAAGGCACTAGGAACCATTCATTAAAGCGTTAAGACCTCATATTAGAAACTTCCCTCACATCCATAATTTAGCCAGTGTCTGGATCTATTCCATTATTGTCACAAAAACATTCTTTAGAAGTCTCTACTTAAAATTTCCACCCTGCACAGTATATAGGGTGTCCCGAAAAAATGTATACACACGCTTTGAATAATTATAAAAGCAGTGTTTCTTAGAATACATCTCATTTTCAAAATTGAGCTATCGGCTGTTAAAGTGTGTATACATTTTGGGGGGACACCCTGTATTTTAATTCATAAGTTTATTATTTTTCATTCTTCCTAATCACAATATGTTTTCAGATAAGAAAAACATTTGAAGAGGAATTTCCTCTTGCTATTCAGGGTGGTGTTTGAGCAACAAAACTTAGACAGAAATCTATGTAGAGCATTTGAAATCATCTCCAGTGGCAGCCCAGCTCCCCCGAAGAGCCCAGGTCTGCACCTGAAGTGGGACAGTTGGACTGCCCCAGTCCTGTCCCGGGAATAGATCCTGCTAAGACCCCCATCTCGATTGCATGCCGTGAAGAACAGCCCTCCAGCATCCTTCTGCCTCCTTTGGCAACCACCACCATTGAGTGTTCGTTATGGTCCCCGCATCACTTTTTGAAGAGAGCACTTCCTGGCTTCATGGGTCCTCTCTGTCCCTGGAATTTCCAAGTTACCATGGGGCATTGTAAGTTTGCTGAATCCAAGTTTCTCCACCCAGATCTGTACATCACATAGTGCTGGTTTCATTTAACTGAACGCTGCAGTCTACTACACCCACGGAAGATGACCAATGTGACCTGTGAGAGAGGAATGAATGGGCATTTTGTAGTGTCTTTATGATGCAGAAGAGTCATTCTGAGTTGTTCTTCCACTGTGATAGTATGGGTATGTGCTTGGAAACACAGGTTCTGGAGATGGACTACCTGGGTTTGAATCCATTTACTTACTGTGGGACATTAGGAAAGCTACAAAACCTCTCTATTCTAGTGTTCTACCTATAAATTGACTGGGAAATATATATAGTGTGATGTGTAGTAGCTATAGTGAAACTACCCTAGGATGGGGTGTGGCCCACTTTGCTCAAATCAGATCCAGCCAAGGGAGTCAGACCTAGCAAATTACACCACAGACAATTAGGTCTCTAAACAAGAAATTATAGTCTCAGGAGGGGGTAATTAAGGTTCCTAATTGCACAACACCATTCAGAGCCGCCCTCCCCTCTTCGATGAATTAGCATGCCTCTGTCAATCCAGCCCTAAAGGTATACTGAAAGAGATTTGGCTGGATTTAAAAGAAATCAAGTAGTATGCAAAGAAACTCGATGACAGCTAAAAATGGAACTAGAGTTCTCCTCTGTCCTCTGTACTTCACTGTAGCCCAGGGTCACCATGCAGGGATGCTAACCCACAGGCTGGAATAGGCAAAAGGAGGAACCCAAAATGCTCTTTGCTAGGAAACTATAGGCCACGAGCTTATTGTGGCCGGTACAGTAGTTCTTAAACCTGGCTGCCCATTGGAAACAGCTGAGGGGTTATTTAAACCACCACAGTGGTATGCTTGTAAGTCAGTCCTTGGGGAAGGGCTGATCTGTGATTTGCACTATTTGCCCGTTGCTATCGGGAAAATGCTACAGGGTGGCCAACTTTAAATCACCAACATCATGTCACTGAACACAGAGGTGGGAAGAGAAGCCCTGCGGGGACCACCCAGCTCCATGCCACCTAATCGACTGGGCCTCACTGGGAATTTTAAGTGGGGAGGGGTGAGGCCTGCGCAGGGGGGCGTGGGAAACCAAGCCCAGGTTATTCTAATGTGCAGCCACATTTGAGAGCCCCGGATCTGTCCACGTGGCTGGTTGGTTGCTTCTGCTAACATCTTTTGACCATCTGCTTACCAGTGACAGGTCAGTGCATTACTTTTAAAATACTGTCACCAACCCTAGCCGGTTTGGCTAGGTAGATAGAGCGTCGGTCTGGGGTCCCGGGTTCGATTCTGGTCAAGGGCAGGATTGCAGGATCCTCCCCGGCCCGGCCTGGTCCGGGTTCCTGCAGGAGGCAACCAATTGATGCGTTTCTCTCTCATCGATGTTTCTCTGTCTTTCCCTCTCTCTCCCACTCTCGCTAAAAATCAATGGAAACATATCCTCGGGTGAGGATTAAAGTAAAATACTGTCGCCAGGTTAGATAATGTGCTCAGGGAAGCTTCTCCTGCTCGCACACCTGAGGTGCTCCTTGGAGGTGCGCTGTGGATGTGTCTAAAAGTAGTCTGTTTCGTCAAAAGCAGGTGTTAAATAATGAGTTCGAGGCACATGCTGGGCCCGCAGGTAGCAGGTTGGCAACCATTTTCTAACTTCAAATGGCATGTAAACTGGCTTGGTGTCTAGTGCTTCGGACTGCGGACTGAAGGGTCCCGCTTGGATTCTGGTCAAGGGCACATGCCCAGGTTGTGGGCTCAATCACCAGAGGGGGGCGTGCAGGAGGCAGCCAATTAGTGATTCTCTCTCAGGCTTGGTGTATATATCTCTCTCCCTCTTCCTTCCTCTCTGAAATAAAAAATTTTAAAAAAAGGCTTGTAGCGTGGAGAGGGGCGGTGTCAACAGCAGGTCTGGAGAGGGGGAGAGGAGCACAGAGAGGCTGGGGCTGACCTGCTCCTGGGCTAGCCCCGCAGTCGGCCCACCCCTGCTGCACTCGCTATAGTGGCTGGAACACTAACGCTCTCTCCACGGCCTCCCATGAAGCCAGGCGTGGCAGTGAGACGCTTCCACCCAGTGAGAGAGATATAAGCCCAAATCTACTGGACTCCAAAAGGCTTTCTCTTTTTCTATTAAAAAACCGAAGACCACAGCCTGTCTTATTTCTATCTGGACCCCAAGGCTGCCACAGCCATTTTGTAACCATGAGTTAAAAATGCCAAAAGGATCACAGTTACAGTCGCTCTGCCTCTTTTAGTCGCCACTAATACCAGAGGCTTTCACTATATGTAGACAGGCTTGTATGTCACGTTTTCTCTGATGAGCGGCCGAATATAAGCTAAACTGCCGAACTGGTACCACTACTACGTACCCACACGAGAGTAAGTAATGACTGAGCTAAATCTTAAAGGATGAGACAAGCCAGTAATGGGGGAGGAATGGGGATGAAGGGGTTCTAAACGGAAGAACAGTATGGGCTGATACCTACAGGCACCAAAGGGCAGGGCACATGTGGGAAACCACAGGCAACAGAGGCTGACATGAGCTCAGGGCATAGCTAACATCTGAGGGCTGAGAGGAGGTGCAGCTGCAGAAGCAGGCACACACCAGCTCCTCAAGCATCCTTTGTGGTAACTAAAGGAATTAGAACTTTATCCTAAAGACAAAGGTACATTTAGGAGAATTTTAGGCTGAGAAGGTACATGATTAAATTTATATTTTAAAAGGATAATATGGCCCTTTAATGTGAGATGTTACTCCTAGAAATGTTTTTATTAAACTCCTTTTAATTTTATGAAAGGGGAAAATCAGAAACCATCCAAATGTCACCAATAGAACATGGTAAAATAAGTTATGATATCACCTTATGATGGAACTTTTTTGCAACCACATTTTTAGGGAATGTGTTATTATACAGTGACATAATTATGAAGAAAAATGCACAGTATAAAACGTCCTTTTTTCAGGAAAAAAACATGGAGCTCTCTCAGGCTTGGTGTATATATCTCTCTCTCCCTCTTCCTTCCTCTCTGAAATAAAAAAATAAAATAAAATAAAAATTTTTAAAAAGGCATGTAGCGTGGAGAGGGGCGGTGTCAGCAGCAGGTCTGGAGAGGGGGAGAGGAGCACAGAGAGGCTGGGGCTGACCTGCTCCTGGGCTAGCCCCGCAGTCGGCCCACCCCTGCTGCACTCGCTATAGTGGCTGGAACACTAACGCTCTCTCCACGGCCTCCCATGAAGCCAGGCGTGGCAGTGAGACGCTTCCACCCAGTGAGAGAGATATAAGCCCAAATCTACTGGACTCCAAAAGGCTTTCTCTTTTTCTATTAAAAAACCGAAGACCACAGCCTGTCTTATTTCTATCTGGACCCCAAGGCTGCCACAGCCATTTTGTAACCATGAGTTAAAAATGCCAAAAGGATCACAGTTACAGTCGCTCTGCCTCTTTTAGTCGCCACTAATACCAGAGGCTTTCACTATATGTAGACAGGCTTGTATGTCACGTTTTCTCTGATGAGCGGCCGAATATAAGCTAAACTGCCGAACTGGTACCACTACTACGTACCCACACGAGAGTAAGTAATGACTGAGCTAAATCTTAAAGGATGAGACAAGCCAGTAATGGGGGAGGAATGGGGATGAAGGGGTTCTAAACGGAAGAACAGTATGGGCTGATACCTACAGGCACCAAAGGGCAGGGCACATGTGGGAAACCACAGGCAACAGAGGCTGACATGAGCTCAGGGCATAGCTAACATCTGAGGGCTGAGAGGAGGTGCAGCTGCAGAAGCAGGCACACACCAGCTCCTCAAGCATCCTTTGTGGTAACTAAAGGAATTAGAACTTTATCCTAAAGACAAAGGTACATTTAGGAGAATTTTAGGCTGAGAAGTTTCATGATCAAATTTATATTTTAAAAGGATAATATGGCCCTTTAATGTGAGATGTTACTCCTAGAAATCTCTGATGAGAGGCCGAATATAAGCTAAACTGCTGAACTGGTACCACTACTACATACCCACACTAGAATAAGTAATGACTGAGCTAAATCTTAGAGGATGAGACAAGCCAGTAATGGGGGAGGAATGGGATGAAGGGATTCTAAACGGAAGAACAGTATGGGCTGATACCTACAGGCACCAAAGGGCAGGGCACATGTGGGAAACCACAGGCAACAGAGGCTGACAGGAGCTCAGGGCATAGCTAACATCTGAGGGCTGAGAGGAGGTGCAGCTGCAGAAGCAGGCACACACCAGCTCCTCAAGCATCCTTTGTGGTAACTAAAGGAATTAGAACTTTATCCTAAAGACAAAGGTACATTTAGGAGAATTTTAGGCTGAGAAGGTACATGATTAAATTTATATTTTAAAAGGATAATATGGCCCTTTAATGTGAGATGTTACTCCTAGAAATGTTTTTATTAAACTCCTTTTAATTTTATGAAAGGGGAAAATCAGAAACCATCCAAATGTCACCAATAGAACATGGTAAAATAAGTTATGATATCACCTTATGATGGAACTTTTTTGCAACCACATTTTTAGGGAATGTGTTATTATACAGTGACATAATTATGAAGAAAAATGCACAGTATAAAACGTCCTTTTTTCAGGAAAAAAACATGGAGGGAAAGTCTAGAAAAAAATTATGAAATAATAATAGCAGTTCTTGGTAGGTAGCAAAAATGCCACTGATTTTTATTTTCTTCTTTTATTATTTTCCAAAATTTCTGTGTAAGCATTTTTATAATCAGGGGTAAACTGATTATAAAAAAGGCATCTAGAGGGGGCCAGACCAAAAACAGAAAAATCGGTTAGTTGGAATTAAGTGTCTATTTGGTCTCTGAGTCTTTGTGCTGGGCAACTCAAAGTTGGAAAGCAGTGTTCCAGGAAATTCTCTGGCCGTGGTCAGAATAAGTCATGAGAAAGCAGAAACTATGACTAGGCAGATCAGTGATGTACGAGAAAGGTGTGCAGAGGTGAGGGGAAAAGTGACAGGTGAACAGAGCAAACCCTGGAAAATGGCAGACCTGCACACTAGAAATTTTTTTATTCAAATCCTTTTAATTTTATGATAGGGAAAAATCAGAAACCATCCAATGTCACCAATAGGACATGGTAAAATAAGTTATGATATCACCCTATGATGGAACTTTTTTGCAACCATATTTTTAGGGAATGTGTTATTATACTAGTGACATAATAATGAAGAAAATGCATAGTATAAAACGTTCTTTATTCAGCAAAGAAAAAACATGGAGGGAAAGTCTAGAAAAAGAAATTATGAAATAATAATAGCAGTTCTTGGTAGGTAGTAAAAATGCCACTGATTTCTATTTTCTTCTGTTATAATTTATATTTTCCAAAATTTCTGTGTAAGCATTTTTATAATCAGGGGTAAACTGTTACCTAAAAGGTAAGACTAGCATCTAGAGGGGACCAGACCAAAAGCAGAAAAATCGGTTAGTTGGTGTCTATTTGGTTTCTGAGTCTTTGTGCTGGGCAACTCAAAGTTGGAAAGCAGTGTTCCAGGAAATTCTCTGGACCTGCTCAATAACCCACTATGGCCCCCCATCAAGATTTCTTGATTTTCTGGAATCCCAGGCTGTTATGTACAATCTCCACACTCCTAATTGAACTTCCATTTTGCAGCTCCAGCTTTCCCACTACCTTGGGTAGCCTCCATCTCGAACTCACCTGGGGGATAAGGATTTGTACTCTTATTATATCCTCAGGATCAATGTGATCACATGTTTGTGTTCCCATGTTAGTCACCGTTTCTGTCTGACCACGGCTTCTGCCAAGTGCAGCCCTGGACAGCCACGGTTTGTATCATGGGACTCTTTATTACCCATGAATGGTAGTAGTTGGACTGCAGTGACTAGGGTGGGCATCTACTCAAGAGAAGTTAATCAGTGGGCTTAAACCTGAGCCAGACCCTTCAGGTTCTTCCCTCAGGAACTTGAATTGGGAGGTACAGAGAGAACAAGCAGTTACCAGGCACTAAAGTTGAAGGGCTGCCTGGAGGAAAGGCCGTGGTCAGCATAAGTCATGGCCAACCAGTCATGAGAAAGCAGAAACTATGACTAGGCAGATTCAGTGATGTATGAGAAAGGTGTGCAAAGGTGAGGGGAAAAGTGACAGGGGAACAGAGCAAACCCTGGAAAATGGCAGACCTGCACAATGGAGGTTAATTAGAGTGAAGTCTCAGGAACTCCAGCCAGTTGTTGCCTTAACAGATCCTGGCTGACCTACTCTTTTGTTATTTTTCATTTTAGCTCATCGTCCTATCTTGTTTCTTTATAAGACTAAACCCTAATGCCCCCCCCTTGCTTTGTACTTTATTTGACTTATGTTATGAAAGTCTCATTTCTTGAAATCAGAAGGGCTGAACCTCAATTGTGATGGATTCATTTACTTATTTATTGAATTGTTTAACACTTATTAATTATTTCATATATTCCACATAACATATTGAAATTGTGCCAGGATCCTATACACTAGAGATAAAAAGATATATGATGCAACACCTGCCCTTACTGATTATTCAGTATTAGCTCTCATGTGATAGATAGAGGATAAATATGAGAGGTAAGTAGAAGGATAGAATGGATATGATTGAACAGGGAGTGTGGGTGACAGAGGGAAGGGCAGGAGGGAAAAATTATGTTTTAGGCTTCTGCCTGGGTCATCGAGAAAATGACAGTGTCATTCTCCATAATAAAAAATGTTCACTAAGGACATCCAGGTCTGGATCCAATATTAAGCTATAGAAGGAAATCCTAAATTAAACAGAAATTTAGGAACAATAGGTATTACTAGTAATATTTGGATCTGTGGCTTTTTCAATGAGAAGAAGACTAAGAACAAAATTCTTGACAACACTAATATTTAAGGGGAGGCCAGAGAATGAGGTTGCAGAAAATGATAAAGTATCTTTATTCCATGATTAATATGGTTTTTATAAGATTAACCCTGTGAAAAAAATTGATTGGGCTAGCCCTGGCTGGTGTGGCTCAGTTGGTTGCACTTCATCCCATGCACTAAGAGGTTTTCAGTTCAATTCCTGGTCAGGGCACATGCCCAGGTTGCAGGCTCGATCTTAAGTAGGGGTTGTGCAGGAGGCAGCTGATCAATGTTTCTCTCTCATCGATGTTTTTCTCCCTCTCCTTTTGTCTCTCTCTAAAATCAATAAACACATATTTTAAAAATTGATTAGACTATATAGTTCCTAAAATGGTTCAACATGCTCCTATATGATCAAAACTCCACTTAAAAACCACAGCTTCAAGCTAGCATTTATAAGGCAGACTACCTGGTATTATAATTTCTGAGAGTGAGTCTGTAGTTGAATTTAAGAAAATTAAAGCCTTATCCACATCATCCCAGTCATACATCTCTATGCTCACATAACCACTCAGACTGAAGTGTAATATAAACAGATAAAGCTGCTCCAAAAGAGATGGCTAAAGGGGATGGCTGAGACTTGGCATTATTCAGTAGCAGGAGTCAATTCCATTGGGATTACTCATGTTTTAAGACTTGTATCAATAGACACCCAGAGATTCTACAAGATAAGCCAGAATGTATGCTGATGGACCCAACACTTTGTTTATCTTTACCACAAAAGTTAGTCTTTGCTGAGAAGTATGCAGTCAGACCGTGCTGGCTTCCTGCCACTCTGTTTGAGATCATAGGGAAGGTGTCATGTGAGGCTGGAGAACAAAAGAACCAGTGTGGCATTGCCAGATCTGTGGACATCAAAGCCTTCCTCTCAGAGTGACCCAACAACAGTAGAACCAGGACTTATTAGAGTTACCAAGAAATGGCACGAGTGATCATTCCTCTCTATTCTCAAGCAAATGGAGAGAAATTGCCTGGTACTTCTCATTACAATTTTAAGTCCTCAAATAATATATGCATATGAACTATTGTAAAAGATGTATTTATGAATCATTTAAAAATGTCAATACACAAGTTGTAAAAAAATGTGCATATATGTATATAGAGATATAGACTTAGATATCTACATATACAGGCACCTCAAACATCTTACCTATTATTTAGCAACTTGATTATTTTTTACTTAGCATTTTGCCATCCAGGGATGTACCTCTTCTTTTAAATTGCTACACAGTATCAAAATATAATATTTTATTTAATCATTTTTTCTATTGTTTGCCATGTGGTCAGTTCCCAACTCTCTGATACTGAAAATGCTGCTGTGCATAAACTTCCTTTTCTATGTGTTATTCTGACTTCAAGTGGGTATATTCAAGAAAGAGCAAATGTTGAAGAAAGCATATTTTATTTTGATCATAATGAATACTGACAAATTGCCCCAGTCATGTTTCTGTTATATTGCCACTAGCAGTATATAAGAGAACCTTTTTCCCCACACACTTTCTCAGCATTTTTTTTGCCAATGTTTAATATTTTTTATTTTTAGCCCAAAATGACATATCCCTGTTGTTTTAACTTGTATTTCTCTCATCTAGTGTTTGTATGTTTACTAATATAAAACAGAACCATGCTTGCATATGTGTCCGTGTGTGCATGCGTGGGAGTTGCTGTGGGGAGAAAAGTGTGTGTGCGGTTTGGAGGCCAGGTCGGGAAGGGAGTGGTATCTTAGGTTTGTTCATCTACATTTCCTTGGCCAGAATTCAGTTGCAAATCCTCACTAACTATAAAGGGACAGGGAAAGAGAGTCTTTCATTGTGTCCACAAAGTTTGACCTAGCTTCTGCTGCTAATGAATGCCTAACCTTCCAGCAGCAGTAATGGATGCTGAACCCTCAAGATAGGACCTTTCCTTAAGGAGCCCACCAAGCCTCTTGATGGCAAGCTGATTATCATGGGCCCCTTCGGCCTTGGAAGAAGCAAGGATTCATCCTTGTTTGAAGAGAAAATCTGCCATGAGCCTTGAGCATCCCTGCACATTCTTTTTGGGTATATGCCAAGATTACAATGCCCTCATAGCACTTACACAGGCCATTTCTCTGGGTAGTATTTACAGCAATCAGCCTTGAGGAATGAGGTCATGTCTCCCTCCAGGACTAAGAGAAGGTTGCTGTAAGACAACAGGTTCCCCGAGCTGAATGCTCCTCAATTGTGATGCAAATCCACTGTATCTATCCGGGCCTTCAATTACACCTCCATGAGACTTGAAGACAAAGGGAATTGACTTACATCATGCTGCTTGCTGTGTTGAGAGTGAAAAGTTTTTGTCTCTGATCTAAGAATCTTATGACTTCTGACAGTATCCATAAACTAGTAACAAGTTAATTTATTAGCTTAAAAATAGGATAAGCTCTAGCTGGTTTGGTTCAGTGGATAGAATGTCGGCCTGCAGACAAAGGGTCCTGGGTTCGATTCCGGTCAAAGGCACATGCATGCCTGGGTTGCGGGCTCTATCCCCAGTAGGGAACATGCAGAAGGCAGCCAATCAATGATTCTCTCTCATTGTTGATGTTTCTCTCTCTTTCTCCCCTCTCCCTTCCTCTTTGAATTCAATAAAAAAATATATTTTTTAAAAATAGGTTAAGATTAAATCCCATACTTGAAAATTCTTACCAGAATTGATACCAACACCAGATATGCATTTACTTTCTCTGCTTTCAGCATCACGAACCAAGAGCAAAGCAAAGAGCTGAATTATTAACTTGATACCCTGTACAACATTGCCTTAGATCAAGGAATCTTTTTAACAGTAAAAGAGACACAAGAATATAGCTACATGAGTACAGTATCCACTGTTCTTACCACGTGCACCATCATTCTAACGCATTTGGCTTAACAGAATGGTAATCTGTTAAAGATTCAGGCAAGGAGCCAGTTCAGGGTTAAAACCCCAAAGGTTTTGGGATACTCACTTCTGGAATGTGGTAGACACATTCAAACAAAGATGGATATAGAGTGCTACATCCCCAATAGTTAGAATGCTTGGGTCCTGAAACCCAGTAGTGTAAGTAGAATTGGGCCTTCTTACATCTCTCCTGGCATCTCACTTGTAGAATCTATCTTCCCTTCCTTGTAGCCTTTGGCTCTACTAGGTGAGTTTCTTTGGGAGAAACCTTTAGGCAGAGGACACAATAATGATTCCATTGAACTTGGAGCGATAACAACCCCAGATCATCTAGCAACTACCAAGTAAAGGAATCATGCTACCTTGGAAGTAACTGACTGTGATTAACATGAAGTTCTGGGATTTCTTCTACACACAGGTCAGGAAAGAATACGTTTACAATCTAGGAGGTATTTGGAGCATCTCTTGGTTATTCCATGCCCCAGAGAATGATAAGTGGGCAATTGCAGCTATTATAAGGCAATGGAAGCAAGACAACCTAAACACTCATATCCCTTGAGGATAAAGATCTGGGTCAACAATCAGGGAAATTGTTCAGGCCAATTTAATAGAGGTTGAGTAAAAGGGAATTCTGGAATGGATGGTGATGCAAGATGATGAAAATCAATTATGGCCATAGAACCTGTTGCATCTTTAGGAACTATTATTTGTTTCACTGATTTTCCTGCTTTCAGTCTTCTCAGAGACATAACTGGCTACCACCTTGAAATAGACACTATGACTGATTGACCTTATACTTCCTTTCTTGAAGAATAAGTGAGGAAATATTGTGCACAACTGAATCTGAGTAGTGCAACTCATGGGCTGTATCAAACACTTCTTAGGTGCTACTTTGGATCCTTTGGCCTCATCCGTCTCTGAGAGCTTTACCAAGTTTTTCACATCTATGCATGTGCCCTGACCCATGTCAAGCAGCCACTACCCAACAGTACTTGTCTCATGTCAGTGCCACATACTTTTTGCTTTCTGCCCTGGCTTTCCTGATGAGGCTGAGGCAACAAGCACCAAGAGAACGTCTCAGGGGACCCATGCAATCATGACCCAGAAATTTAGGAGAATTAATGTCCCATAGGACCAATGTGTAATCAATGGTAAAAGTGACCTGAGTGAATAAATTCTTCACAGTCTTCTTTAAGACTGTCTCCACCCCCTAAACCCCTTCTACTCCAATAATTGATACTGACAGTGTCACTCACCTGAGGAGAAATCCCAGATGACTTTCCCACCACCCACTGCATCCTCAGTGGCTTGTCTCTGTCTTTGAGCCCCAAATAATTATGGTAATTACATCAGAGCACAATGGTACTTAACAGACTCTGACACTCCACACCTACCAAAGCCCCCTTGGCAAGGCTGGATCAAGCAAGAGAGCTTAGCATTTAAGTCCCTTCCAGCTATGGGGAGTGCTTATAGACTCTCCCCCAAATAGCCAATGTAAATCTTCCGAGTCTTCTACATTGTGGGCAGCCATTCAGTATTCTTTTTCTTCCAGCTCTGGCTTTGCTTGATCTTAATTCAGGTTTTCTCTTGGTACACTTGGTTTTGATGGTTAGACAAAGATCCTCCGTGAACTCCCAGGCTCCCTGAGCCATCGGACAGGTAAGGCCTGTAGCACAGCAAGCGCTGCTTCCCAGCCCTGGAGCCAGTGACCCAATCCCATGCAGCGGCCCCACCTAGCACATGGCACCACTCCCTAGGGGCCACTCCTTGTTTCATCTGGAGTGAATGCCAGGTACTTCTACTCCTCACGATTTATTTCACGTGGACCATATGAGTGCAGTTCTGAACTTCGCATTTCTTAGTTTAACTCCCTACATGAATCCTAGAGAAATCCTCCTACCCCCATTCCTCTTTGTTTCCCAGAATGAAAACAGTGAAAAAAATGCAGTTAAGTGAAAATGGTGCTTTGGGGGGAAGAGAGGTGTGAACATAACTTAATTATTATTTTTAGCACAGCACTAAAGGCATCAGAAGGTCCTTGAAAAGGTTGGCAGTGACCAGTTCACAGCCCAGGGTCCAATAGAATGGTAAACTTTAAGACTTGCTTCCCCAAAATCTAGTGGGCAACTACCTCTATAATAGTGATTCCCAAGCTAGTAACATTTCAAAAACAAAACAAAACGAAACTTTCAGGAATGGCAGGGTTTATTTTATCAAGTATAAGCATTACAAACAAATAAACAAAGACCCTACCATTTAGTCTCACCATTGTTTCTTCAATGAAAGGACAAAATGTCCTTTAAAATGACATCTAAAGATGGGAAGAACATTAAGTGGAATGGAAGAGAGCCTTTAACCAAATTAACTTCAAGAAAAAAAAAATTCCTGCTTTAAAAAAAGTATTACCTTATGATAATGTGTTTTTAATAACAAAAACTATGAACTTACTAAGAAAACTCAATGTTGAAATAACATTGTTAGAATTGGAAGAGCCCCTACAAGTCATCAAGTCCAATTCAGCGCAGTTCAAAAACCCCTGCTACACGCTGCAGCCCTCATTCGGTGCCACTCGGTCTACCTGGCCCCCAAGCTGCTCTCCGCTGTGCCCAGCTCTCCCAAAGTCTCTGATCACAGACAATGCCCCTTGCTAGAATCTGAAGTCTCACATAAGAAAAGTACTATCGTTGTAGTTTCAACTCAGAATTGGAAGAAGCACAGACCTCATCCCCATGCTCTCCAACCAAACCCTATCCCAAGAAAATCTCTTCCCTCCACCTTGAGCTACAAAATGAAATCTCTCATGTGTATCTGGCGAAAAATAGGTATGGCAAAAGGAGAGGGTTTGGAGAAGGAAGAAGGACCCTAGCTCAGCCACCAACATTCCCTGTTGCATATGGGATTTTATGTATTCTCTTTCCATAGAGGATCTCCAGGAGCTAGTTTCATGGGAAAATTAATTTCAAAGTACACAAGAAAACAAAAAGGAAATGAAGAAAAGTTAGGGTTTTGGCTGGGCATTTGGAGGGCTAAGGCCAGCCTGGATGGGACTATGTGAGGTAGCGTGTGATGGGGAGAGGCTGTGTCCGGGAGGAGATTGGGGAAGGAGGGCAGAGCTGAGCTGCAAAAGATGTGGTTACTGCCATTTGAAATTTGTCAGCTGAGTGACTGACCTCTTTTGCCCTCATGCAGAATTATTTATAAAAACTTGCACTTTTTAAATTCCTGCCATCATTAGCCAGTAGCATGCTTATTCTAAAGCAAGGGTGGGGAATGTCCAGCCTGCAGGCCATATAAGGCCTGTGAAATCCTTTGGTCTGGCCCTGCCAAGGCATTAGGGGTGAGATAATTAGATGCTTGACCAAATACCGCAGGCTAATTTTTAAGTTGATAATTATGTATGGCCCTCGAATGATGTTATAAATATCCAAATGGCCCTTGGCAGAAAAAGGGTTCCCCACCCCGGTTAGAGGATAATTCTGAAGCCATTTTTCTATTCTTTCCATAATTTCATGAGACTATTTTTCTTAGCTGAACTATTTATTTCCTTCTGACTTAATTAGCTCTTTTTTTGTACCTGTTTGTTCTGCAATCCATTCGCTCACCAGTGCACAACCCAAAAGTCTGAAAACATGGGTTTTGAAAATAGCCCTTCCTGTGAATCTCATGTCAAAGAAGGAAAAATCGAGCTGTAGAGTGTCTCCTAGAACCCAGCGCTGCATTTGGCCTGACTTGGTGAAACATTATAATGTAAGCCTTGCTTATGGTGCACTAATTTTGAATTCCTGAGTGATGTGGACAGATACAGTGGAGCAAGTTTGAGCAGGTCCATACCACCATTTACCAGTGGGAACAGAAAGGTCCCAGAAGGAAGTCGCTGTTGAAGAAGCATAGCTAAGAGCAGTGCTATTTGGAGAAAGGAAGAAAAAAAGTCTCTGAAAAACTGTCTAAAATCTTCCATGCCCTAGGCTCTCCAGGTCTTGGTCAGTGATAATCCCAGATAACTTCAAATTGGAACCAGCACATTCTATGTGAATGAAAAAAAAAACAATTTTTTTAACTCTGTCAAGTTTAAAGCGAGAACTTTGCCAAGCTGGGACAGGACGTGAGGCCACATTCAGGCGACTTGAAGGACAGTTTCCAGGATAGAAACTTTTCACATATTGTGAGACTCAGATTTGAGTAACCATGAGCAAGCCACAAACTCAGGGTTTCTTCACGTTTCTACTAACTGAGCTGGACAACTCAGAGCGAACTACGAGAGATACTGAATGACGTTTTCAAGAGGAAACAAGTTTTGGCATGAAATTGTTCCTCTAACACATCTATGGCTGTGACCAAGTCAGGCAAGAATGTCACCACCGTGCAGCAAGTCATACAGTGGCTTCCCAGCAGGTGCTGGCTTTCAAGACACCCATCATTTCAAAATCCTCCACTATTGCTCTTCCTCGCTGTATCTTTTCAATGTGGCTTCCTTGATTTCACTCGTTTAATATTGGAACCATATATTTAAAACACCTATGATAATGGTTTGTGATGGAGCCCTTTAAAGAACTGAGAGCACTGGGAACTGGCTCAAGAGCAGAGATGTCAAAGACAGCACTAGAGCAAGATAGAGCCGAGCTGGGAAATTATTTTACAAACTTGCAAGAAGTGAGTCCCTCAAGCTTTGCACGCCTGCAGCATTCAAAGGGCAATTTACAAAGAAACAAGATTTGACTTAAAAAAAACAAACAAACAAAAAGGTGGGCCCTCAAAATTAATATCCTAACAAATATCAGATTCAGTTCTGACTCTCAAATAACTCAGTCATGTGGTGGTCACCTTAGAAGAATAGACATCATTCAGAAATGCAAATGGAATGAGACACTTCTATGGAAGGGTCAGTGGATAATGTTAGACACCTGATGGTGAATGCTGGGCTCCCTGGACCCTCCAGTTTCCCTCAGAGCCAGCAGTCTGACGAGCCCTGCCTTAAGCTAGAGCTCCTGGGGTTGTCCGCTCTCAGCAAATGTTTTTAGGAACTTCAGAACTGGCTAGATTAGGGCCCCTGAGGCAGATCAAACCACCTCGGAACACACCCAGGCAAGTCGAATCCAGCCTAGGCAGGATTGTAACATGGAGAAGAAACAATATAAAGGAAAAAAGTGCCTCTGATTATACCTGACTCTGCCCAGGTGTGGTGAGCTCAGTATCCATGTAGGGAAGATCTGGATGCTACTCTTGCTGTGGCTTGTCCATGGTCCAGACCCATAAAAAACACAAGGGAAAGATTGGCTGTCTCTCCCTCTTCCTATCTTCCCATTTACAAACCCGCCCTCGTGTCATGAAGCAGAGCTAGAGAGCTCCTGGCAT
The DNA here is from genome assembly GCF_000412655.1 of Myotis brandtii. Classification (NCBI taxonomy): domain Eukaryota; kingdom Metazoa; phylum Chordata; class Mammalia; order Chiroptera; family Vespertilionidae; genus Myotis; species Myotis brandtii. Next base: position 14,333,283 of record NW_005354291.1, read on the forward strand.
TGCCCCTTTGGGTGGTAAGCGCATAGAAGCCATGAGCAGACAGCACAGGATACCCTGGGCCAGAAGAGGTGCTCAGATTTGGGCGCCAGAGAAGCTTCACTAGCGACAGAGACCGAAACAGATGGTCCCTGGGGCTGCGTGAGGCAGGCTTGTGCACTGTGAAATCGGTCTGCGGTGAATCTCAACCAGGGACACTTTTACCCCCAGGAGACGTTTGGCAATATCTGGAGTTGCTCAGTTGTCACAACTGGGAGGATGCTCTTGGAGCCCAGGAGGTAGAGGCTAGGGATGCTGCTAAACGTCCTACAGGACTCATCGGGCACAAAGTGTCAATGATGCCGAGGTTGAGACACCCTGCTCTAGAGAATGCCCCCACTCCCACCCTGAGTGAAGGGAGGAAGAGAAGATCACAAAGTAATCACCAGCTCTCAAGGAAGCAGAGCGCTTCCCCAAGAAGTTTGTCAGGGGGGAGTGCTCCCCAAAGGAGGGAGGTAGTCTTAATGTGGTTGGCTCTGTCCTGGTGGACACTTTTGCATTGTGCTAGTATCTGCTACTTCAATTCTTATTTATACAGAAAAAATAAATGGAAAGGAATTCTTGCTGCTCCCCTAGAGAACAATTCTGAAAAGAAGAAAAGACCTTTTTGTTTGTTTGTTTGTTTCAGAGTCAACAGAAAAAGCTGACACTGTGGGGCAAGGGTAAATGTCTGTTTTGTCAACTGATACACCCCAAGTTACTGGAATATTTAGCACATAAAAGGCATTCAAAATAGATTTATGAAGTAATTAACAGCCTCAGATCAACCCAGAATTCTCCCCAGGCCTCCTCCCCATTGAAGAATTAACAGCTGACATTTATTGTTTATTAAGTGCCAAGAACTGTTCCAAATGCTTATAACATCTAAATTATTTGAATTAGTCCTCACAACCACTTTATGAAGTAGGCACTATTATTATCCCCATTTTACAGATGAGGACAATGAGGCAAAGGACAGTTAAGTAACTTGTCCAAGGTCACATGACTAGTAAGCAGTAGAGCCAGGATTAAAGCCCAAGCAGTCTTAGGTAAAGGTGGCGCCATTTTCCCCAGGGAAGACCATATACATGGATTGAGCACTGCTGTGTCTCACACAGCACCAGTGACAAATATCCCTGACAACAGAAAATAGGAAAGTACCCCTTGGCCTAGAATCAAGCCCTGAAATTATGATAAAGATGCAAGTCCAGAAAAGGAAGGAGTTGAAACACCCCCATGTTCTGGAGGAACTAGAGGAGTCTTTGATGCTGGGAGGTGACAGATGAGTGGGTTAGGAGACAGCAATGATTTGCCCGGCTCCCCACCCAGCTTCCTGCACCTTCAAATTTTACCATCAGCCAGAGTCTCCTCCCCCTCAACACCCACTCCACCAACTCAGTTGTGCTCTGAACCTCATCAGAGAGATGAGGGGCCCTGCTTCAAGCAACTCAGCTTCCTTAGATGTTGACCTGAATGTCAGGTTTCTCCTGACTCTGTGCTCCAAATAACCCCCAGCCGCATCCCAGTTGGTCCAAGCCAATAACCTCCTTAGCTTCTGTCAGTCCCTTCTCTCCCTCCCAGTATGAGATCTTTCTTCCTGAATCCCCTGTTTCAGGCATATCTGGTTAGCTTCTGTCAGATCACCTGCCTAACCACATCTCCACAGATTGTCTTAGCTCAGCGACTACATCCCCACACTCTGCTCTCTAACCTGCCTGGCTAGACCTTCCTGATGCCATCACCTGCCCGAACTGCTACCTGGCATGAGTTCCCATGCTTTTCACATGCCATGCTCCACCTGCCTGGGCTTCCCACTGCTTGCAGCTGAATCTGCTCCAGACTCTGCCCTACCCCACTGGGATGGGTGTGCCCCAGCTCCAGATTCTCTTTCTGGTCTGTCTGGAGCAACCACCTCCTGAGAGCTGAAATATCACCTATGCCACTGCTTAGAACAAAAGCTTGATCCATGTTGAGGTCAGCAAACTGCACTTCTGTCCTCCACCCTACGTAGAGTTGTGTTACTGCCTTACAACTGTGAAGGTTTTCCTAAATTCCCCAGGACAAGGTGACCATCATTCTTGGTGAACCCAGAGTACACTGGATAGTCTCTATGAAGACACCTGTCAGTATAATAACTTTCATATGTATATACTGGGTGGCTCAGTTGGTTGGAGTGTTGTCCCATACACCAAAAGGTAGCAGGTTTGATTCCCAGTCAGGGCACATACCCAGGTTTGATCCCCTGTCAGGGCTTATGGGAGGCAACTGATCGATGTTTCTCTCTCCTCTCTCTTTCTCTTTCTCTCTCTCTCTCCAATCAATAAAAAAAATATCCTCAAGTGAATATATATATATATAATCTCAGGGTGGAGAATATTCTCTTCCCTACTGGCAGGCATGAGATTTCTCTTTAGGTAAAACCATTTCTGTTGGGAAAAATTTTGTTAAGATCCCTTGGATTGAGTGTGTTCCTGAAATAAATATAGCCTAGTCCTAAGGCTTCAGTGAAAAGGTCAAGATGATATCAGACAAAGAGAGGCATCTGTTTGATCCTCAGGACAAGTAGGGAGAATAAAGGAAGGAGAAACATGGGCCAGGAGAGTGTGGAACCATCAGAATACAAAAGGCCACACAATCTATTTTTCTTTCCTCTGGAAAAGCCAACCAGCATGACAATAAGCAGATTATTGTCGAAAAGCAGCAATGAGTTTGGGTTTGGCATCTGGGTGTATTTGAAAGGAATCATAGCAACAGGGGTAGACATGGACCCAAAGACAGAGGAATCATGGAATTGCGAGCCCTTTGGGATATTTGCATATATAAACATGTCTTTTTATATCAATATATAGAGATAGATAATATCTTGGGGAGATGTAGGGCTTCCCAGTCAAGGCACTTCCACCTAGATATTAGAAGTGTGCAGAGAGTAGCCTGTGCCTCCTCTATTGAGCAAAGATCACATCTTATTCATCTTCGTTCAGCCTTTATTTAACACAGTGCTTGCCTGGCACATAGGAGGCGCTCAGCAAATATGTTGTGACTTGGTAAATTACTGCAGCTACTGAGAGCAGCTCTACCTCGCTGGGCTATGCAAGATGTCTTTGTGTCTTCTTACATCCCCAAGAGTCTGAAAACTACCATCTGCATGATCCTCATCATGCCTCTGAGAAATCATCTCAAGAGAGTTACCACGCCAGTGAGTTATGTTTCACTGCCTCACTTGTTTGGGCAGAGGGCACAGAGCCCTGGGCAGGGGGGGAGGGGGAGGGCGCCATACTCCCAGGCCTCCAGATATTTCTGAGGCCATCCTTCCTGAGTCAGCTCAAGGGTGTGGCCCATGTGGAGGGCCCGAAGTGAAGAGTGGGAACGCTGTCAAAACCTGGGTGGGGAAGGGTGAGGTAGGGTGGGGAGGAGTCATTTTAGCTTCTGTGTGTGCAGGTTTATTTAGTTCTCACAATCTTCTCCTAGACTAGAGGCTGGTATGAGAGCTATGGACTATAAAAGCAACGGAGAGGACTCCAGGTGAGGCAGAAAAGCTACTAGAGCTGTGGGATTATCAACCCGACATAAATATTTACACACGGCCCTGCTTTGATGGCATTTGAGGCCCTCCTCAGTCTGGCCCAATTTACCTAGCCAACTGATTTCCCAACAAAGAGAGGCCTTCTGAAGTTGACATTACTTGCTAATTTGGAGGACATGTAGATTGGTCCCAAGTAACAAAATTTCCACATAAATCTTATAAGAGCAGGGACTCTGTGAGACAAAACCCTGGTCTTGTAATTGAATGAGCCACCCATTTGTTGCTGGGGTTGTTAATCACTTACTCTATTGTTCTAACAGATGAGGTGGCCTTTGTTTAAGGAGTCAGTTCACTTGATTTTCTATCAGCTGATTTGTATGCAGTTACACAAATAAGTATTTATGTACTTTCTAGACCACGTCACTGTCATGTAAGAAGTTCAAACAACATTTACACGTGTTATGCACTGGAACACATTATTTCCCTGGAAACAATTACAGTAAGTGCTACTTCCTGAACATAATTACAGTAAGTGCTACTTACTCCCTCTAATGAAAACCTGTCGGCCTGTACATCATCCAGGAGGGACGGATGATGAAGAGGTCTTGAAATGCCCTGCAGGAGGCCCTGTGACTCTAGCCACATGTCCGCTTCACAGTCAACCGTGTCTATGGAAAGAGTAAACACTCACTCACTCTGGGTTTCCTTGAGTCGGAGGCTGATGTCATGGCTATGTGGGCTGCATTGGGGTAATATCCAAGTAACGATAACTAGAGTCATATGAGAAATATTTGTACTCTACAGCCTAAAGAAAATACCGATATTAATGAAGCACTTAGGAGTCTCTAAGTTTGAACACTGCCTTGCCACCCAACCCCCCACTGTCAGCAGGAAGTATTAATAACTTAGGTCTTTGAGCATTTGTTCTTAGCAGGCAATGTGGTTAGGGCTCCCATGTATTGATTCATTGAATTCTCAGAACCTGATGATGTAGGCACATTTACTGTTTCTTTTGACAAACAAGGAAACTGAGGCTTGGGCATATTAAGTAGTTTGCCCCAGGGTATAGTTAATAATTTATAGAACCTGGATTTGAACTCAAGAAGCTTGACTCCAAGATATTATGTAGTTAAGTGATATGCTACTCCAAAAGCAGAGAACAAGGAAACGGAGACAAAGGGAAGAATGATATGTGAATTGAATATATAACCAATATGAATTAAACTGAACTAGGAAAACCAGAATAAAAATTTCAGAGAAAACACTAGTAGTTATCTTCTCCTATCCTTTTCTGTAGTTCTCTCCATTTAAATTTGACCTTGGCCTGTACCACCGTAGGGAAATGAAGGCTACAATTAAATACAAGGAGAGACCAAAAGTTTGCTGTGGAGTTTCAGTGTTAGAATAATGTAAGAAATGTTCAAGAGCAATTTGATTATCCAGTGTTCTTCCTTGTATGCTGAGTTTAGACCCTAACCCCCTAGTAAAATGTGGCTCCATTCAATTGCTGTGACTGATTTGGGGCCAGTCTTGTACCATTTCTTTCATCGCTGCTTCACAGTCCAGAGGCATCACAAGAACCACCAGCTGTGCGCTGGGCTGGCGTTCAGAGCTGTACTTTGTTTCTACTGTGGTTGCAAGCACTGTCTTGCTACACAAGTCCGTGGGTGCAGTAGGCACTGCTATAGACCTCACAGAATAGTAACAACTAAATAAAAACAACTCCATTAAGCATTCTCCACCATACATAAATCCCACATTAATAAGAACTGCTTCCTGCAGGATTTATTAGTGTCTTCACTCAACAGTGCAACAAAACATCTGCCCAAATACCCAGCACTAACTGTCCTTCCACGCTGAAAGCCTCTTCCACTGTGCAATGTCCCTGGTGTCATCTGATGAAGGCATTTTGCCAAAAGCATGTTGGGTGCCCTTTCTGAGCATAATATAATGACTAATTATCTTTGCCTTGGCTTTCAGAAGCTTCTCATAAATTGGATAGCCCAAACTATTTTGCTCTAAGAAGATCATTTGGTGTCAATCTTCAAGTAGGGATGGGGCGCCCCAGATGGGAAGCTGAAACTAAATGCAATGTGTTTAGGAGCCGAGAGTTACAGGTAATTCTGAAGATCAGCATAGACAGAGCTCTGATGTAAAAATAGCAGGTTCCAGAAAGGACTCTGTACGGCACTCCCTTCTGTTAGTTCCAGATCTATTATCAAAATGCTATTTTTTTCAAGGTTTAATTTTTATAAAAGATGAACAACTAATTTTTTTCCTTTTTAAGGTCTTTTATTATGGAAATCTACACTAATAAAAGAGAAACATGGTAATTAGCATACGACCACTACCCTTCCCATTGGCTAATCAGCATATCCTTATGCAAATTAACTGTCAGCCAAGATGGCGGCCGGCAGCCAGGCAGCTGGAAGCGAACATGAGGCTCACTTGCTCCAGTGATTGCAGACTCCAACGTTCCCCGCCTGACTTGCCGGCCTCTGAGCTACAACTCTAAGAAACTATGTTGCAAATATAGAAGCTAAACAAAACCCCAGAAACCAGCTTTCAGCCTGCCGGGATCTCAGAGCTGAAGTTATACATTGTTTCGATTATAGAACGGCAAACAAACCAGATACGAAGCCTCAGAGCTAGAGCCAGAGCTAAAGCTGGCCCAGAATAAAATAAAAAAAAGAGAAAAAAAAGGAGCGGTTGGGAGCTTCAGTCAACAACCGCCAGCCTGAAAGCAGCCCTCAGCCCCTCACCCAGACTGGCCAGGCACCCCAGTGGGGACCCCCACCCTGAAGGGGGTGTGACCAGCGGCAAACAGCAATCATCCCCTCATCCAGGCTGGCCAGGCACCCCAGTGGGGACCCCCACCCTGAAGGGGGTGTGACCAGCGGCAAACAGCAATCATCCCCTCATCCAGGCTGGCCAGGCACCCCAGTGGGGACCCCCACCCTGAAGGGGGTGTGACCAGCTGCAAACAGCCATCATCCCCTCATCCAGGCTGGCCAGGCACCCCAGTGGGGACCCCCACCCTGAAGGGGGTGTGACCAGCTGCAAACAGCCATCATCCCCTCATCCAGGCTGGCCAGGCACCCCAGTGGGGACCCCCACCCTGAAGGGGGTGTGACCAGCTGCAAACAGCCATCATCCCCTCATCCAGGCTGGCCAGGCACCCCAGTGGGGACCCCCACCCTGAAGGGGGTGTGACCAGCTGCAAACAGCCATCATCCCCTCATCCAGGCTGGCCAGGCACCCCAGTGGGGACCCCCACCCTGAAGGGGGTGTGACCAGCTGCAAACAGCCATCATCCCCTCATCCAGGCTGGCCAGGCACCCCAGTGGGGACCCCCACCCTGAAGGGGGTGTGACCAGCTGCAAACAGCCATCATCCCCTCATCCAGGCTGGCCAGGCACCCCAGTGGGGACCCCCACCCTGAAGGGGGTGTGACCAGCTGCAAACAGCCATCATCCCCTCATCCAGGCTGGCCAGGCACCCCAGTGGGGACCCCCACCCTGAAGGGGGTGTGACCAGCTGCAAACAGCCATCATCCCCTCATCCAGGCTGGCCAGGCACCCCAGTGGGGACCCCCACCCTGAAGGGGGTGTGACCAGCTGCAAACAGCCATCATCCCCTCATCCAGGCTGGCCAGGCACCCCAGTGGGGACCCCCACCCTGAAGGGGGTGTGACCAGCTGCAAACAGCCATCATCCCCTCATCCAGGCTGGCCAGGCACCCCAGTGGGGACCCCCACCCTGAAGGGGGTGTGACCAGCTGCAAACAGCCATCATCCCCTCATCCAGGCTGGCCAGGCACCCCAGTGGGGACCCCCACCCTGAAGGGGGTGTGACCAGCTGCAAACAGCCATCATCCCCTCATCCAGGCTGGCCAGGCACCCCAGTGGGGACCCCCACCCTGAAGGGGGTGTATAAAAATATACATGAATTCAAAGAGAATACAGTAAAATTCAACCTTAGATGTGCAGTTGGATGAGTTTTTTTAATTTTTCAATTACAGTTGAAAATCAATATTTTATTAGTTTTAGGTGTATAGCAGAGTGGTTAGACATTTCGATAACTTACACAAAGTAATCACCCCAATAAGTCTAGCACCCACCTGGCACCATCCACAGTTATTACAATATTATTGACTGTGTTCTCTATGCTGTACTTTACCTCCCCATGATTATTTTGTAACTGCCAATATGTACTTCTTCATTCCTTCATCTTCTCCACCCATCTCCCCAACCCCCCAAATGGCAATCATCAGTTTGTTCTCTGTATCTATGAGTTTGCATCTATCTTGCTTGTTCATTTATTTTATTTTTTAGATTTCACATATAAGGGAAATCATATGGTATTTGTCTTTCTATGTCTGACTTATTTCATGTAGCATAATACCCATCCATGTTGATACAAATAAGACTCCATAAAGATGAACAACTATTATTTAGCATCTATTGATGAGAGTTTAAAATCGGAAATTTGACTTTTGACGCAATCCCTGTGTTTTCTTTAAAAATCAAGCAGAGGAGTACCACCTAGTGCACACACTGACCCATCCCTTGTAGCACTCACCCTCCTGGGTACCCCTAACAGGTAAAATTGAAATGTACCACAAATAAGAAAGGAAGATGAAAGTACGTTACCTGCTCTCAGAGGCATAATAATGTACTGCTCCTCCTATTCATTGATTTCCCAGAAGCCAGAAAGTATGTGGGGAGTGGAAAGCTAGAATACATTACAAACCAGCAATATCAAATGTAGACTTTATTTCTCATGCTCTGTGCTACTGTCTCCTCAGTGGTGCTGACTGTAAATATGCTGGTCTCACAACAAAGTCAGGAGATACCTTCAAAACACGTTTGATCAAAGTATGATTTACCTTACTCTATAGGGAGATATAAATGTATTTTATTAGTTAATTTGATTATTGAATTTTAGTAATAGTATGTGTTGCATTAATCCAATTAGTGATATCTGCTGAGAGATTAGGTCCTGATTAGTTTAATTCTGAAAAAGAGGTTTCTTGAACAATAATGTATCATCCCTCCAACCCCCACTATGAAAGTAACCCTATCAAGGACATCTCTTAGTTGGATCTAAATATCAAGGATTGCATTCCTAAAAGATTAGATAATAATATAGTATCTGCCATATGCACTCAGACTGGGAGCTGGAAAGGAAGGGTACAATCCAAGATCCGTCTTTTATCCACAAGAAAGGGCATGTTTTCAAGCCAGTTAAGTTTGTTTTATAAGCCAGGTTATCTAGGCCTATAGACCCACCCGTGTGTCTATTTCCCACATGTTATCCCCTGGTGTCTGTACAGCTTTATTTGACTGTTCCAGCCTGATTCAGCCAAGCTTCAGGGGCTGCAGGGAAGGGTCTGATGACCACACTAACCGATGGGTCAGTGAAGAGTGACTTCTTCAGAGGCAGGTGACGTGGTAGCTGAAGCTTGACGGGGAGCCTAACTCTCAGGATAGAGAACAAAAGTGGGAAAGTCCAACTGGGCCTCCCCATCAGGAAATGGGAGGAAACCAACCAATTTAGAGGTTTGACCTTTTTTCCCTTATGAAGTAAAGTTGATTATCCTACAGAGATCCCCATCCTAGACTACAAATAACTGAGGCTTAGGTAAGTTACATTTCTTTCCCCAAACAGCACAGCTGCAAGTGGTGGTACAGAAGTGAAAATTGGACCTCCTAATGTTCCCCTTCATTGGTTTTCAAACTTTGGGGGGTTATGGCAGGCTCTTTACATCTTTTTTAAAAAATTGTAGTAAGATACATAACATAAAATCGCCAATGTAACCATTTTTAAGTGTACAGTTTCATAGTATTGCGTGTATTCACATTGTTGTGCAACAGATCTTCAGAATTTTTTTTATTTGCAAACCTAAAACTATGTACCATTAAATAACTCCTCATTTCCCCTTCTCCCATGGCAACCACCATTCTATTTTCTGTTTTTATGAGTTTGACTACATTAGATACCTCATATAAGTAGGATTTTACAGTATTTGTCTTTGACTGGCTTATTTCACTTAGCACAATATTCTTAAGGTTTGCCCATGTTGTAACACGTGACAGAATTTCCCTCTTCTTTAAGGCAAAATAATATTTCTTTATGTATGTATGTATTGTGTGTGTGTGTGTGTCACATTTTGTTTATCCACTCATCTGTTGATGGACACTAAGATTGCTTTCTCCTTTTGGAGATCATGAGCAATGCTGCTATGATGGTGCAAATACCTTTTTGAGATCCTACTTTCAATTCTTTGGGGTATATACCCAGTAGTAGAATTGCTAGATAATATGGTAATCCTATTTTCAGTTTTTTTGAGTAACTGACATACTGTTTTCCACAGTGGCTGCGTCATTTTCATTTTTATCAACAGTGCACAAGGATTCCAATTTCTCCACATCCATACTAACACTTGTTATTTTCTGTGTGTGTTTTTATACTAGCCATTCTAATGTGTCTGAGGTGATATTTCACTGTGGTTTTGATTTATATTTCCCTAATAATTAGTGATGTTGAGCATCTTTTCATATGCTTGTTGTCATTTGTATATCATCTTAGGAGAAATGTCTATTTTTGATTGGTTTATTTGTTTTTTGTTATTGATTTGCAGGACTTCATTATATATTCTGGATATTAACCCCGTATCAGATATATGACTTGCAAATATTTTCTACCATTGTGAAGGTTGCCTTTTCTCTCTGTTAATTGTGGTCTTTGAAGCACAGAAGTTTTCTTTTATATAGTCTTATTTATCAATTTTGCTTTTGTTGACTGTGTATTTGGTATCATATCCAGAAACCAATGCCAAATCCAATGCCATGAAGCTTTTCCCCTATGTTTTCTTCTAGAAGCTTTATAATTTCAGGTCTTGCATTTAGGTTTTTACTCCATATTAAGTTAATATTTTGCATGTGGTATAAGGTAAGGGTCCAGTATCATTCTTTTGCATGCGATATCCAGTTTTCTCAATACCATTTGTTGAAGAGACTATCCTTTCCCCATTGAGCGGCCTTTGCACCCTTTTTGAAAGTGCTCACTGCCCTAATGATGTTCACTTCAAAACTTATAATTAAAGCTTATACATGTTTTAGTAAACATAAGATCTTTCTCTGATATAAATGCATTTTAACATCATTAATTATAGCAAACCAACAACAACTTATGCATTTATTAATATCTGGTTGCAAGCTAGTGACAGAATTGAGGCACATCAGGTGCCTCAGCATACCAGCTGCGCACCACAATGCCATATAGTCTTTCAGGGAAGGCATTTCTTGAACGCTAAGAATATTTTGCCCATCCTTACTAAGCTAGGACATTACATAAATTTAATCAAAAGTTTAAATGTTCTGATTTCTGTGGAAGGCATTACCATTTTAAAGCAAAGGATATAAATAGGACCAAACAATGACTGCCATTTGATTCATGAATGAGGAGAGAGTATTTGCTCAGAGTATCTTAATGGATTCAGCTGAAACCTGGGCCACTTCATGTTGGGTCCTTCTGTGCTCCTCAGGAGAATGGAGTCGTGCATAATTGGGAATTTGGAAGTTTGGTGTCATAATATTCTGGTCTAGGATGTGTTACAGACAGAAAGAGAATCATCAGCAACATCTGCAATATGGATGGACAAGACCTTATGCAGTAGAGGTGATACCTGTGTCCTACTCTTTGCTCTGCTACTGTTCTTTGCCTGCCCAAAGGCAGCCCAGAGGATAATAGCAACTCTCCATTTATATACCAGTCATTAGCTTATTCACATAGCCTCCATGTTTATTATCTCCAGTTTTACAGAGGAGTAAAAATCAGGTCCATAGAGATGAAATGCTTGGCCAGAGAACACAGAATAAACGTCAAAGCATGCCACCCAAATTCAGATTCCAAGATTAGTAACTGTTTCTTTTTACTCTGCTGTTTCCTTGATTTTAAACAATTATTTAGAAACTCTTCATTAGCATTTGCTACATAGGCTTCAAATACACAGTCACTTAGGTACTATTTTTCACATATTATATCAAAAAATTTTAATTGGCTGCCCTGATACTGTGCTCACTTAATTTTCTTCCTTCCTCACTGGTTCCTCCTTCTCAACTTCCTTTATATCTCTAGATGTTGACAGACTCCAAAGTCCTGTCCTCGCTCTTCCTCTCTCTCTCTTTTTCTATGGAATCTAATCCAGTCCCATGGCTTTAAGCAAAACTTTTATGTTGATAATTCCTGATTTCTCTTCTGAACTTCAGGTAGATATATTCACCACCTACTTATTCAACTTCTTTACTTGGATGTCTAGTGGCTCTTCAAGTGGAATATGTCCAAAAGAAATGTTTAGTTTTTCTCCTCCAAATATGCTTTTGCCTTAGACGTCCCATCTCACCAAACATCTAGTTTCTCAGGCCAAAAATGGAGGAGTCATCTTTTATTACCCAGTTTTCCTCATCACTTACCACCCCCACCATCCTTAACTATATCCAAGCAAGTACTATCAACTTTACCTCTGAAATATATCTGGATTCCAATCACTCTCTTCCCCTTCACCACTACTGTCTTTGTCCACACCTCCACCTTCCTTGTCCTGGACTACTGAAGCAGTCTGTTAGCGGGTCCCTCTGATTTCAATTTGCCCCAAGCATACCCCTCTGATCCCAGTCCACTTTCCAGGTAGCGGATGGATGATGTTCTAAAAATATAAATTATATATCATTCCCTGACCCCTTCAGTGCTTCCAACTGCAAGTAGAATAAAATATGAACTCTATATGATCTGGCTTTTGGTTATCTTGCTGAATCATAGCCGACCACTTCCTCCTTATTCATTATATCCCTGCTACACTGGCATTCTTTCTGTCCCTCAAGCATGCCAGGTTCATTCCCATCTTACTACTACCTCTGCCAATAACCCCTTTCTCTTGGCTCTCTGCTCCTCAACATTCTTTTCTCAGCCTAAATGTTCACTTCTAAGAGAACCTTCCCTGGTCAACCAAAAGAAACCAGCACAGCCCTGCCATCGTCTTTCCTGTTAACCAGATTTTTAAAAATATCACTTGTTTTGTCTAAACTCATCTTTTTGATTTGTTTGCTGGCTGTCTCTACCTGTCAAATGTTATTTTCATGAGGGTAGGAACTTTACCTGTCTCATTCACCTCTGGGTCTTTAGTGCCTAGAGTAATACCTGTCATGAAGTAAGTGTGCAATAAAAGTGTGCTGAGGGAATGAATGACAAAATGGCAAAATGAACAAATATAGAAAACTTGTAAAACATAGATCATTAAAAAACATTGTTAACCTCATTATCTGGAGGTAGCTACTGATTATACATTTTTAGTTCTGTTCTTTCAACCCTTCCCTTCTCTCTCTTTCTCTCTCCCCGCCTCCCTCTCATATGGACACACAATGTTATATAACATATATATGTAACTATATATGTAAATGTGAAAAAATAAGATCACAGAAATCAAACTTGCCTTTCTAAATTTGAGAATATATTGAGATCTTCCCATGTCAGAACACGTTGGAATTTTTTAAGAGCTTTTAAACTTTAAAATGGCTGCAGGGTGGGGAGAGAGGTAAGCCAACAAGAAGCAAGCTGATTCCTGTTTCAGATAGGTTCAGGAATCAAAGACAAACCTTATCTCTGAAGGCAAGGACGCAGGGAGGGGTTTAATGACAGGAGGATGGACTCAAAGTCTTTACAAGAAGCATATAGAAGCCCAGTTCCCCTTCTCTCCTGTACAGTTAAGTCACTACTTCTCAACCTCAGCAGAAAACTAGGAATGCGCCCAGAAAGTACTGAGGACAAATCACAGCTGAGGGCACAGTGAAGCACGTGTAGAAAACTCTACATGCTCAATGGTGCAAGTGCTGGTCATTTTCCCACTATTCTGAGAATGATAGCCACCCAACCCTCTGACTTTTAGGCAAGAAATAGGAAAATTCTGCTTCAGGAAAACTGACTAGCCCAAGAGAAAAGACTTATATTAGCAATTTAGAGCCTTCCAAAGCAACAACCAGATTCACCTTCTTAACCTGTGGTGAGGCCCAATAGATGAGCCCAATCAACATATGTGGAACTTCCAAACTAGAATTTTTTATTTCATGTCTCACTCTGAAATGTAAATGAATGATCATTAAGCAGCCAAGAAAAGCCAAATTGTAAAAGATAATCTGAAACATATACATAAACAACCAAAAAGGTACATAGATGGAACCAGAAATAAACTTCAAAAACTTGTTAACATTTTATGGGAAGTGAGAGAAAATTTTGCTACTACAAAATAAAACAGGTTGATAATTTTCCAAAAAAGAGGAATAATTAGGAAATAAGAAAAAGCTTTTAGAATTGAATATATGATAGAAGAACAATGTTTAGATTCAACAAAAAGAATGAAAGATTAATATTGAGAAAATCATTGCAAAGAAAGCATAAAAACACAAAGAGATGAACAGTGGACAGGAAAGTAAAACAAAAGAAAAAGAGATAGAAAAATGGAGAGAAAAGGTCAGAAAATTAGAAAAAGTAACTAATAAGGTCCAACCTATGACTGACAGGAGTTACAGAAGGAGATAAAAAAATAAGTGAAGTGCTATGAGTGGATAAAAACCAGCATGATGACACATCATAAATTTAAAAACATAAAAATAAAGAGAAAGATACTAAAATCTTTCAGAGACGAAGAAATGAGTTACAAGCAAAGGATTGGAAATCAGAATGGCATCCGGCTTCTCAAGAGCAATATGGAATCTAGAAGGAAAGTCTTCAAAATCCTGAGATAACTTATACCTTCCAATTCTGAGAGCAGTTATTTCCAACCAGAATTCTAAACAAGTGAAAAACGAGTCAAAAATTAAGTCCAAGAAAAACAAACAAAAAATGTAAGAGAAAATAAATGAAATCATTATTATGAGACTCAGCTGAGAACTATACTTACATGGACATAATAATATAAAATATGAATATTGATATAACCAAAAATAGTGACATGACATCACTGAGAAATTGGGGAGAAGTATCTGAATGTGTGCATGCATGCCTGTACATGTGTGAGTGTGTGTGTACCTGCGTGTGTAAGGGTGAATGGTAAGAGTTTAATATAAAATTAAAAACTCAAGGGAAAAAAAGACACGTTACTTTGAAGGATAAAGGTAAATAGAAGAAACGACTAAACCGATTTTCCATGGTTGCTTCAGGATCCCAGGCACAAAGAGGGAAGAGAGAATGGGCAGGGCCTGCTCTTTTCATGATAAGCTTTTTGGTTTACGTGACTTTAACTCAGCTTGTGTATCATTTTGACTTGTTTTTTAAAAGGACACAAAGACTTAGAGGGAAATATTTTCAATGTGTCTGGAAACGAGTTCGTAGGCATTACGTTCAAAAAACAAGCCTACTAATGTGTTTGCACTTACAATGCTGTCCTAGAAAGGCTTTCGCAATATTTTGAAAGTGAGAATGGCTGCAAACTGTAGCAAAAGTTCAGTTTTGTCTATTGTAGAGACACACTTTTTATTTGGAAGCATAGTAAGGGAATGACAAATGGTACATATTATTTTAAATACTTGACTATCGAATCTTTTTAGTAGCATCTATTAATATCTGGAACATGAATACTTTTGGAACATTTCATATGCATCCCTCTGAAGAAAATCTGACCTCTTGTCTTGTACTAGGAACATGAGGTCATAATTCTATACAATGACTTTTTTCTTTCTTTTTCTCAAAAGCCTTAAAGGTATTTGTAGAGCTCAAAAGAAGAAAGCGTTCCTATCAGTTAAGTCCTGCCAATGAGAAAGCCGTGTTTGGCACAGAACAGAATCTAGGCCTTCTGAAGCTTCACCGAAGATTCTCATTTTGTCTGTTTTTCCAAACTTCGTTCAGTGTAAAGGGTGTTCCAGGGGAAAGTTCTGTGTTTTAGCATGTAGTTGTCCACACTTTGTCTGCCAGTCCTAACTCATGCCCTGTTGACTCACTCACCCCCAGGCTGAAAGAAGGACTGGGCTGCTGTTACCAAAACAAACATGGGGCCCAAACAGTGCTTTCTCGCCCACAACCTGCCTAAAAGAAAGACCACAGAAACAGGGAGGCTGTGTCTAGCCTCCTCCCGTTCCTTACTTATTTCCAAGAGCAGCCTTAGGGTCATACAGCTGTAAATTCTGAAGACTTTTCCTACCTCTTCTTCAGAAAACACTGTCATGTAAAAGAAAGTGAACAACTAGGCATGTTTTATATGTCAGCTGACTGATTAGACTGGTGAAGGCTGGAAGCCGCACTCTGTTGAAAATGGCTTTCCTTTAACAACTCAGCTTTAACATGGTCCAAGGACAGCATGACGAAGACAACTCATCCAGTGACTTGCCAACCCCACTGGGACAGTGTGGCTATGCATTAGCCAGTTGGAGCTGGAAGCTTA
Source organism: Myotis brandtii (assembly GCF_000412655.1). Classification (NCBI taxonomy): domain Eukaryota; kingdom Metazoa; phylum Chordata; class Mammalia; order Chiroptera; family Vespertilionidae; genus Myotis; species Myotis brandtii. Next base: position 14,349,253 of record NW_005354291.1, read on the forward strand.
CTGTTAATCTGCTTGGCCAGGAAGTGCAGACGTGGCATTCTACACTGAGGAACTTCAAGGTGGCATTTTTTTTTTAAAGGTATAATTTCCCTTGAGGTGCTGGGTATTTGCAGTGTGTGAGAACAGAAAAAGGCAAACATGATTTGGTAATGTTTCTGAATATTGAATTTACTCTTTAAAGACATAAGTTGGGGAATGGGGAGTGTGTTCACTCGGTCCCTAAATTCCTGATACTGAAATAAGAGCTGCCCCTGTGTTTCTGAGCGTATAGAAGGAAATCTGGGGAGGCCAGGATAGGAGTGTGTGCAGTGGGGACGGAAGGCCTGACTTTCTTCAACAGTCCCAGGGCTCCTCCAGGGTGCCAGGCTGTGTGCATGTCCTGACCCCACAGCCAGGCTGCCCGGTGGGGCTGTGCAGCTGCGCCTGCACAAGGGCACCCAGCACAGGGTGCTCCCCGAAGAAGGCTCCATTAATTCTTTTCCTAAGTTATAACAGCCCCACTGGGAAGATCTCTCCAGAATGAGGACCAGGAGGCATCCTGCATGGCTAATGTGCTGTTCAGAGACAAAGGAATTTGTATTTGTTTGGGGTTGATGAGGAATTCATTTCATAATGTTGAAGTCAACTTCTGTCACCTCAACATCTTCAGAAGAGATTATTCCAATGGTAAATTCCATCAGCATAAAGTTAGCCATAGTAAATGCCAGCTTCCTATGCATACTTCAGTTCATCTATCTTCAACATCTGCACAGAAACTAGTTTTCTTTTCCTTGAAGAAAGAGTTAGGCATTGAGGTGTTGCTTGATTAGGAATTGGGTGGGATAGCATTTGGAAACACAAATTTCACTGAAGCATTTCAAATGAAGACTATCCACTGAGTAACCAGAATAAAAAGCATAGAACAAAGAAACAGGATTCAAATATGGAAATTCCTAGGAATTCAAAGTCCCATGCAGCAATTCACTTTTAATAATAAAATTCAGTTTCTATTTCAAATCTAGTGTTTCCTCTTAAAAGCAACTTATTCAAAAACCGGTGATAGTAACAGGTTAATTACTGTGAATCTTCATGCTGGGAGAACTGGCTGGGCAAACCATTACACAACCATCTATTATAATTATTTTATGATTCATTATCATGAAGACAATCTTATGCCATTTAAATCAACAGGTTCCAATTCTTCACCAGAGAACTGTCTTTAAACACACACACTCTTCTTAGTCTTCCTTTATTTCTGCAGCTGAGGAGAGTAAGTTGTTGAGATTAACCATAAAGCACAGACTAGTACGAGTGGAACACCATGAATGTGACAGGCTTGGCACCTTTTTTTATTTCCCACACCTGAGGTGTGTTAGTCTCCCTCTGCCACACCCAGATACTTACCAGAATTGCAAAACCCAGGAACAAAGGATGGTGTGCATGAGAAGGCAAGCCCATCTCAGGGAAGAATTATCTCAAAAATCAAAGGGCTCTGACCACCCACTGGTGGGTCCCAAGCCCAGTCTGTCTTCAGGAATTTTAAAACCTGAAAACACTCTACAGAGATAAGACAAAGCAATCTATTGACCCCAAAGACCCATGTTTAACAGTCCATTGCAGAAATACCTATTGCAGAAAGAACAAAGAAAAGAGTTCAAAAGAAGTAGCTGGCATTGAACCTCTTCATCCCAACTTCCCTAAGCTCTGCTCTTGGCCAGCGGAGGCATTGGCAGGACTTCCCACTACATTCTTGTTGCATAATTTTATGAAATGTCCTGGCCCTGGCTGGGTGGCCCAGTTGGTTGGAGTGTCATCCTGTACAGTAAAGGCAGGGGGTTTGATTCCCAGTCAGGGCACGTACCTCGGTTGCAGGTTTGGGTAATCTTCCCTCATATCTGCTCTGTTTCATGAGACTGATGTGCTAAGAAGGCAGCTTGTCTGCTCTATTTTATTTGAAGATTTATGGGGGTAGGTAGAGGTGGAGGGTTAAATAATTAACCTGTGCCGAAACCGGTTTGGCTCAGTGGATAGAGCATCGGCCTGCGGACTGAAAGGTCCCAGGTTCGATTCCAGTCAAGGGCATGTACCTGGGTTGCGGGCACATCCCCAGTGGGAGATGTGCAGGAGGCAGCTGATCGATGTTTCTCTCTCATCGATGTTTCTAACTCTCTCTCTCCCTTCCTCTCTGTAAAAAATCAATAAAATATATATTAAAAAAATAATAATTAACCTGTGATTTTAAACACTTTTATGTTAAAACAAGCATGGCCATATTTCAAATTAAACATTTATATATCTGATTTACAATAAAATGTGGGGGCTGTGCATTCCCATTTCTCTGCTTAGAGTAGCTGGGTGAACATGACACATGATGCATAGAAGTGAAAAGGAACCCTTCTTCCATGAAGTTGTATTTCTGATCAGGAATATTCTATAGTATAACAAGAACCAAAAGGATAAAATATGATGTATGTATATCTACATACTCTGCTTCATCTATGTGAATATCATGTTTGCCACGTTGTTTACTATAATACATATTTCAAAATATCCTATAAACAACAATAAACACAACATTCTGTATAGTATATGGATGATTCTAATGTCTGAAAAAGTTGTACTTCGGTAAGGACCAGTAACCTATAATCAGAAAAGCAGCACATAGAAGACTAACAGTGAGTGCTTCGGGATGAATGCTGCTGGGTGTTCACTCTCCAGCAGGTCATCAAACCAAGGCCAGACACTCCAATTTTAATCACACACCTGGGAGTATTCAAAAAGTGACTTATACCTCTAATGCTTATGATGTAATTACTCATAGGGTCCAATCACAGAAAAGTGTTCCAAAAGAAGATAGTCTAATTGTAAAATCTCAAAACGATGGGAACTGTTTTCAAATGCTGTGCAATGAGATACATAGATCCTATGGTTTTTAACCTTACCCCTGCCCCCTTTTTTCTTTTCCATTTTCTTCAGCTGCTTTTCTTATTCCCATTCTCTCTGTAGAACCAGTCCCTACCCAGGCCTATTCCTTCACACTACAGGCCCTCCACCTTCACCTTTACTCCATTAAACAACGTTGGTTGAGACCCAAATATGCTCTTTTCAGGTCTGCCTAGAAATAAGTCAAAGTAAGTCAATTCAGCATTCGTGTATGTTATATTAATAGAACTGACTTTCAGCAGGAGCTTGTAGCAAACATCAACCTAATTAAGTTATTATGACTATACTCTTCCATTGTTTTCATTTCCTTACAAAAGGAAAGCCTATCAAACTTCATTGTTAGTCCAGAAGTATATGGTTTTGAAGCTAAAAATAATTACACTCCATGGATACCATGTGTGACAACTGAAAGACCTTGACATACTACTTCTTTGTTATATTCAACAGTAAATGGCACTTAGCATATCTGACTACTTGTAGTATGAGCATGAGATAATTGCTTGGGAACCTAGAACTGCTTATTTAAAGGGTGGGGACTCTTAATATAATTACAGAGCCCAAAACCACCTCCGCTTTACCATGGGAAATATCATAGAATGCACTGTTCATCTTAGATGGCTTCCCAGTCAAATTCTTCATTACTCTTCAGAATCCGCTGGAATTCTCTTGCTGTTTAGGACACAAGGGTACCTGTCCTGGTGAATGGGAACCAAGGAACAGAGGATCTCTGCACTTGAATGAGGCTGAAAGGAGCAGAACACCTTAGCCAAAGTAATGACAGCGTGTCTTTGTCTTTCATCACATCAGCTCAATGGTCCCAGGAAGCTGTATTTTTCCTAAATGTGCATTATTTGAATGCAGCATGTTATTTATTGAAGGGGGGGGGGGAGGGGAAGTTGTGTGGGAAAAAATTAAAAAACAAGAGCACATGTCTTAGAGAACCTTGTATCTGAAAGTCCTTTTCATGTACCATGGGAGACCCAGTTTCTTAATCTTTAGGTATCCATTATCTTCTTGAATTAGCTGTGCTATTATTTTAGAAGATGACTTTTTTTAACACTGTTGGTTACCACTGCAAATCCCCCAGCAGTCTGGGCTTTTTTTTTTTTGGTGTAAATAACCCAGACCACATTCTTCTAAATTTGTGGAGACATTCACCTGATATTTTGAGAAGCATAGAAGAAAAATTAGCTGTCAAGGACCAAATGGCTAACAGCACTAAGAAGAAATACTTTCCTTCTCCCACCATGCCATTCTACAACCTTTCTTTACATTATACACCATAGCAGAATTAACAATCCGTGGTGTAAAATAAACCACCAAACGGGAAGATGAACAGGATCAAAAAGGAAAAGAGACTGCTTGCTGTCCCACCACCTGAATGAAGAAGACCCCATCTCAAGGAAGAAGCAACTTTTCATTTTATCAAATACTAGAGGCCTGATGCACGAAATTCGTGCAAGGGTAGGCCTTCCTTCCTTCGGCTGCTGGCACTGGCTTCCCCCTGGCATCCGGGAACCGGGCTTCCCTCGAATCCCTGGCTTCATCCGTAAGGTCGTCTGGAAGGACGTTGGTCTAATTAGCATATTATGCTTTTATTATTATAGATTCTTACTACCTCAACTCAAAGCATTTTTTAATAATTCCCTTCCCCAGATTTGAAGAAAAATGTTTTAAAAAACTGCAAACTAGAAACAAGATTAGAATATCTGGTTTATTGGGAAAAATTCATAATAAAAACTGTAATTGCTTATCCTGCAATTTACAAAATAATAATTCGATATATCAAATGAATTGGTTTTTGTTATGTAAATACAAATGGTAAAAAAAATAATAACCCATGTGATATATCATATATTTCCCATTCAGAGATCTCATATCCCTGAATTCTCCTGTTGCATGCTTTATACCAGATATTTTAAATCAGCTTACCAAAGAAGACCAGGTTTTTTACTATATTTAAGTTTTTACTTACAGTTACAATCTATCAGAAGCTGTATCTATATGAGTAGAGCCTGCTCAACTGAGATGAGAAATTCAAGTCATTTCTTCTCCCAAGGTTGTTTTAATGTTTCTTTTGTGATAGGAATGGCCTTCCTAATGCTTTGCTGCACAACCTGATCATGCCTGTCAGTCACAGTGATTTAGACCCAGCCCATCTTTCAAAGCAATCTACTCTGATCTTTAACATATAGACACAAAACAGAACAGATTAACATATCATTTTCCCACACCCCACCCCTACAAACCATTTTTAAAGAGAAAATTTCATCTTAGCCTTTCCTTGCATAGAAGACCTTACTACTGCAACAGGTTTTGGTCATGAAAGAATACTTTCCTAAATGACATATCAAGTTAATGTGAAGCTTAGCAAAAGATCTATTACTCAGGATGTGAATTAGAAATTCTCACAAATGATATGCATTTAGGAAACTCTTTTGCCTTCCTTAACTAGCCAAAGGCTGGAAAAATATTTATTTTTTTACATTTCTTTTAGAATATTTGGTCCCTGACAATTTTTTACCAATATTTCCCTCTTCTTTTCCCTTAATAGATCTAGTTTAATCCGGGACGGACAGACACTTGATCAGATTACTTAAATCTTTTAAATCTTCTTATTTTTACCTTATAAAATGGTAAGTTTCATATTCATATTCTCTTACAAATGCAGTATAAATTATATGGACAGATATTAAGAAAATATTGGCATATTACAGGTAATTCGTTAAAAGAAGTAAGTTTTGTATCACTCTATAAAATATATATAAAAGACGAATATGAAACTATAACACCATTTAAGAAATAGTTTCTTGAAAATTGTTTTAGCGCTTTGACTAGTCTAACGATATGAACAGTGCCCTGCTCCCCTCCCTGCCAAATAGGTTCAAAGTATTCTGGGAAAAAGAGTTTCTTTTTCTGGAATCCATCCTGGCAGCAGGAATCCGTCCCCACCTTAGGCGGAGGAGTAGAAGTACCGGGGCTTGGCATTGCCCAGGAGGTCGTCTTCGTAGTTGGGGAGGCAGCAGAAGAAGAAGGAACAGCCAATCAGGATAATCGTGGCCGCCCACCCAAAGCCGTAGGCCCAGTTATAGATGTAATTGACAGCAGGGTTGAGATGAAGGGTGAAGGTCTGGGTGTACTTCACGGGGTAAATTACCAGGGAGATGATCTGGAACACAGCTAAAGGAAAGGAAAAAAAAATCCCAAAGTGTGAATGCATGCATGCACGAATGAATGAATGAATTGCAACAATAGATTAAATCCCTCTCTCAATGTTTTTGCCTTTAAATAAGTATTAAATCCACCTAAATAATGCTAATGGAAGGGGCTAGTGCCGTGGTCGGCAAACTGCGGCTCGCGAGCCACATGCGGCTCTTTGGCCCCTTGAGTGTGGCTCTTCCTAAGCCTTAGGAGTACCCTAATTAAGTTAATAACAATGTACCTACCTATATAGTTTAAGTTTAAAAAATTTGGCTCTCAAAAGAAATTTCAATCGTTGTACTGTTGATATTTGGCTCTGTTGACCAATGAGTTTGCCGACCACTGCCTTAGGCTCGCGAGCCCCATGCGGCTCTTTGGCCCCTTGAGTGTGGCTCTTCCTAAGCCTTAGGAGTACCCTAATTAAGTTAATAACAATGTACCTACCTATATAGTTTAAGTTTAGAAAATTTGGCTCTCAAAAGAAATTTCAATTGTTGTACTACTGTTGATTGACTCTGTTGACTAATGAGTTTGCCGACCACTGTAAGGTATCTAGTTAATCGTGAGCCAAAAAAGATTTTTAAATATTGTGTGTCTGAGAGAGCTGGCATTGAGCGGAATCCTGAATATAAGAAATACGGACAGGAGACAACTAGAGAATCACTCTACAGTCCAGGTGCAAGTATTATATAGTGAAGCAAAAAGCCAAAACTGTGGCATATAATAGAAAGCAGGATGGTAATGAAGAGTATTTTTATCACCTTTGTATTTCCTGTGCCAAAGACATAGTTAATATTTTCACTGTTAGCAAAAATAATGTATACATACACATACACACACGTGCATGCACATACACATCTATCACTCCATTCAAAATACACCATTGGAATAGTCCTTCAATAAATGAATGCCTAAATGAAGTGACGAACCAATGATGCAAATGATCAATGCAGAGAATCACCAGAAAAGGAAGTGAGGATCTAAAGAATAAATGAGAGATGGAGGGCGAAGAGCTTTTCAGGCTCAGGGAGCAGAAATGAAAGATGGACTTTGGTGAAGTGTAAGAAAGGAAATAAAGAAATGTGCCAATTTCTAATCTTTTTGGCATAAGAGTCACATTATTACAATCATTATTAATCATATTAACATTTTAAGCAACTCAAAAGTAAAAAGAACATAACCTTCTTTTATAGTGTTTTTCAGTGAATATGCATACTTCTATAAAGCTATAATGAGTATATCCATTCTGTGCTATGTTCTGCATTTTATTGACTTAATATTTCATATGTACATTGCCATGTCAAAGGGTATGAGCAGATTTTAGTTCTGCTTGAGTATTTAAAAAAACAATTTGAACTGCAAAAAGCCAAATAGAAGCAGAGGTGGGATTTGACAAGGTTCCTCATATCTTTTGTGATTCCAAGTAATTTCTGATTTTAAAATATTATTCCAAAAGCAAACTTTCAAGCATGAGGAACATTGGAGTAAACTTTATCTTTAATCAAGAGGAATTTTTAAATGTACAAGCGAGGGCAGAACTTGCATGGGCCAGTTCCCTGAGGCCACTCCCTGCCTCTCAGCCAGGGCCGTTTGTCCTGCCCTAGGCTCTGTGGGAACCCAGCACAAAGTGGTCTCCCTCTGGGCTCATGCTCGACCTCATGGACCCCTTTAGTCACAAGGCTTCTGACCTGTGTCCAAGGCCTTCTGCTCATTCTGTGTCTGTACTCCACGTCTGTAGCTGGATTTCTGCTTTGCTCCCAGGAGCCCAAGTTATCTTTGAGACATGACCTGTGGCCTCACTTTGCCATCATCAGCTCCTTCTCCTTTCCCCTCCTCAGGAAATCCAGTTTTGCATCTAAATCCATTCTGTGGCTGGGGTCCTGCCCCTTTGAGAGACTTCCCTAGGGCCAGGTGCCTTCCTAAATTTTCATATTATTCTTGCTCCCAGAGTCCTAGTTGTTATATTCCATGAATAAATGTTTACTCTGAGCCCCACCCACCTGCATAACTAAATTTCTGGTTCCCCAGCACCGGTGATGAGGCAATTACAGGGCTGGCCTCTTCCAGGTCCCCCATCCCACTACAGAAAACCCTTTCATGACCCTCCACATCATAAGACCACAAAACTCCTTCAATAAGTAAAATGGCTCAAGGACATAACCGCCCCCCAGCATGGGGCTCCCAGAAGTCTGGCACTGGGCCCACTGCGGAGACACTGCCCCTACAGAGCTGACTCAGCCCCATTCCCTCAGGGTAGGGGTGCCACTGGACATGGCATCACCTACAAGAGATGGTATACAGTAGGGGTGGGGAATGTCCAGCCTGAGGGCCTTTAAGGCCCGCAAAATCCTTTGGTCTGGCCCTGCCAAGGCATTAGGGGTGAGTTAATTAAATGTTTGACCAAATACAGCAGGCTAATTTTTAAGTTGATAGTTTTGTATGGCCCATGAATGATGTTATACATATCCAAATGGCCCTTGGCATAAAATAGGTTCCCCACCCCTGGTATACAGAATGACAACCTTCCTCATTTGGAAGGGGAGCAAAGAGTACCAGGTGAGACACAGGAGGAAATGGCTCTAGATCTTCTGTTTTTTGTTGTTCATCCTCACCCAAGGATACTTTTCCACTGATTTTTAGAGAGAGTGGAAAGGAGGGGGAGAGACGAGAGAGAGAGAGAGAAACATCAATGTTAAAGAGACACATCGATTGGTTGCCAACGGCTCTAGATCTTAAAACACATCTCTCCTCCGTGAATTCTGCCCTTGGTGACACTTTTTCTGAGAACAGGTCAGGAAGTGCAATTGTCAGGGATCTTCTTTGGGGACCGGGCACTCCTACACTGATGTCCAGGGAAGGTGGAATGAAGAGTTGCTGACACACAGACTTACCCGCCAGGGCCAGGAGGCCTCCGATCACTCTCAGGAAGACGAGCATTTGGGGTCCGCAGAGGGCAAAGAAGGAGAGGATGAAGCAGATGACCAGGATGATGAAGCCACAGAAGAGCGTGGCAGCGGCTGCCCTTCCCCATGCTGCGAGCGAAAGGAAACAGTGATCAATAAGACATATGATGTGCCAAATTCAACAACCACTTATCAAAGTATGGGTAGCATTGTTTTTTCTTTCTACTAATTACATTTGGATGGAAGAACAGTTTTTCTTTTGACAAGACTCAAGCATCTCCATGTCTCCGGGGGGGATTAGGCAATCCATATGTGGGACACTAATATACTGATACGCACTAATGCCTCATCCCCTCGGTTTTAGGACAAGTGTTTCTATCTCTGAGATGAAAGTTAAATTTCATTAAATTATTTCTTGTTTAATAAACTGGCCATATAAACTAGTAGATTTAAAAGGTTCACTCAAGTTCTAACACAACACGACCATAATAAACAGCATTTTGGGTATTGAACAATCCAAAGTACCATGTCTTTAGGAAATGTTCCCAACACCTCTAAAAGGATCTTTGTTTCATATCAATACTTGCTTCTGTGCAAAAATAATCTTTGAAAACATAAACTTATGAGTAGGCAGGGATGTGAACTAAAACAATTTAATTGTAAAGTAGCTGTGATTTAAAAAAAAAAAATAACACAGTTAAGCACAGTCTTTCTAGACTTTTGCCTAAATTTTAACTCTGGGGTTTTCAGAATTTATTGCACAAGAGTTCTTAACCATCGATGTTGGCCCTAAAATGAGCTCTGAGTTTGAAAATCTGCAGGGGCTCCTCCAGCCCTGTGTCCTGTGTCATGCTACCCTCCCCGCCTTTGGAAGTGGAGAGCCATGAGCCCAGGCTCGTGATTCCAGCCAGTATTCTTATTGTTCAACCTGCTCTGGTTTTTAAGATTTCTTCACACACAACCTTCTCTCTAGAGGTAATAACTAACACTTTGGAAGTAATTGCTCTGTGCCCGGCACTGGGTTAGGAACTAAACATATTTAGCTCACTGAATCCTCACAATAACTTTTTAGGGTTCATACTGATATAATTTCTTTAGAAATGAAGCTATATACGTACTAAGGCTTTGAGAGTTCAAATAGCCTGCTATAGCCACACAGCCAGTAAGTGATGTAGGCAGAGTTTGATTTAGAGCCTGTCTGAATCCAAAACATAATGTTTTTTAAGGCTATAATTTATATACCATAAAAGTCACCCTTTTCAAGTATACAATTCAGTAGTTTTTATATTCACAGGGTTGTGCAACCGTCACCACTTACAATTCCAACATTTTTATCACCCCAAAAAGAAATTCCATGTCCTTCTATTCCCCCTTCCTCCAGCTCTGGCAACCACTAATCTACTTTCTGTCTCTATAAATTTGCCTATTCTGGACATTTCAGATAAATGGAATCGTACACTATGCAGCTGTTTTGACTGCCTTCTCTCATTTAGCATAATGTATTCAAGGTGCATCTATGTTGTAGCACACATCAGTGCTTCATTCCTTTTTATAGCCAAAATATATTCTATTGCATCGATATCCCACAGGTTGGTTATCCATTCATTCATTAATGGAAGAACATGCATTCTTAACCAATTACTCTTTGTGGCATTTGAAAAGGAGAGTCGTGTGCTCCTCTGCCCTGGTATTACTCCAACTGCAGTACAGCTCAGCTGACAAATTCATCTTCACCTAATTCTAGGTCATTTGACTGGTCAAAGTTAAAGATATGGGTGGGCTAGCAGAAAGAGCAAGGGCTTTGGAGGCAGAACTGGGTCTCATTTATACACTGCCTCTGCCACCTATAAGCCACTGTCAATCTGCGCATCTGCTGCCCAAGGCTAAAAATACCTTCTTTCAAGATTACTGTAAGGATGAGAGCGTGTGTGTGAAAAGTCACATAGCTCAAAAAGTTCTTCCTGTATTTCTATGATGTTTCTCCAGGAACTCAAGTTTTCATTTTATTCTACATTCGCAAGGTTCCGCACTGTCACATAAAGGCTGTTCCTCAGTCCCCCACTGCATTTTCATATCTCCATCTGTTACAGACAAACTCGAGCTAAATTCCCCTGTTCCCTTGAGCAGCCTTAGTTCTTCCTTTTCTATGATGTTTCTCCAGGAACTCAAGTTTTCATTTTATTCTACATTCGCAAGGTTCCGCACTGTCACATAAAGGCTGCTGCTCAGTCCCCCACTGCATTTTCATATCTCCATCTGTTACAGACAAACTCGAGCTAAATTCCCCTGTTCCCTTGAGCAGCCT
>NW_005354291.1:14361885-14369469 GCF_000412655.1 Myotis brandtii
CCCCTCCGTGTCCTCCAGATCTTCCTCTGCATTCATGAATGACTGGGACCCAGGTAATGAAGGAGAAGACACATTTTTATATGCTCAAATACCATGTGTTTACACAAACTACCCCTTAGCAGCAGTGGTCTAGATGGGCCTGAGAGAGTACATGAGTGGGCCTAGTTTTATCTTTACAATTTTTATTCCCTCCAAGTCTCCTTCCTCTTCCTGTGAGATCAATGAGATATTTTAGGGGCAAAGTAAAATAGAAATGTTTTCTTTTAAAATAGAAATGAATAAAGTAAAAAAATGGAATTGAGTAAGTCTCTTTTCTCACTTTTGCTTTGTTCTTCAAGCAAGGTAACTTTCAATAGAAGAGGAGCCGTGCTTTGAGAAGAGCATTCATTAATCAGGTCATCTCAAAGTCTAGCCCACACACCACCGAGTCAAAATCATCAGGGGAGCTTATCAGAAATACAGATTCCTGTGCCTCCCTCCAGAAATACTGAATCAGAGCTTGAGGCGTAGGGCCCAGGAATCTGCATATAGTCTATGAACATAAGTATAATCACAGAGCATTTTAAGAACGTTTCCTATGCTATGTTAAATCAACTCAGTTAATCTCTTGCTTATTTACAATGCTGAATCATCAAAATGGAAAATTAAGGACATTCTGTTTTGACAAAGGCTTCCTTGGAAGTAGACCTGTAAAACCTGCTCCGGCAGATGGAAACACCCACAGTGACTCACGTAACTATCATTTAAGACAGAAATCCTGGCATGGTTTTAAAGATTCTATTCTGACTGATGAATGACAAGTAAGGCAAACTGCCTTCTCATGTCAATGACTATTTTGTTGTAAAATAATGAGATGGATCCTACCAGATCTGAGCAAGGTCCTCCCAGGCCAATAATCTGTCCTAAAAGGGGACCGATTGTAATGAAGACTTAGGACATGGCAATTCCCCATGACATATATTTCAAAAACTTGTACCCTAAGTACCTTTGGTCTCACTTAATTACCCAGAATGAGCCTCATATCTACAATTACCCAACTCTTTTGGGAAGTATTTACATTTTTATATTGTATCATGGTCTATACCAGTGATGGCGAACCTATGACACGCGTGTCAGAGGTGACACATGAACTCATTTTTTTTGGTTGATTTTTCTTTGTTAAATGGCATTTAAATATATAAAATAAATATCAAAAATATAAGTCTTTGTTTTACTATGGTTGCAAATATCAAAAAATTTCTATATGTGACACGGCACCAGAGTTAAGTTAGGGTTTTTCAAAATGCTGACACGCCGAGCTCAAAAGGTTCGCCATCACTGGTCTATACTAAACCATATTTACCAACCCTAATGGAAAATGTTGACTTTTAAAACTTGTCCTAAAGCTACTTTGTCTATGATTCAACAGCTGGTTCTCAGTTCTTCAAAGGCAGACTGTCCATCTTGATCTATTCTGAAGACATTATTACTTTATGCACTTTAAATTTTATTGCCTTTCCTAATTGTGTGTGTGTGTGTGTGTGTGTGTGTGTGTGTGTGTGTAGGGAGGCAGGACTCTCATTGTCAATTATTATTCTCTGAATTGAGGCCACAAAAGCATACAATACTCCAGGTAAACAGTTTCCCTGTAGGAAAGCTTTTTGTTTATTTGTTTTGTATCCTTAAGGGAAAATACATTTGGTGTTTTATATACATAATCTATTATGTCATAAGTTTATCTTCTAAATACCACTTGGAGAAGTTCACATTATCAAAGAAACCAGCAGCGTTATAAATCCTCTTTTAAATAAGATTCATTAAAGATCCATTTAGATGAAGAATGGCTTATCAAATTTTTCTCTGGCTTGCAAAGATTCAACATTAAATCAACAACATGGAAATAATTCTATGGTCGCTAAAGAAACTCTGAGCTTTTCATAGGAAATGTTTTTGAGTTGTTTGCATGGAAATGAATACTATATCTTTTCCCAGAGATTACATGTGAAAACACAATGTTACAAGGCAAAAGGGACTAGGAAAAGATCAGTAAGGTCAACTGATATGAGCAAACAAAGTAAAAATAAATACCTTGAATGTCAAGCTAGAAACCATAAATCAAACTGAAGTTTGTGAAAAGAAAAAAATAAACTTTTATTTTAAGACGAGAGCATTGCTGATATTTTTAATATTGTTGGTAATATTTTAGAGACTCACTAATTTTCCTCTTAAAGTTAGCATTTCTTTACTGGTTTTCTGCATTCTTCAGTAGTTTGACATGTGGACACTACACATCAACCAAAACAGCCTGGAGTCTAGCCCCTTATTCAGTGCCCTGCAGATACCAAGCTATTACCCAACTAGAGTAGGTTCCCTTTCCAGAACAAAGGATTCATCTGTTAATAATATCAAAGGCCCCATCTACTGAATCTGAATGTTGTCAGATCTCTTCATGTTGTTTCTATAGGATTCTTTAAATGATATACAGGCACAACTGAAAACTGCATAAAATCGTAATTGAAAAAAATAAAAGATCCAATCTATAAATAAATATAAGCATGGGTGGATGACATATTCAAAAAGACCGTTGCATGTTCAATGAGGAAGAAATCTGCAGGAATACAGGCCAGTGCTTCTGAAATTTAAAAGTGCTTAGGAATCACCTGGGGATCTTGTTCAAATACAGATTCCAATTCAGTAGGTGGGACCTGAGTCACTGCGTGTCCAATAACCTCCAGATAATGCTGATACTGCTGTTCTTGACACTTTGAGTAGCAAATATTACAGGACAACACCGAAGAGGCCTCCAAAGAAATCTGCATAGGGAGAAGCAATTTTGCAGGTTTTGGAAGGCAGAGGAGTGGCTTTAAAGGAGGAATGACAGGGTCACCCAGGAGAGTTCCACAGTTGGTGTGAGATTCCTAACATGCTCTGCATTTCTCCTGCAGCAGAGCCAGATGATAACTCCTTACCATGGTGTTTTCACAGAACTATGAGACTTTACCCTTTCATGGTCTTTTAAAGGCAGAATGGTGAAAGCTTCCTACACAGGAAGATGCAAAAACAGGGAATTGTACCCTGAATTCACACAAGATAAACAGCAGCGAATTTAGGATCTGCCCTTACATACAAGTCTGTCAGACAGAAGAAGGCCACAAAGTAGAATTTACAGAGAAGCATGTTTCAGCTCCATGGGTAGAAGATGGTAGAAGAGAAGTGCTTTTAAACAAACAGCATCAAGAAGAGAACTGAATTAAGTTGCTGAACAAAGGGAAGAAGCTCAGATGGGCTGTGGGTGGTGTTGAGAGCGCTGGGAGAAAGCTGGAATAGGTGTACTCTTATTCCCTTCTAATTCTGCTTGTCTAGGAGTCTGTGTCTGTTTACCGAGAGAAGACAACTCAGGTCACTAACAGGGATTGAGGTTAATGCTACGTGCGGCAAATGTGGAGTGCACTGGGCTAGATCACTGGTTCCTAGACTTCAAGATTGTAAAATCAATATATATATTTTTTAAACTATGAAAATCAATCGAGAGTGGCCAATTATTTAATTTTGCCATGTAAGGATGTAAACACACGCCCGCAAAGAGTAATCTATCTACTAACACCCAATTTCATAAAATAAGAACGTTTTAATATTTCACCTTGCCCCCACCAAAAGCCACAAGAGCATCATCTCAGAATGCAGTCCCTTAAATTGAATTTAGCCTAATGTAAACCTATTAACTTCATATTTGTCTTTCTCATTTCCTGTACATTTAAGAACCATAGGGCTAAATGATCTAAAAATGTTTCAGATAATACTCTGATTTTTTGACTTATCCAAGAATGATGTCATGTTAAACACACACACACACACACACACACACACATACACACACAACAAAATAAAAACATTCAGTGCGTTCTGTGGTATCAAAGGGCACCTTTGTAAAAATGAGGCTCTGCACTTCTTTCTGCCCAGACAAGGCAGATGCTCTTCAACACCGACTCCCCGCTTTCATTCTTGGTGCACACATTCCTCTCTATTCTTCTCCACCCTGACAAGCTGGAGCTTGCTTAAGATTTGAAATCTACACCACTGATGCTTAAAATATTCTCCTGAGGTATTTTATTTATACATGAAATAAGAATGATCATTTCAATATTTAAATCTAGATATTTTTTTCCAGTTTTGAGAAATATAAACCATGAATTTTTAAAAATTCAAACAAGTATCTGTAAAGCTGGGTATTTATTTAGTTGTTACTATCATGAAAAGAACATACTCAGCATGTAATTTGGTTCATTTATAGGAAAAATGAGGTAATATGGTAATCTGAAATTCTTAAGAAACTGTTAATAATGGAAAAGAATATAATATTCTGCTTTTTATGTAATATTAAGGAACTACATACCTCTCTATTTAAAAAGTCTGTATTATTTAGTATTAATGCCAATACTTGCCAAGAATAACCTGTCTTTAATACCAAAATTAATGTATTAATATTATGGACCTGGCCAGGTTAGCTCAGTTGGTTAGAGCATTGTTCCGATACACCAAGGTTGTGGGCTTGATTCTCGGTCAAGGGCACATATAAGAATCAATCAATGAATGCATAAATAAGTGGAACAACAAATCAATGTTTCTCTTTCTCTCAAATCAATATATAAAAATGTAAAAATAAACATTATGAATACCAATAAGAAATGGTGAAGCACTTTGTAATAAAAAGGTAAACTTATTAGTTTCAGTGGTAAATCACAATGTTTATTTTCTAGTACATATCAAGAAGTTTGTTTTTTTTAAAAAATGGATGTACCTACCCAATTCTTTATATTGAGATATCATTTTAATTAAAGCCATCCACCTTAGTCCTTATGTGTTTATTCATATGTGGGAGTGTGTGTAAACTGCTTACTACACTTTAGACAAAGTAGTATAAACATACTATGTTCAGCAAGACCTTATTAAGGCTCTCTGAAAATCTCCAGGGTTCAGAGATGCCTAAATCATCGCCCTACAATGTAGGCACAAGGGCTGCTCCTGTGAGGCAAAACTAATGAACAGTCCTTGCCAGGAAGTAGAGCAGAAGTATAATAAACACTCCCACTCATCCTTGACTACAACAGCCCTAAACGGACCTCTCCTGGTGAATTCATATCTATTTTCTCCTTCCCATAGTCACCTAATCTATAGTAATAGATTTAAGACTCACTTGGAAAACTGAACTTTCCAAAAACCAGTTTCTCTTTTAAATGGATCTATATACACTGGATCAATGTTTTCTTTATAATCAAGAGTTAATGCTTTATTATGCTAAGTGAAATAAGCCAGTCAGAGAAAGATAAATACCACATGATCTCACTCATTTGTGGAATATAGTGAACAACATAGGCTGATGAACAGGGATAGATCCAGAGACAGAGAAGCAGCGATAAGACAGTCAAACCTCAGATGGAAAGTAGGGGAGGGTGGGGGTGAGGGGGAGAGATCAACCAAAGGACTTGTATGCATGCATATAAGCTCAACCAGTGGACACAGACAACAGTGGGGCGAGGGCATGAGTGGGGGGGAGGTTTGTGGGGGGAATGAGGTCACATATGTAATACCTTAATCAATAAAGAAATTAAAGATTGAAAAAAAAAGAGTTAATGCTTTAGACTTCTGTCTAATTAAAAAAATTAAACCGAGAAACAAAGCCTGCTTACTCCCTTCCAAATACAAAGCAGTCTGTCAACCTGAGGTTGAAAGCACCACACCCTAGGAAAGTGAGCTCATCCTGCAAGTTCAGAAAAAAAGGAAGGAGACCTGACTTGGGGTGAACACACAATATGCAGATGAATAAATTCAATAAAAAAGTGTACAATTCAATTTAAAGAAGAGAAAAACTGCATTGTGTGTGTTTCTCAGGAGGGCTGTGATCACAGGCAAAGCCTTGCAGGTCAGGTCCCGTCCCAGGAATAGTGCTGATGGGGTTCTGCCAGCACCCCAATCCCCACAGGGCACTGACTTCTATTTCATATGTACAGTATTGCTGAGTATTCTTGGGGTCTGTATTAGTCTTTTGAGTGATTATCATAGTCTGTTTAAAAAACACACCTATTTAAGCAGACCTATTAAATCCCCTACAAGCTACTAAATTCAAATGCATTTTAAGATACAGATATATTATCTCAAAGAAATGAATTCTCTATATATTAGACACTCTCTCTCTATATATATATATATGTGTGTGTGTGTGTGTGTGTGTGTGTGTGTGTGTGTGTGTTAACTCGATTAAAAACCTAACAGACTTTCAATAATACAACAATGCTGTTTCAATAATGCTGTTTGTGTTTTAAGAAAAGAAAAACACACTTTAAGGAAAGCAGAAATTCCCTTTAGTCTTTACCTTTTATGACCTGCCAATGAGAACCATGCCTCCTTTTGGAGAAGAGAAAAGGTCACGGTGGGAACTTGACAATTCCACAGTCCATAAGAATCAGCACCAAGCCCCGGATAGAGGGCCTCAGAAACAAACAGTTCGGTTGGAAGCTCTGGGCCATTTGAGGGTTGGAGGGGAGGAGGGGGCCGGTCAAGTCTCTGGTCCCAGAAGGAAATGAAAAAAGGTAGGTGGCCTTTCTCTTTCTCGGTTTAAAACTATTAAACCTGGCTGGTAAGGTCCCAGTGAGTAATATTTGGCTTTAAACTTCTGATTTTGTTCCTACTTAAACCCGGCTGTTCTTCACATCTACCAGTTAGCAGGGGTAGCATCAGACAAAACCAGGCTCCTCTGGGGTCTGTTCTATCAACATGTTAAGCACAGAGGCTTCCTCCATGCAGGAAAAATGAAATACTCCGTCTTCAATATACAGTGTCCCCAAAAATGTATACACGCTTTAACAGCCAATAGCTCCATTTTAAAATGAAATGTATTTTAATAAACACTGCCTCTGTGATTATTCAAAGTGTGTGTATACATTTTTAGGGGGACACTCTATATGTGTTAACTCTGCTTCATTTCGCTGGTGTGGAAGATGTGTTTGCTTTTTCTATTTAAAATCACATTCAAATAAAGTCTTCTAAACAGCAAGGCAGTGCTTAGAGCAAAAAAACACCACTACCCCCCCCCCCCCAAGACAAAAACTAGCCTGAAGCACTGAATATTAGTACAGTTTCGCCTGAAGTCGTAACAACTGAAATTCTCACCAAGAGAGCTTTTATGCCAACATTAGGGAAGGCCGGTATTTAAAATACATATATTTTAATCATAAGAACCATAGGAGAAGGCGGAATGGGAAGAAATTTCAGTAGGTATCAAAAAATATATACTTTGTTTATTGTATTTACTCATCGAGCCTTTTCAAATGATTGAAATCATCTTTTGCACGGAACCGACAAACCCTACGAAGAAGCTCTGTTTGAACCGGGTCATTTTCTTCCAGTGTTGATCCTGGCTTGGGCCACTCAAAGCCGCTACTGCTATGATTTGTTCAGATCGGAGGCATGAAGCTAAAGCTAAACTCTGAACAGATTTATTTTTTTTTAAGTCACCCATTATTCCTAACCCTGTTCAGTCCCTTCCCAAAGGGCGGCTTGCGAAGGCCGGGCACTCCCACTGCGCCGGCGCACACCCGGCCGCGACCC
>NW_005354291.1:14370074-14391678 GCF_000412655.1 Myotis brandtii
CTGCAGGGGCCCGGCCCGGGGAACCCAGGCCAAGGCTCTGCTGCAACCGGGCGCGCCTCTGGGCTTCCCCGTGACCTTCTTTTCCTCTTATAGGATCCTCTCACTGTAAGTGTTTTGTTTTTTTTATATATATTTTTATTGATTTCAGAGAGGAAGGGAGAGGGAGAGAGAGAGAGAAACATCCATGATGAGAGAGACTCATGGATCGGCTGCCTCCTGCAAGTCCCACACTGGGGATCGAGCCCACAACCCGGGCATGTGCCCCGGAATCGAACCTGGGACCTTTCAGTTCGCAGGCCCACGCTCTATCCAGTGAGCCAAACCGGCTCGGGCAAATGTTTGTGTGTTTTTTATTCTCCACGTGTGCCCGTTTCAATCTGCACAGCACTAGCTAAATATTTAAGCCCTGACGTCGGGCAATGGTCTGATTTTCAACCTTGCCATCCAAAGTCGCAGGCAGCTTGAGATGGGTGTTGGAGTTGTAGCTGTGTGCTAGCGAACCCCGGAGCGGGCCCGGGCACTGCCTCCTGGGCTCACCTTTGTACCTCGGACTCTCGTCTGTTTACAGGCCCGCCTTTCCCACTGGGCTGCCAGCTCTGCGACAGCCAGGCCACGCTTTCCTTGTCTGTGTGTCCCTGGTGTCTGGCACTGTGTCTGGCTCTTCAGGGAGCTCAATTGACATTTGATGTGTGAACACACTGAATTTAACATATGTGCACTTCCATCTCAGAAGCGCTTATTCTGGCTTCTTGTCCTGTTTGCCTCAGTCCCCTCCCTACCACAAATCTCTACCTATTCAAACCCCACTCTATCTACTCTTTTCATTTACTATTGAAGTTTCTCCAGATTAAAACCATATGCCAATAGGCATTCAGAACCTAAAATGCCACCTCAGTGCCCTAGCTCTGCTTCCCTCACGACATGACTCCTCAGGTGTGGCAGGGAGGGTGGGTGGCAGCTGGGCGTGGCTCTGAAGGAGAAGTGAGTTCTGGGTGTTGGGCAAATCATGAAAAACATCCAATGAGGGTCACATCTTACCTTGTACCTCCAAAGATTTCTTCTGAATCCCTTACTTTTTCTATTAATTTAATAGAAAAGAAGTGGGAAATACATGGCGATGTTTAAAACTTAGTCCTCTGTACTTCAGTTTGGTGTTCTCAATAGACACAATACTCTTATCTAACTCAGTTCTCTGGTAACTTTTTAGGACAAATGGGAAAAAAGCACTGAGAAAGTATCTGAAACCACAAGAAATCATTTCCCCAGCCTTCATTTATACAAACCAAGTTCACATATTTTCATTAGAGGCAAATATTTTCACTTTCAAAGAATAGCACAAGGGGTATTTTGGCGAGAATTAACCGTTTACAGTGGAGATTGTGTAAGGAAAATATGCTCTTAGGGCAGCGGTTCTCAACCTGTGGGTCGCGACCCCTTTGGGGGGCGAACGACCCTTTCATAGGGGTTGCCTAAGACCATCAGAAAACACATATTTAAATATATAATTACATATTGTTTTTGTGATTAATCACTATGCTTTAATTATGTTCAATTTGTAACAATGAAAATACATCCTACATATCAGATATTTACATTATGATTCATAACAGTAGCAAAATTACAGTTATGAAGTAGCAAGGAAAATAATTTTATGGTTGGAGGTCACCACAACATGAGGAACTGTATTAAAGGGTCGTGGCATTAGGAAGGTTGAGAACCACTGTCTTCAGGGTTTTCAAAAGTAATGAAAATATTTGTTTAATTAGCTGTCTATAATACAGTTGTGAGATATATGATATTCTTTTTTAAAAAATATGTTGATATTGATTTCAGAGAGAGGAAGGGAGAGGGAGAGAGATAGAAACATCAATGATGAGAGAGAATCATCCATCGGCTGCCTCCTGCATGCCCCCCTCTACTGGGGATCAAGCCTGCAACCCGGGCATGTACGCTGGCTGGGAAGCAAACCGTGACCAGTGAACCACACTGGCCAGGCAAGACAAATCATATTCTTACAAAACAAATAGAATACTGACTATGAGAACAGTGGTTTCAAACAAAAAGAAAGTTTCATTGGTATCTTAATATCTCTGAATAATTTTGGACTCGATATAACTTTCTGTTATTTCAGTGAATATGAGGAAAAGAGCTCATTAATGCTGAGGTGAAAACAAGAAAAGTATTTAGAACTTCTGGAAGAGACTAAACCAACCATGCTTACTGGTAGGTTCCAACAGTATTGTACATAACACAGGACTCACATACTGTAGAACCAGATAGCTCAAGTTCTGATTATTTCTCATAAAAGCTGTGTGACACTGGTCCACTTAATTTGTTTGTGCCTCAGTTTCCTCATCTGTAAAATGGATAGTGCTCACCCCATAGTGTTGTAATGAGTATTAAAAGAACTAATACATATGTGTAACCTGCTCAGGATAATGCCTGTACATAGTAAACCAAACATAAGGGCTGATGATGATGACAATTTTCACATAGGTTTCTCACTTTAATAAGATCAGAAGGGGGCCTTTTCATGTTTTTGAGGAGCAAATTCTATATATGAATACCAACTGTAAGTCATTAAGTTACTAGTATCTGAGACAATGCAAGCATTCATCCCAGCCATATTCCTGGAATGATGGATATGCTAGAAAGAAGACAGTTAAATAGCTCTCCCTGCTGGATAACGTAGGGATTGCTCAGCACTTGACAATGTAAACTATACCTGCAAAAAGTTTTTACTTCAATAAATTTTAGGGATTTGTGGTTCTAAACCCAATGAGTAGTACAGACAAAAATGTTTAAATATATAATTTTAGAATAAAAATTCATAGCTGTATTGCTCTCCCATCCGGAGAAATTAATAATAATAACATTTTCTGGGAGTTTACTATGTGCCAGTAAGTGTCTCACACCCACCTTGTGAGGTATGCACTGCTATGATCTTATAGACAAGAAGACTGGGCCACACAGAAATGGAGCATCTTGCTCAAGACTGCACAGGCCCTGACTAGCAAAGCCACACTCCACCTTAGGCAGTTTGACACCAGAGACAGTAGTATTTACACTAACCACTCATAAGAGTTTGGGTTATAGTTCTCCAAAAGTTTCCTCCTTTCTCTCCTTTACCTAAAAAACATCCAACCCACTACCAGTTCTCTCCCAAGCTGTAATGAAATGACCCCCATACAAGCTACTGTGCTCTTAGTAGTAAACCAGCGACAGGAGTGCAGTAGAACAAGCACTGAACAGAACTCGGACGTTCTGAGTTCTAGCTCTCACTGACCCTGTGATTACTTCCCCTCTAATCATTGTCCAATCTCCCTTGCTCATGCAAACATTTAATTATCTCTACTTTCTCACCCCTTATTCCTCCCTCATCTGACTGTAATCTCTCTTTTACTCATGAGTGATGGTAAAAAGCTTAACAACCAACTTTCTGAAGGGGAAAAAAATCCTTGGTTTATAGCCATTGCCAATTTCCATAGTGTAAATACTCCCCAATGGCTGATTTCCAGCTACCAACTTGATGTTACTGGATACAGAAGTAGGAAGAAATATGTGTAATCATCTGTCTCAAGCCAGTATGAGCACTACTGCATCTACCCCCATATCCTACAAAACTGTTCTGTTTTTCAAAGGTCACCAATAAGCTCCTATTTGCCAAACTCAATGGGTATCATTGGCCTCTTTGTTGTACCAGGAACTTTGATGTCTCGCTACATTTAACTTTCTACCTTCTTGGCTTCTATAAAGATGCTAAAGCCCAGTGCCCAAAGACCACCAGGAACACACCTGCAGCAAAGGAAACTGAAAACCATGAGGCACTCTGGGGATGTCTCAGTGAGAGGGCGTTAGGGAGGCCTAGTAATAAGATTTAGGCTGATGTTAGGTGATTTTGGAGAGAGTGGTCTTGTTTTTGTCTAGTTCTATCACAATTAAAGAGTGATCTTGTGTGGTGTTCATATTCTGTGAAATTATTTATGCTCAACATTGGATCATCATGGCCTAGCTATTGGTTGCCAGGCCAACTACCAACTGTCAGGGGTTGTCTCTGGTTTCTTTCTTCCTTCCTTTCTCTTTCTTTTTCTTTCTCTTCCCTCCCTCCTTCCCTACCTCCTCTTCCTCCATTCCTTCCTTCCTTCCTTCCTTCCTTCCTTTCCTTCCTTCCTTTCTTTTCTTTTTCTCCACCAATCCCTTCCCTTTCTCCTGAATGTGCTAGTCTTCCTCCTCCCTCCCCCCCTCCACCTCCTCGGCTCACCAATATTATATTCTCTGGGTTTCTATCCTTTTACGACTCTTCTGTTCATTCTATACATTTTCCTTGTGTTACACCATCCACTTTCATGATTTCAGGTCCTGCTTACATACTCATGACCTGCAGATATGTGTCTTTAGCTCACACTTTTCCTCTATGTTTCCAACTTTTATATTCAACTTCCTGCAAGATGGCACCACCTGGATTCTCCCTCAAGCACTCTAATCTCAGCCAGTACAGAGTTGAAATTGCGCTCTCTTCTCCTAAACCATTTTTTATCTTCTTCCTGAAGGCTCTATAGCACCTTCAGAAACTTATTCACCAAAATTGAACCTAAGATTATCTTTGACTCTTTCTCTTATATCCAGTTTGCATGCAGTGGTTGAAAAAATTGCCATCTACCCTATTTCTCAAATGTTTATACAATGCAGACTCTCTGCGCCATCCTTGCCTTAACTGCCCACCTGCTTCTCAACTGCCCTCCTTGTCTACAGCTGTGAACAGCCCCCTCTCCCAAGTCCATCTTCCCTGAGACTACTGAAATGATCCAGCTAAGTGTACATCTGACCCTGACACTCCCCTCTGTGCACCTCACGATTCTCCATCACTGCTATCATCAGGAATGAAATTCTTAAAAGTGACACACAAATCCCTCCATGGTCTGGCCCCTGGTAGCCTCTCCAGTCTCATCTGTCACCTCTGCTTACCTTACACTTTCCAGTCTCTCTCTCTCTCTCTCTCTCTCTCTCTCTCTCTCTCTCTCTCTTACATGCTACCCATTTTGCCTTTATTCTTGAAGTTATTTCTGGAATCCTTTATTTCCAGTCCCTGTCATGTTCACCTAGTTACTTCCTACTGATCTTTTAAGATCAGCTTCATACCCATGTCTCCCAAGGAAACTTCCCTGAATCTTGGCATGTTCCCTATAGTCCCACCTCCAGTCTAAGGTAACGATGTGCTCTTTTTTCTATGCTCCCAGAACCCTTGAAGCGTATGTAGCAATCACTTTGTTATATAATAATATTTTTTATGTCTCTGTTAGACCATGAAGATCCTTGAAGAAAGTTACCATGTTTTATTCATCTTTGCATCCCCAGGACCTTTTCCAATGCAGTGTTAAGTAATTATTTGCTAAATATATGAATGAATGAATGAATGAATGAATGGCTATGCCAATAGCTCTTCTCCTGTGAAACGTGTCCTCTCTGAACTTCAGCGTATTCACCGATTTGTTGAGGTGATTAAAAAATGAACTGTAGGAAAATCAAAATTGAGAAATATAAATTTATTTAGAACAGTAGATGGCAGCAGAAGGTTGTTTTTCAGCATAGCATTTGCAAGATTAAAGTTGACCAAATACTCATAGAAAAACCCATAGCCACATAGTATAACTTTAAAAATGCCTTTATACTTTAGTTGATAGTACTGAGTTCATATTGGTTGATTAACTGTGGAAAATGTACCATATTAATGTAATCTGTTAGTAATATGGGAAACTGGGTACAGTATAGGAACTCTACACCACAAGTTTTCTGTAAATTTGAAATTATTCTTAAAAAATAGTTACTTTTTAAAAATGCTTCTATAATGCTTGGCATATAATTTTTGTCATCCTAAAAACTCCAATAGCAATCATTTTCTTTGTATAAAATTAATTATGAAAACCTCAATATCAATAATTAATCTTGAGTATATATATATATATACATATATCTTTATTTCAGAGAGGAAGGAGAGGGAGAGAGAGATAGAAATATCAATGATGAGAGAAAATCATTTATTGGCTGCCTCCTGTAACACCCCCCCACTGGGAACCAAGCTCACAACCTGGGCATGTGCCCTTGACCGAAATCAAACCTAGGACCCTTCAGTCTGCAGGCTGAAGCTCTATCCACTGAGCCAAACCAGCTAGGGCAATCTTCAAGTTTTAAAAGTAAGTTTTTAGATATCTAGAACTAAAGGTTATTTATTTAAGTATATAAATAAATAATACCATTTTATTCTATTATCATTATAAATGTATTATATACTCATTTTTTAAAATTTGAAGAAGACAGAAGGTATAAAGAAGAATAAGAGTCACCCATAGATGATCACTTTCCTTTTTTTACCAGAGAAAACTGCTGCTAATATTTTGACAGCCTTTTTAGGCATTTTTCTCTGACACAGATAGTTTAAGTTGCTTGTTAAAGTCACTCTATAAGTTGGTGTTAGAGCTAGGACTAGAGCCCAGACCAACCTTCTTGGTCTAAGGCAGTGGTTCTCAACCTTCCTAATGCTGCGACCCTTTAATACAGTTCCTCATGTTGTGGTGACCCCCAACCATAAAATTATTTTCCTTGCTACTTCATAACTGTAATTTTGCTACTGCTATGAATCATAATGTAAATATCTGATATGCAGGATGTATTTTCATTGTTACAAATTGAACATAATTAAAGCATAGTGATTAATCACAAAAACAATATGTAATTATATATGTGTTTTCCGATGGTCTTAGGCAACCCCTGTGAAAGGGTCGTTCGACCCCCAAAGGAGTCATGACCCACAGGTTGAGAACCGCTGGTCTAAGGCCTCAGCACCTGACCTCCATGCAGGTAATAAGAATAGCAGCTTAACCCTTATTTAGCACTTACTAAGTGCCAGTCCCTATTTTAAACGCACACTAATTTCTCTTATCCTCACAGTATCATGAGCAATGTACAACTATTGCTTCTCTATTACTGATGAGGAAACTGAGGCACAGAAAAGCTAAATGACTTTTCATAGATAACGCAGCTTGTAAGTGGCAGAGCTGGGCCTCAAACCCGGAGATTTCAGCTGCAGAGTCTGTACTATGAGCTCCTAAAACTCAGTTTTAATGTGCACATTCTTAAATTTATTGGAGTCCATTTCAAATGTGTAGAGCCAACCCAGTTGTCAGTATATATTTTAAGACTGCTTATCTCTGCAAACCAGTTCCAGAGGGGGCTCGCCCTCTCGCGCTCTATTCCACCATAAAGGTGATTTTTGTTCTCCTGGGATGATCACTGAAATTCAGGTTGTATATTCGAAGGTGATCTCAGCCTGGAAATTTTCCAATAAATATTCAGCTGAGACCTGAATGTGTAAATATATGCCCTTACAATACACTGTTTAAAAATAAACCCACAAGATAGGGAAGGGGATGAGGGAACACAGGTCCAGGTTGAACAAGGTTATCTTAAAAATACAGAAATTTGCTTTGTCAATGAATTAAAGAGACTGTCGGTACGTTCTTTCCTGCTTACATCTGAAATGCTATATGAGGCCACCCAACCTAGCCCATAATGACCTCTCTAAGACCATTTGGTCTTGTCTCCTGTCTCCTGCCTCTCCACCGGTCTCCATGTTTTCTTCCAAACTGACCTTAAACACCTCCAGAGAATACAGAATTATCTGTGTTCCTCCAGCATTGACTTCATCAGCCAGTCTCCATGTCTCTCTCTCTCTTTTTTATAATTTATACTAGAGGCTCGGTGCACAAATTCATGCATGGGTGGGGTCTCTTGGCCTGGCAGGCAATCAGGGTCGATCTGGGGCTGCTGGAGGTTGGCCAGCTGGCCATGGGGAGGGGCCACGGGAGGTTGGCTGTGAGAGCATACTGACCAACAGGGAGCAGCTCCTGCATTGAGCATCTGCCCCCTGGTGGTCAGTGCGCATCATAGCAATTGGTCGACTGGTCATTCGGTCGTTCAGTCGTTTGGTTTTGTTTTTTTTTTAAATATATATTTTATTGATTTTTTACAGAGAGGAAGGGAGAGGGAACAGAAACATCAATGAGAGAGAAACATCGATCAGCCGCCTCCTGCACACCTCCTACTGGGGATGTGCCCGCAACCAAGGTACATGCCCTTGACCGGAATCGAACCTGGGACCTTTCAGTCCGCAGGCCGACGCTCTATCCAGTTACGGCTAGGTTTTTATATATAGAGATTTTTTATTGATTTCAGAGAGTACAGGAGAGGGAGAGAGAGATAGAAACATGAGTGATGAGAGAGAATCATCAATGGACTGCTTTCTGCATGCCCCCTACTGGGGATTGAGCCTGCACCCCTGGCATGTGCCCTTGACCAGAAATCGAACCATGACCTCCTGGTTCATAGGTGGGTGCTCAACCACTGCTCACCCTCTGCATCTCTCTGACTTCCTCTTCTGCTTCCAGATGGAGAAAACTCTCTGCTTTTAATGGGGTTGTGTACTTAGGTTGCACCCACCCAGATGGTCTCCACTGTGCCAGTAATGTAACATGATCACAGGAGTGACAGCTCCTCACATCTACA
Organism: Myotis brandtii; assembly: GCF_000412655.1. NCBI lineage: Eukaryota > Metazoa > Chordata > Mammalia > Chiroptera > Vespertilionidae > Myotis > Myotis brandtii. Next base: position 14,378,634 of record NW_005354291.1, read on the forward strand.
GGTTCCATCCCACACAAAGGGGATAAGGGGGGCCACTTTAGAATTCAGAAAACAGTCCACAAAGAAGGCGGGGCCAGAGCACATCTGAAAGAAAGAACAGGTTCTAGATAAATTTATTTTATGTAAAAAAAAGCTTATCCCAGAGTGAGAAACAGTGTATTCATTCAGTAGATATTTATATGTTGACATCTGATTATTAGGATTAAAATGAGCAAAGGAGACATGAATCCTCGCCTGATGAAGCTTAGAATTGACCACAGACAGAACTGCATGAACTGCGTGTAGGGACAGGGAGTGGTCCACAGTTTGGGGACAGAAACAATCCCTCTAAAGAGATAATACACGGTAAAGGTAATACAGAGTCACATGGGTGTGTTTATAACACAAAACTTAGATATGTGATGTTTGAAGGTTTTTAGGACAAGGCGGGGAGTTTTAATAAGCAGCCCCATGGCCTTTGGAAGGAAGAAATAGAGACACTTAACCTTTCTTCTAGAGACCTCAGGTTGTTAAAACTTGCCCAGGTGAGCTTTAAAATTAAGCACCACTGCCTCTTGAAATCATGCTTTTTTAAAAGGCTGAAATGTGCTGATCACAATTTCTATTTTTTTAGAATGTCTAAAAACCTACGACACAGCACAGGACGTATGCTATTCGTTGCCTTGATGGCATGGTTATAGAGTCCTTTACTAATCAGAGCATCATATAAATAACACGGGGTAAAGGAAATACCAGGGCTTAGACCATATTGTGTCTTGCAAACACCAGGGCCAAAGCATTGGGCCCCTTATGTTATCTGGGATATAGCCCAGGTGGGTTTCTAGCACGCTGGCTATTGGCTTTCTCAGCCAGAGTATTTAGGATGTTCTGGGACCTGAACATCAGCTACTCCATGGTGCATGAGGAGAATGGGTTCAGGCCAGAGGTCTTCTGAGGAACCTGCTTAGCACTGACATTCCAGGGCATCTCTCTGGATAGGTGAGAACTGTAAACAAAGGGAAGAGAGACTAGAGAACAGTGATAAGCCAAGAGGAGAAAGTGGGGGTGGGGGTGGGGGGAAAGAGAGGATCTCTCAATGTGCCTGGTCAGTAATGGTAGAGTGAATTTACAGTTCTCCTCCTAAGGGTCTAGATGACACTGTCCCCCTTAAATGCAGACTATGCATCACATTTAGTGCTGTCCCAAAGTCTTGGAGCAGTAGCCCAGATCTCAGCTTTTTTTTATTTATCTCTGAAACAACATTATGGTAAGAGAATCAGATTAGGAAATAGCTGGTGTTTCAGGCTTGATTTTGCAACTAAATCTATGACTTTGGAAAAGACTCCAGATCTCTCTGGAATTCATTTCTTCAATCTGTAAGATGCAGGAGTTAGACTAGCTGATGAGAGCTATACAAATGGAGTGTAAAGTGAAACCAATTACCTTGATAATCTGAGCCTGAGAGGCACTTCCCCTGAGATATGAAGAAAATCAGGGCAAACATGTTGGAGATGATTCCTGAGGCTTTTCTAGGTAATTTCATAAGTTTCCCTTTTTATCCTGATATGTTTATATACAACCAATATACAATAAAGTTTTTATTGATGGAAAAATAAACATGATATCCAATAGATCTATCCCTGAATATTTGGAGACCCTGGGGTGAGAATAGGAATGGAAGACAAATACCATATGTCTAATTATTTAAAAGTTATAAATCAAGGCAACAAACTGTGAAATGAAATATGTTCTGTCCTCCTGTCTTGACAAGTAGACCTTTCTAACAATCTGGAAGGGCAGGTAGGAATTGAGAAAACAGGGAAAGTTGACTTCCAACCCATCCTCATTCTTTTCCCACCTCTGGCTCCTTCCTGTACTGCCTGGACCTCATGTACCCCAATGGACACACCACTCACATGCCAAGCTCTGGTCAAATCCTCTGCAGACTGAGGCCCCTTGGCAACCACATAGGCCTGGAAGTGCATTTGGATCTTGGGAAGATGGACTTGGGCTGATGAGCAGGAACTTGTGGGATGTGGGTACCCAGAACATGGTCCAGAGGGCACTGGATGATCATGTCCCCTTGGCCTTGTGGATTCCAGGTCCCGTGGGGAGGGCACAGTCAAAGGCTGGCTAGTGTGGGACCCTTGAAAGCCAGATACTGCAAAGCTTTGAAGCAGACTGACCGGTGTCTCCAGTAGAACTGACATCTGAACACCTTTGCCTCCTGTGCACATGGTGGAACACGCCCTGCGGAGCCCCAATGCACGCAAAGGAAACACTATCCGAGAGGCTGATGGCCCGCATGCCTGCTGGTGCCCCGCATGCCTCTTTCCATCCTCTTCTCAGCTCAAGCCGATGGGGGACAGCCTTCCCTACCTTCCCCTTCCCTTGTTTCAGGAAGTCTGTTCTGCCATCAGCACTTAATTGTACCTTTTAATTCGGTCTGGGGAAGTCTTCTGAATTTTGTTTAAAATTTAAAGCAACATCTTTATGTGCCTGAGAAAGGACTAGAATGATATAGAATATATGTTAGCAATGGTTATATAAGGGTAGTAAATCACAGATGATTTTGACACTTTTTAATTTATGTATATTTTCTACAATGAATGTCTTAATTCATTTAAGAGAAATACAGGTCATATGTTTTCTCCAAAGATTATTTAAGCACATACAAGTATGCAACACACAAATGGTGTGATCTGGGACATAAAGCTTTGCTTTCATGACTTATTTTTTCTTTTATTCTTGTAAACACAGTTCTACCTCATGCTCTTGTCATTACAGATAAGGATTCCAAGATATAGGGTAACCATAATTAGGTCAACCATTCTCCTACAAGTGGATATTTAGGTTTTACCAGCTTTTCACTGTTATAGGCAATGCCACAACAAACATCCTCATGTATATTTCTGCAAGTATTTCCTTGAGATATATCTCCAGCAATAAAAATAATGGATCAAATATGATACACGAATGGATGAATATTAAGAAATGTCCCTCCAAAAAGGTAGCACTCATCTTCATTTGCACTAAAAGTGTGTAGGGGTTCTAACAAATGCTGGCCAAGACTGCAGTTTACAAATGTCATTTTTGTCAGTCTGATAAATGAAAAGATATGATATCACCTCGACTTGATTTCTAGCTCATTTTGAATGATATGGGACATATATATGGGCATCTGTATTCCTTAACAAATTAAAATTAAGACTCTGCACAGTGCTGAACTTAGGGTGACTGGTACCCAGAGCAGGAAGTGTGCAGAAGTAACCTCTCCCTTCTTTGAATCTGTATCCAGTGTTATTTGCTGGTTGTTTCTTGTAAGATTTGTGTGTCTTTGCAACCTGACTATGAGCCCCTTCATAAAACTGACCTCACATGCCTCCAGTTTATGAATGTAGTAAAAACAGAAACAGAACTGGGTGTAACCTTACCCAGTTACAAGACTTATTTGTTTATGATAAAATCCAAGCTTCTTTCTGAGGCCCCAAAGCTTCTCATGATCTGGTCCTTGCTAATCCTGGTGCCACATCACCTTCCTCACCAGGCCCCTCCTGGCCTCCCTACTGTCCCTGCAACGCACCAAGCGCTTCCCTGTGCCAAAGGTTTTGCAGTTACTGCTCCCTCTGCCAGGAACACATGTCCTTAAGCTCCTCAAAGCTCAGCACAAGCTTATCATTCAGGCATCATTGTTTTCCCCACCTTAACCAGGCAACCCCCACGCAGTTACTCTAACACATCACCCTCTTTATTTCATCTAACATGGTCTTTGGTTGAGGGTCCCTAAGACCACACTCAGACTCAATGATGTACTAGAAGGAACCCCAGAGCTTAAGTAGTAGTTACCGTTATGGCTGTGGTTTGCTATAGTGAACGGACACAGTTTAAAACCAACCAAGGGGAAAGGTGCATGGGTGAAGCCCCGGAGACACCAGGTGCATGCCTCCAGGTGCCCCTCCCGTGGACTCACACAGAGGTGCCCTCAGTTCTCCCAGCACCAGTGTGTGACAACACATTGGAAGTGTGGCCAACAGGAAGTGCACCCAGCCGTGGTGTCCAGGGTTTTACCAGTTCTCCTGAAGACAGGCCTTTCTTTGGGATATGCAGGGTTTGAACCACCTGGGCCTGCTGAGCTAACCCTCTCCTGTGCGGTCTGCAATGTCCTTGTTTACCGACTCATTGCTGTTGACTAGCTCCCCCAGTAGAAGATAGTCCCAAGGCAGAAAGACCTTGTCTGTGTCATCCCGCGGCACACCCAGAAATTAGCCCATGGCTGGGCACAAAGACTCAATGCATATTTGCTGGAGGGATAAATGAACGAGTAAAAGGAACATTTGAGTAAGTATTTTCAGTAAGTTCCTCTTACCTCACTTCTTACAGAAATTTTGTCACACGTATACACCTTGAGAGCTTGGAAGGAAATTATAAAACTTAACAGTTTCACAGAGAAAAACAATCCTCTGAAGTTAAGTCTTATTAGCATAAAATGCCAAGCATTCCTTCAAGCAATATTTAAATCTTATAATTATTTGTCTTGGCATGATAATTCTATCTGAATATGTCAGAGGTTTGAAAAATATTTTGGCTTTGTAATGAATTTCACTTTATTGCAAAGCCTGACTGTCTCAAATTATAGTAATAATTCTACTATAATGTATTCTGAAAAATTTATGAATTCCTTTAACTTAAATTTCAGTAGCATCTTAATCTCTTGAACTTCCTGATATAGAAATATCTTTTTATCTAATGTCATAATTTCTTGCAATGTATTCCAGTGGGGTAAAAAATCCTTCAGTAAATGTGATAAGTCTCCAATATAGAACATTTCTGGGGTTTCTTGGGGAGGGGGGGTGTTTTATGATTACATTACCTGATACTTAGCTCTGCCATCTGCTCTGCCCACTAATTATAAATGTCAGGAGAAGAACTCACAAACGTATAACATAAAAATGATTTAAAATCTCTGTATCTGTTTCTTTCATTAAAAAGTGCTGCTAAGAAGACATTATTATTCATGATTATTCATGATTCAGGCACAAATTATGAAGTGAACTGGTTATACATGACAGAACAATTTGTTTCCTGGTCTAAAGGTTTCCTGAAGCTAACATGATGCTGGGCTATAACTACATTGAAAATTTCATAGCATCTGCAGCATTATGGCACAACAGAAAGTAAATTATTTAAGGGATGATGCTTATGGTAGGGGTGACCACGCAGAGATAAATAGTTTCAGCTGTATTCACACTGTGGTTTGAAACGAAAGGAATTGTTAGGAAAAAAGAGAACAAGATGTGAAGATATATATATATATTCATAATAAAATAAATCCTGCTGTAGTAGGATAAATCTAACTGTGGACAATGAATTTAAGCTCTAATTAAAGCCATAGTTTCATGATATTTGCACTGTTCCTGTTTTAAAGAGAATAGGTCCCTTGCTTTTGGAAAAATCATTGCCCTGATAAGTCAAATACTATATACTAGACTCTATAGTAACCATATACTTTGGTAATAATTATCATCACCTGGGTGCTTATTAAGATCACAACTTTCTAGGCTCCATGCCTATAGAATATGTTTCTATAGTAAGGGAGGGGGATATAAATGTTATTTTCCAAATGGTATTCTAGTTCAACAGGAAATGTCCTAGACCAGTGGTTCTCAACCTTCTGGCCCTTTAAATACAGTTCCTCATGTTGTGACCCAACCATAAAATTATTTTCGTTGCTACTTCATAACTGTAATGTTACTACTGTTATGAATCATAATGTAAATATCTGATATGCAGGATGGTCTTAGGCGACCCCTGTGAAAGGGTCGTTCGACCGCCAAAGGGGTCGCGACCCACAGGTTGAGAACCACTGTCCTAGACAAACCACACAGTTATTATCAATAGGTCATGGTATATCTTTCCCAAAAATCAGATTTGGCGATTTTTGCGGAATTGTTACTGCTTCCTTAATGTTCATAAACAGGGAACTGCTTGGACCCTCAACACTTCAAGGATGTCTTCTGTGTATCCTTAGTTGCCTCTCTTTCCCATTTCCAAAGTTTTAGTCCTCTATCTAGTCTCTTCTCCTTTTACACTCAACAAGTGTCTTCCTGTTCCACAAGGAAAACAGAAGCCAGCAGATATAACTCCCACAAATTCCTCTTCCACATCAACAAACTGAACACTATCAAAACTCAGCCTTCTATCTTCCCCTCCTTGTCTGTAGAATGGCCTTCATCCCCTAACTGGGCTATTGACTCTACCTAAATACCATCTTTCCCATCTCCTTAGGATACTTGTTTCACTCACTAGTCTGGCTGCCTCCTGCCTCTTCAACCTCTGCCTTTATGTCTCATTTCTTTCACATAAACATACTTCCTACCAACAGGCTTTTTAATCTCAAATCTGCCGCTGGCCTAGTGTTTATCAAATTTCACTTTCTACCCTTCAGAGTGTTGTGAAAACTCTTTTTGGAAATAAAGTAGTGTGGAACTTAGGATATCAGAATGCAATGCACATATTGTAAGTTCGAGCTGTCTCCATTGCAGCAAATACTGTGGACAACTGAGTTGAGTGGCAGCTGGTGGAGATGATGTAATGACTATACATTGGCTGGGAGCCAGCCAGCCAGCCATTCACTCTTCTCTTCACTGGTTTCTCATTTGATTTTCTGGATTTGATCATAATTGTATCAGGAGAGCTAATGTTTTACAGTTTAATTTATGCCAACATGACGAACAGTTAACCATGAAGTGAAGTTTAGAAGAATTTTATCCACTGTTGGCAAAGGCAGCAAGATTTCCCATCAAGTTTTGGTTATAAGTTAATAACTTTCAATGTGCTTCTGGATTAGGCATAACTGTTAGGCATTTTTGACTTTGCAATAATTGTACATTTTAATAAAACTTCTACAAATTGCCCTTAAAATAACTCATTAAATTATTAGAAGAAATAATGCTGATGTGAAAAACAGAGGCATGTTCTGGTTGCTAGATCCATAACAATGACAACATTGAGAAAAAAATGTTTCTTCTAACCAATAAATTTATAAATTTGAACTATTTTCCAAAAACAATAAAATGCAAGCCTTTTAAATAAAGATTAATTATAGCTTTTCAAATGCTCAAAGCCATGAAATGTATTATTTGCAATGATTGTCTTGCAAGTGAAAGCTTAAAATCTTATCCCCTAAAAAGCACCTTGTATATACAGCAAGTCAAGCTTATTGGTAAGGCCTCAAATATTTTCAAAGAAAGAAAAAAAACACCCATAAATTAATCAACACTATTTCGTTAGGTTAATGAGAAACTATTACTATATATTTAGTTGCATATGTATATCAAAAGACAAAATTACTCACATAGTTGCTGAAAAAAATTATTGTCTGCAGACATGGGTATAGTGAATATGATTCTTGATGATAGATCAGCTGAGAAATGTGAAACCATGCTTTTAAGTGATAACACATTCTCTTAACAAATTTTAGTTCTGCAGAAGATACAAAAGAGAATTAGGCAGAAATGAACAGACACAGGTTTATGATTATACTTAATGAGAGCACTAACATTTATAGTATTTACTCATAAATTACTAACCCTTTAATTTATGCCAAAGATATGTGACAAGATAACTTTTATAAGGCATTTATTGTGTTGTTTAAATTTAACCTAACATATCACAGGTTTCAGTAACCTGATAGAATTGGAAAAAATACATTATTTGAAAAACATAAACCGGTAAATTGTAATGGAATTGTAAGTGATTTAGAAGTAAGGCCAGGAAATATAGAGTAATTTAAAACATTACTAGAAACTACCACTTACATTACTATTTGGAATCACTTTTCATACATTTAAAGATTTGGCATCCTAAGAATTCTACCTAATTTCTTGAACTTGAAAACAAAAGTAGTGATAGTTGTTTAATTTCATTAAGAGAAATTTTTACTTTTTGATATGCTTTGTTCAGAAATTGGAGCTGAGGCTGAGATAGGTGGTCCCCACCCAGATGGACTCTACTGCACAGGGTGTGTCTCTGGAACTGTCTTCACCAGCAGGAGAAGGGAAGGATTTGTGTGACTTCTACATCTGAGGCCTGGGCTCATCTACTCTCTTCCTCTTCTTATGAAATACAACATAGCCTGTCTAGGACCCACCTTTGATTACACAAATGGGAACAAATCCCTAAGGGGTGTGATCTCCTGGAACTGCTGTACCAACATGGACCACTGACTCAGGAATTAATTTAAGTGAGAAATAAGTCTGTGTTCTATATAGTACTATATCCTTGTGTCTTTGTCAAAGTAGCTTAGCCTTTCCATTATCTAATACATGAATTCTATATCATACTGAAGTTATTGATTATTATGAGGAAATATTAATTAAGCTTTATGAACTAAAGAATGGGAGTCACATTTTTTTCTGTTTAAAAGAAATCTCAGCCGAAACCGGTTTGGCTCAGTGGATAGAGTGTCGGCCTGCGGACTGAAGGGTTCCGGGTTCGATTCCGGTCAAGGGCATGTACCTGGGTTGCGGGCACATCCCCAGTGGGAGATGTGCAGGAGGCAGCTGATCGATGTTTCTCTCTCATCAATGTTTCTAACTCTCTATCTCTCTCCCTTTCTCTCTGTGAAAAATCAATAAAATATATATATATAAAAAAATGACTTTAAAAAAAAAAGAAATCTCATTTAGCTAACATTTTTGAGATAATATTTAAGCAAGAAAATTGGCATATGTTTTTTTCAGTTTTAATTAACTGAATTTGGATCTGTAGGGGAAAAGTAACAATATATTTCAAGATGTTGACTATATTTGATAGTTACAAAATACATTTTAAGTAATCACCATGGTAGTATATGTCCTCAACATTTTGCAAGACAGGAAGAGAGGGAGAGGGAGAGGGAGATAGAAACATCAATGATGAGAGTGACTCATTCATCAGCTGCCTGCCCTGACCAGGAATCAAACCATGATCTCCAGGTTCATAGGTAGACACTCAACCGCTGAGCCACGCTGGCTGGGAAGAAGAGAACATTTTTAATGAAGATACTTTGAATTGAATAAAAGTAAATATATTAATGTTATTGCAATTCTGTTTTAAACTTCTAACATTTCCAAAAAAGATATTTTGGATACCAAATAAAATTATTTGTATAAAAGATCCATTTGTTTTTCAAAATCCTAAGTCCACATATGAATTAAAGTTGATGCCCAAAGTAAAAACCAATTACTAATGCTTTGTTATTAAAATACATTGAAGAGTGATAATAAATGTATCACTATTTTAGATTAAGATTTAAAAAGAATTTGCTAAAATTTGCAATTTCAGTTGCTATTTAATTGTTATTAATAGCATCCACAGCAACTTATTTGTGTGAACCAGATTTTTTAACCAACGTAACTAAAAACAGTGGGAAGAAATAGACATCAGCACCAAGCACCTTGGCTGTGCATGTAGCATTGTCCTCCTGTCTCCAGCCTGGAATAAATTTAAAAACAGACAAACATGCCTGCAATCATGAATAAAATCATATTTAATAGTAACTCTATCATATTTGACAGTACATATTATTTTATAAATAAAACTTTTGTTTGTTTTTAATCTATACATTATCTATGTGTATACTGGGTGGTGATTTTAAAAAAAAGGGTATATTCTGTGAGTTGACATTTAAAAAAAAAAAAGTGTTTTAATGTTTCCCTCCCTTTCCTCCATAGCCAGCATCTGGAGTGGGTTGTTTATAAATGTGTTTCTACCTGCGCTCAATCCTCTGCAACCCGGCTCTCTGCCCTCATTATGATTCTGGGGCAGGCTTTCTAACTCAAGTCTCACATCCATTAGATTCTTTTCTGTGTTTATCTTTGTCCATTCTGTTGCCATTGACCTTGTTGCCTGATTATTTTAATTTCATTTTTATGCCACCTAAAAAAAACCCAACACTTGGCAATTATAAAAGTAAACATGTTTAAGGGAAAAATAAACTCACCGATAACCCCACCAGAGAGAAACACTATTAACATTTTATGTTTGTTTTCCAGTTATATGTATGCATGTATATTTAAAGTTATGTGTGCATCCACATCAAATATTTAAATAATAAAATTGAAATCATTTAGCACATAGCATTTTACAATCTTATTTAGCTATATAGAAACAACTTTTCATGTTATTCAAAATTCCTCTGCCATATTATTTCTTTTTTGTCAATTTTATTTTTAATCAGTTTACATTCAATATTATTTTGTATTAGTTTCATAGACTTATTCTTCAAGGCTATGTAGCATGCTGCTTTATGGATACATACATCATAGGTTATTTTTCCATTTCTCTATTGTTGGACATTTACTTAAATAGTTTTCAATTTTTAGAAATAATTGAATGACATTAAAATCCTTGTAGAAAATCTTTACCCACTTCCATAGTCACTTGCTTAGGATGAATTCCTAGACGTGAGATTGCCGGGTCAGAGCCTTATCTATGCTGCATACACATTCAGAATCCCTCCAGGAATGTGGTACCCAGTCACCCTTCCACCAGCACCTGGGACATGAGAGGACCTAACTGACCTGCTCCTTAGTAACTAGCAATACCATTTAAAATCTCTTAGCCAATTTGATTGATAAAAAAATCTTAATTTATTTACAAGTTTGTGCTCTTCCTCTGTGAGCTGACTACCTATTCATTGCTTCTTTTTTTTAGGGTGTGTATCTGTTTTTTAATACTTTGTAAAAACTCTTTTTATAAAGTTATTCAAAGTTTATGTCTCTAAAATGGTTATTTTTCTAGTATCTTTGTATCTTAAGCAACTTTTTTAAATTATAAAGATAACAAATATTCTTAAAAAGTAAAAAATAGTAAAATACACAAATTAAAATGTGATTTACTCTCTTTCCTCCTTCAGTCTACCCATCAGAGTGTCATCTGTTTTTTAATTTTGGATGGAACTTGTGACAAACAGGTTCTACATATTGAAATAATCAAATCTATTTACCTTTTCTTTTTCAGTTTCTGTCTTAGCTGGTTGTTAGAAATAATCTTGATGCAGTAAGAGGAGTATATTCATTTACATTTTCTTCAAAACCTTTTATGGATCAGTTATTAAATTTAACTTTTTAACACATTTATAATTTATTTTCTATATCATATAAAGTTGTGACCTATATTTTTCCCAAATAGTTAAGAATGTAGTCTAACATAATTATATTAACGACTATAATGTTAATGATAATAATACTTTTTTTTTCAGCACTGGAAACCTTTCTCAAAGGCTGGCTTCATGGGATGCGGATGGTGAGTTGCAGGGTCCTTGGGGGCTGGGACTTTGCAAGTTTGCTTGTTAGTAAGAGGTACCAAGAGGGCTTAAGGAGAAGTATGAACACACCACCCCTGCCCCCCATCTGTTGGACGCCTTCTGTGACACTTCCTTTCCTGGCTGCCTTCCCACACCTGGGGGTTCTGATTGCTCCTTCTCAGCCTCCTCTTCAGGTACTTGGGCCTCTGCCCACCTTGTGAGGGTAAGTGGTCCCCAGCTTCCTCCCTGCCATCCTGCTTCTCCCGTTCCATCCACTGCCTCCCAGCAACCTTTGCTAAACCCGAGGCATCAACAATTCTCAATACTTGATGCTTTCAAATCCTCATTTCTATCAAGAACCCTGATCCGAGTTCCTGCTGAGAAATAAAACACCCCATGGCTATCTCATTATCATTCCAACCCGAACAGGCGCAAAACCCAGATTTTATGAGTTCAAACCCTTCTCCCCTCTCTTCTTTAACTTGGAGGACAGGCCACCATCCTCCCATTTTCCCAAACAAGAAAATCAGAAGTCATCCCATATGTTACCACACCAGTCAATAAAGCCTGCTGCTTCTGCTCCCTACGTATCTCTTGTTATTTTTCCCTCTATTCCTTTCCACCCACCACTGGCTTACCTGATTTCTAGGTCACTGCAGAATCTTCTGTTCTCCCAGCAGCCAGCCTACCTCTCTGCAGTTTATCCTCCTCACTTCCACTACAGCTACATTTCCAAAGAAAAAAACACTATGCTTCAAATCCTCTTACCTCCCAATCACAGCTTTCACAACAGGGGGGAAAAATGAGATTTCCAAATGAGATTTCTGCTTTCTCTCCATTTTCTCCAACAACCACCCCAGGGCCTCCATCGGTGAACGACTTGATTACTGAAACTCGGGGCACTCTCAATATTTGAGTCCCTGGCTCACACTGCCTCCCCCATCGGGCCACCCAGGTCGCCTCCCAAGTTCAGCCTAAGGGTTCTTCACTGGGGAAGCTGTCCCTGTGCGCTCCCCTGCACCCTCATCCAAGTCAGATAGCCCTTTGCTGCTGCGTGGGCCCTAGTGCGCCCCCTTCCTTCCCCCTCCACCCTCCGGAGGAAAACAATTCAGCACAGGAAAGGAAGGGAAAGGGAGGGAAGTATTTCATAAAAGGGTTTTGAATTTAAAAATATGTTTTGAGTCCAGCTGCTGTTGGTTTGGGAAGTCCGAGTCTCTGGGCTAGGTTTCCTCGTGTCGTGTGTGTGTGTGTGTGTGTGTGTGTGTGTGTGTGTGTGTGTGAAAGGATTAAGGAAAGACAGACAAGAGAATAATAGCTGGGTCTCGGTGGGACGCTGCTCCCTGAAGAAGAGACAATGCCAGCGCCCACAAGCCGTGTCTTTATTTTATAGCAGATGCCACGAGGCAAAGTAGGGGCGTGATCACGTTGTTTACAGCATTCTCGTGAGTTTCAACCTCACTCAATTACATGAACCTAAACTCTATCACAAGGCACTCCGTGTTCGGACCATAGGTTCAAGCTTACAACCACAGCCGTTGGCTATGATTGTCTGGGAGGGCCCTGCCCTCCAGCTGGGACTTGCGCGTGGCAGCGAGAGGACCCTGTCCTTTCATTAGTCCGAGGCTTGAACCTGGCCAAAACACCATAACTGTGCCCCACAGTGGACAAGACAGTGTGTAGACATCTAAGGGCCTTAAGAGATGGGGCGCGAAACACGAGAAAACTCGTGAGCGGTCCTTAACAGATGGGGAGCGAAACACGAGAAAACTCGTGAGCGGT
>NW_005354291.1:14391973-14414529 GCF_000412655.1 Myotis brandtii
CATTTCGCGCAGTTGGGAGAGTTGCCTTGGTCGATGAATTGATGTACGATGCGAGGATCTTGGTGCGGGTGTTGACATCTGTTCGTCTCCCTTCTGGTCTGTTTATCTCCTAAACATTAACGGGGAACCGCTGTCCTGCACGCCGGGCGGGTCCCTCCTCCAGACCCCCAGCACAGTGGACCGTGGTCACCCATCTCTGAGGGAGACAGGGCCATAAAGGCTGGTGCGAATCCAGGGGCCTGATTCCGGAGTGCCTGTGGGAAGAGGGAAGTTGGACCATCAACCCGGATCTCGAAACATTGTCGAATGTAATCAGGAAGGAATGGCTGTTTAATTTGATTTTCCTGGCAGAGGCCAGCTTGTTAAGTATCGTCTTTCATTTTTATTGCACATAAAATATAACATCCGGGTGGGATTGTGTTACCCCTGCAGTTCTATTGTGGTCCGCCCTTCAGACAGGTGGGATTCGGATTTGTGAGCTGTGCAGGCATTGAAGTAAGTTCCACCTGACTCAGAGCCCAACCTCGGAGAAAGCGGAAAGACATTGCAATCAGGCGAATGTGTGTTTCCCGTCTGACTCAGGTTGCAGAACTCAGCCTCCTAGAAATCAGAAAGACATTGTAATCAGGAAAGGATGTGGGCAATCAAGATTGTCTGGATAGGAATGCAAAGAGATCAGGAACACACTTTGGGTGACGGTGATGCTTTTGAAAAAGCAAAGGCCAAAGAGAAAGCAGGCAGCTCTGTGGGGCCTTGGCTTTGCCCAAGTCTGCAGGTGCTTCCTCCTTTCCCATTCCATTAAAATATGAAATGGAAATCCTTTCTCTCTCAACCAAAAACAAGCAGTGCTTGTCAAGACATTATCCTGTGCTACAGCCTAAAAAGAGATGGAAACATTAGCATGTTTCCCACTAAATGTAAAATTCTTATGGCATTTCAGGCAACTCTGTTATTTCACATATGTTGGCGGTGTGTGTACAGACATTCATAGAAACATCTTTTTTTTTTTATACACCTGCATATTTTCACAACATTTCCTAGAATATTGTCAAGGAAGTTGATCTTGTGGTTAGAACCAGAATGTGACCATTTGTTTACTGTTAAAGAAAAATGGGCCAGATAAATCAGTGAGCAGCAAGACTCTTAAAGCCACAGGACTGTTTTGCATTGCCATTGTCATTCAGCAGAGTGATTCAGACCTAGATTCCCAAAGGCCTCTATTGAAAGGTCACAGATGGCTGGGTAACATCATAAAGCAGGGCCCAACTGCACTCTAAACATGCCATTCCTTGTATTCATTATTACTTTGCTAATTTAAGCAGATTTAGATAAAAGGGAGGAGAAGAGTAGTCTAGTATTTTTAATGTTTGATGCTCAGCTTCTTGTTACGCTGCCGAGATTAGGTCCTTGAAGCTACCCAGGAAGACCAGAGCTGAAGCAGGGAGCTTGTCCAAGCTGAGAGCCTAGAGTCCAGCCTGACTGTAAGAATAGATGGGATTCCTTTCTCTGGTTAGCAAGATGAGATGTGAGTGCATGAAATAGTTAAATAACAGTGCAGGGCATGCATTGTGTAGGCTGGAATGAGTAAACCAGGAACACAGATCAAAGAAGAGGGGCTGACTTCGAGGGCAAGGGTGCTGGGAGAGGGGGGATTGGTGTGACCTGGTGGGACTTTTGAAGTAGATTTGACTTGATGAATGGGTAAGCTGTGGGTTCCTTCTTTTCTTCCTTTATTTAGCAAACATTTCTTTATTAAGCAGTGAGATATAAGGATGAATAGATGAATAAACACTTCCTCCCTATTGAACTTTGTTAGAAGGCCATGTTGGAGGGAGAATGCAGTCTAAACAAAGGCATAAAGATATGGTTTCCCTGTTCTCTTTCCTACTCCACTCCATGTTCAACTTTTCCATCTTTTTTTTTTTTTTTTACTAAAAACACTTCTCTTCAACCCCATAATTTCTTTATGGTTAAAATATAAATTCCTTAGAACTCTCTTCAGACTCTAGCCCCAGCCTTCTTTCTTGTTGCTCCCCCACCAAAGGTTCAACAGAAGCTGCACTACTTTCTCGAACATACTGTGCATGGCATATGTCTCTGCCTTTGCTCATGCTAGTCCTTCTGCCAGGAATTCCCTTTCCAGTCTCCTAAGACCCAACTCACACAGGAAGAATTCATTCCCTGAACTCCTCAGGTGAATTGTGGCCCTCTGGCTTTAAGCCCTGCCCTCATGACTCCTCAAGCACCTGCTACTTCGGATTATAGTTAACTGTATGCACAGCCACCCTGTAGGGGCAAAATATTGAGAAATATGTTGGGATCAAGAAACCAAAAAAAACTAATTCAAACAGAATGTATTCATTTTTAATTAAATGTCCCTTGAAAGGCTGGGGGTTGAGTTTGGTTCAGGAATTAGTGTTTCAAAGACCTTGCTCTGCTCTTTTTGAGGTAACTCACATGCTCTGCATGAGTCTCCACAGCTTTGGGCTCATGAATGATAGCATTTAGACCAGTGATGGCGAACCTTTTGAGCTCGGCGTGTCAGCATTTTGAAAAACCCTAACTTAACTCTGGTGCCGTGTCACATATAGAAATTTTTTGATATTTGCAACCATAGTAAAACAAAGACTTATATTTTTGATATTTATTTTATATATTTAAATGCCATTTAACAAAGAAAAATCAACCCCCAAAAAAATGAGTTCACGTGTCACCTCTGACACGCGTGCCATAGGTTCGCCATCACTGATTTAGACCATCTCATGAAAAAGGGGCATCAGCACACTTAAACCATCATGGGTGAGAGGGGTCATCTCCACACTTAGCCCATCTCAAGAGAAAGGGGTCACCTCCCACTTGGACCATTATAAGGGAGAGGAGTCATCTCTCACTTAGCCTATCATTCATGGATCATCTGAAGAGAGTGGAGCATCTCCAGTCACTCCTGTGCAGTCCTTGGTTTCACTTGAAATCCCAGAGTCAGGGAAGGATGGTTTCCTCAAAACCAGATTAGGGTGCTGCTTCAGAAGGTAGGGAGTGGATGCTGGTCAACCAAATCAACAAATAGCAACAGTGTAGACGTGAGCTTCTTGAGCAAAGGGACAGGTGCTTATGCTTTTTTGTGGCTTCTGCTCCTACAATATGAGAGGCAGATGTTCAATAAATAAATCAACATGGTAATGACTTGTTTAAGTTTTATGTAATATTAATATTTTTTTCTATTTATAAGACCTATAGATGTTCATTTTAGAATACTGAAAAATATTCAAACAGTATAAAGAAAAAAATTAAAATCACCTGTAATCTCACAACCCAGAGATAACACCACATTTTAGAGTATTTCCCTTCTGCAAAGTGTGGTATTATATCTATCTATCTATCTATATATATAAAAGCCCAGCGACCGGAATGGAGGAACAACTAGAACGACCAGAATGACTGGTGGCTATGATGTGCACTGTGGCAGCCAACTGGCCTGATCTGGGCCCCAATTGGCCCCTTCCAGGCCGGCCTGGCCCCCGATTGGCCCCCCAACACCCTGATTGGGGGCGGGGCCTGCTGGCCAACTGCCTGCGGGCCCTCTCCCTGGCTGGCCCAATGGGCCCTCATTGGGGCAGGCCAGCCAGACCCCACCTGTGCACAAATTTGTGCATCAGGCCTCTAGTATCATATATCCTGGATTACCATTTATATTTTAACTTTAGCACTTTATGTCATTAATACATCTATGAAAATTGGTATTTTTAATAGTGGTATAATAAATGGCAAAGAACATATATGTATCTCTCATCTATTTTGAGCTACCTAGTTTGTTAGATTTTTTCTTTTATCAGTGAGGAAATGGTCTGACCAGAGGGTTCAACTTGTGGAGAGCCTGAGAGACTAGTATTCTCTTTCAAGAAGTGGCAATCCTGGAAGCTTGTGAGCTGGGAATGGCAGGGTGAAGTAGAATGGCACAACATTATACTGGAAGGGACCATGCCCTTATTTTAGAAATGTTTTTACTTATATCAGGAACTCATATAGAATGGATTTAGAAAATGGAGGAAAGGAGAAAGGAAGTTAGAGACTGAAACACCAAGTAGTGGAAGGATAGTCTATCCAGCCACCATCCTTCCCTCTATCTTCCCACTTTTCCTTCTAGCCACAGTTTCTGTTACTTTCACAGCCAAACTTCTAAAAGAGTATCTATAGTGGGTGTGTCCACATCCTGTACTCACTCTTCAACTCATTACAATCCGACTTTCTCCTCCATCATTCCACCAACTCTCAGTGAAGAATAACATACACAGACCTCAGTCTAGCAGACCATCCTTTCACCCATCTTACAGGGCCTCTTGGCCATGCTGAGCATACTGGGCACCCACTTTACCTGGGCCTCCATGACCATGTCCTGCCAATCTTATCATACCTATTGAGCTGCTCTGTCTCTTTTTCCAGCTCCTCTTCCCAGCCTAAATGTTTGAGTTTGCAAGAATTAGCCCTGAGCCCTCGTCTCTTACTCTCAATCCTGCTGGATTGAACACATCCATCCATACCCACAGCGTCAGTTCTGTTTCTGACAATGTGATGCCCATGTTTATATCACCAGCCCACACCTGTGCTCTGATCTCCAAACCCCAATGCAGCTACCTACTCAACATCTCTGCTTGAGGGATGGGCTCCTTATGGCTGCTCTGTGACTTCCCTCTCTCATTCCCCTTCTTCTAGCTCTTCTAGCATTTGTAGAGTTGGGCACCATTGCACATTCCGAATTGAATATAAACCCCTCTCTCTGATGGGGAAAATCAAGACAGTTTGGTTGTTGGGTGTCAGAGCCTCCATGTGGTGTCAGAGCATCAAGTTGTCCTGGACACTGGCCCTGCTGGGTTGTTCTGACCTGTGTAGCTTTTGAGCTGCTCCCTGCCCCTGAAGCTTAGGACTTCGTTTTCTTCGTTTTGTTGTCCTATCTCATCTTAAGGACTGTAATACCTTTCACTTCCTCCCTTGGCCACAGCATCACTGACCCTACTGCTTCCATCTTTCTGTTTTGTGGATTGCCTTGCTTATACCAATGTTTTGTCCCGTTGGCCACCATAGGCCCAGATCCTATCAGCATGCTTTCACCTGTTCTTACTCCTGAGTCTCAGGGATACATTTGGTGTCCATTGTTCCCTCTGCTCTCTTAGCAAGGTTGGGAGAGATGTTTCTCCTTCCCCAATGAAAATGGCTCAAATTGACAGGGCTTGCTCGCTCTAAGCAGCGAAGAGAGCATCAACGCAGTTTGAGCTAGAAAACAGAAGGCAAGTTGGAGCTATTGAAATAGAACCGTTTTTTTGTTTTTTTCTTGGGAGAGAATAGTGACCTTTTCATTATTTCTACAACTGGAGGCAGCAATAGTGCAAGTAATTCACAACAATGGTAAATAAAGTATTGAAC
The DNA here is from genome assembly GCF_000412655.1 of Myotis brandtii. Taxonomy (NCBI): domain Eukaryota; kingdom Metazoa; phylum Chordata; class Mammalia; order Chiroptera; family Vespertilionidae; genus Myotis; species Myotis brandtii. Next base: position 14,397,392 of record NW_005354291.1, read on the forward strand.
ATCCAAGTTGAATTCATGAGATTTGGGGTGAGCCTCCCAATCAGTATTTCTAATTATAGTGTGATTTAAAAAGGTTTAATCCACCATGTCATAAATGTGTGCAGGAATAATGAGATATTACATAAAATGCCTTGTGAACTTGAAAGTCTCTTATGTATAAGTTATTACTGAAGAGTATTAAAACCATAGTTTCAAGGAAACAACTTTTCTTTCTCTGTCTCTATTGTAAGAATATGGAATTTTAGTCTGTTGTAACTAGATTAAATTGGCATTCTGATTCAGGTTAGGAATTGAATTATTCATTCTATGTCTCTATAGGGAAATACGTCTCTGGGGCTTTTAGGGGAGGAGTATTTTTAAATATGGACGATTTGCAGTCAGAGAATTGAGTATTGACTACTTTATAATTATAGAAATTTCTGGGGGGAAAAGAAACTAACAGTGAAATTATGACCTTAACCAATAAAGAAATTAAAGATAAAGAAATTATGTACAATGCAGATTCTAACTTTGTACATATTTATTTTTAACTGTAATTTTCCTTTTGCAGAAACCCTGGGTGGTGTGGATACCGTTGTCAAGATCCCTCCACACTTGCTGAGGTAAGGAGACTGGAATTGTATAACATAACAATTGCCCACCGTGTTTTCCTGAAAACCCAGATAACCTCATGGGTTTGTAGGATGATACTTGCTGACTGCTGGCTTTTTTGCGTGCATGGACTGGGATATTTCATGAGGTTGGCGTGATAAGAATGGATTGCACTGATTTCCACCTGACTGTGGAGTAAGGGAAATCTCAAGCCAAAGGAACAAGCTATGGAAGTCAAAGATGAGAGAATAATGGTCGAGGGCAGAAATGACTATAACCGAAGTGAGGATGTGGACAATGGATAGTATCTTCTACTGTGGATTAGGAAATGGCGCCCCTCTTTGGGGGAGGGGTGTGGGGGGAGATAGGCCTACACCATGTGGGTTGGATTCAAGCTGTCACTAGCTCCTTGGCTGGACACCATCTCACAAACTGCAGCCACAGGCAGCAGCCCTGAGACAGTGAACCTCTTTCCCTACCTTCCTCACTGCCCTCATTTTTGTAATTTCCTCTCATCACCAGAAATGCATGCCCTTTGTGGAAAATTTGGAAAGAACAAATAACAAAGTAGTTCATATTTACACAGCCTGAGGAGAACCACTGAAAACAGTTTAATGCATTTCTTAATAGGCGTTTTTCCCCCCATACACATATCTTACAAATTCATGTGAATTTTTATTTACAAATTTGTTTCCTGCTTGTTTTTTTATTTTTAGTCAACATCACGTGAAGGACATTTTCTAATGTCAGTATGTGTTCTTTAAATTAAAATATTGCATATTCTTCCATTATATGGCTGTTGTAAATTAATTGTGTAGTTGCTTTCTTCGTATTGGACACTTGGATTGTTTCCAGATTTTCTTTGAGATTATTAAAAATATTGAATTGTTGAGTATAATTTCTGTATTTTCAGGACACTATGATTTATTAGGTATTTTCTCTCTTTTCAAGGAGATTGAACAAGATTTATGTTTCTGTCTTTTTAAAAAATTTATTATGTCTCGCGTTGATCTGCTATTGGCTGATCTATTATAAGGGAATTTATGTGTTAATCAAACTGAGTACATTTTTGTGTGCATAATGCTTCTAAATGGACAGGCGTCTGGCAGTATTTGTGCTTGGAGGCAGGGAGTGTCCGCCGGATGTTTGTGCTCACGGGAGAATGACTCTCCAAGACACAAAGCATGAGTAGTTTAGGGAGATGACTTCTGGTCCCCAACTTCTAGAGGCAACCTTTCTTAAAACTGATTTGCTTCCCAGTTGATTTTGCCACATCTTCTTTTCCATCTCACCTCTTACAGTCACCCTTCCCCTGCTTGACGAAGGAGAGACACAGCTGTTACCCATTCCATCCTGAATCTGAGGTGTGTTGTCCTGGGGGACAAACTCTCTTCCCACCAACAAAGGACTATGAAACTATTAGTGTTTGTGTTGGTAAAGGGGATGGGTATAATGACTAGGGCACACATTTTGCAGGGTAGTTTTTACTTCTTGGCCTTCAGCAAAATTGAAGAAGGACTTAATCTGGTCACAAGATAATAGGTAAAAATATTTTTTGATAGTCTCCATTCAGTTTTTATTTATGTAAACAAGGTTTTATACTGCTTATATCTATAAAAGTGGGGGTGAAGGTACGAAATTGATGGTAAACCCAACCTTATTATAGCAATAAGGAATATTTATCCATAGGTGTATAAACTAATTGAGGAGAACAATATACTAGCAATATCCATTTCTTTTTTTCAATTTTTTATTTATTGATTTTAGTGAGAGAGAGAGAGGAAGGGAGATATATCTATATGTCTATATTCATATCTAGAGAAACAAATGCATTTCTAATAAAATTATACTTTCTTTGCTAACTACATTAACATTTCTAATAAGTAATTATTAATATTTTTGGATCAGTTGTGAGCATTAGGAATGATAGCTGAAACCAGAAGAAAATTGAACACTTTTGGCTTTATGGAAATTTTTAAAAAATCACTCTATACATATTTTTTTGTTATAGAGAAATATAACGGGAAGATAAATGAAAGTCTCTTAAGCATTAAAACAATCTTGAGAAAACATTCTGTGGGGAAGAGGAATGGAAATACAAGTTCGAGGAGAAAAGAGAACAATGCAGCTTTTTTGCTGTTTGTTCATGTATTTTTGGAGAGTTTGTTCATGTATTTTTTGATGGATAAAGATGGTTTTCAAATGGGTGTGGTATTTAGATTTCATTACATTAAATAATTCCTTTGGTTTAATTAAAATTTTTAATAATTTCAATATGCCAGAATTACAGCCTTTGCAATTAATTAAAATTATAATTAAAATTTTAAATGGTAATTTAAAATGTGTGAAAACCAAAATGTTAACATTTTCTTAAAGGCTATAAGAGCAAAAATGTTTCATGACACTGCTCTGTAGCTTGTTTCCCAGTCCAAAGAGTTGTCGAACCTACAGCGAGTCTTCTGGTCCATTGGGTGGGACTGTTCATCAGGAGACAACTGGCATTTTCCAACTCTTGGTGTATGTGTGTGACCAGATGAGTTGGATAAAAAACCAGTCTTAATGGGCCTACGGACATATGTTTGGTCCCCTATTTAGACATTTAGCTTTACTTTAGTCCATAGTCTTACAATATACTCCAAAGCTTGCTAGCTGTCTTATACAACCCATAGGAGGGAGGCAGAAAATTGGTTGGAAGGATGCAGATGAGAAACTGTAGATGAAAAAATACAGGTGTCTTTTCATATCTTCACCATTAGCAGAAATTTAATTCAGAGTTTTTATTCTATGATAAAGAGCTGGTGATGTCATCCTTGTATACAAAGGCCTGTGTATTATTGTATTCCAGGTGTGCAACGAGCTCTGTCGAGCATTCGTATAAGAGCATGGAGCCATATGAACGAGTCAGCAGATGTGAGCCTGCACTCAGAGACTTTGTGTTGTGAGGGAGGAGACTGAAACATATATAGCTGGAAAACACTGTTATAAGGTTGCAGGTGTAAGTTTATTGTAGAATTTTATCCATTTAAGGAGGTCTCAGTTGGACTGACTTGAAATAGTTGGGAGCCTTTTAAATCCTCATTTAGTTATTGAATCAATAACTTTATTATTTCACTTTATTATCAGGAAAGAGACACAGGAAATATACTGTAATGGGCTTTTCTCCTTCTGTTGTAAATCTGTCCTTTGATTCCTCTTCCCGGCGCTTTTAAGCCCAGAGAGTGCTTACTCTGTCCAGTCATTATGTTGTTGTTTTTTAAAATTAAATTTATTGGGCAGTTATTATGTTTAACACACCATCTTCTTACTATTTGAGCACCTGCTCAAAAAATCTAGTCACTGTAAATATTTGTCTGCTCATGAAGAATTATTTGGATATATCAATTATTTTTTTTAATATATTTTATTGATTTTTTACAGAGAGGAAGGGAGAGAGATAGAGAGTTTAGAAACATCGATAAGAGAGAAACATCGATCAGCTGCCTCCTGCACATCTCCCACTGGGGATGTGCCCGCAACCCAGGTACATGCCCTTGACCGGAATCGAACCTGGGACCTTTCAGTCCGCAGGCTGACGCTCTATCCACTGAGCCAAACCGGTTTTGGCGAGGATATATCAATTATTTAAAAAAATTTCTTCAATTATATTTAGTATATGAGAAAGAAACCAAATTCATAGACTATTTCTTGTGTTCTCCTGATTTTATATTCAGATTGTTTCTATTTCTGTTGCGTAATCATCTAGAAGTGATTATTTACAGATTTTGTTGTTACAGGTTTTGGAAAGGGCTATAGGAAATAATTCAGATCACAAATACTTTTGCTGTGCAGTTTTCTTATTGTTTGTTTGTTTTTTGCCATTGATTGATTACTTTTCATGTTAAATTAACATTCTGATAAATAATTACTGAGACTGTTTTGATCAGTTGTGTCCAAGGAGAATGTGGAGTAGCCTTTAGCAGTGGGGATGTTAAGATCCATGTTAGAAATCAAGGGATCCTGAAGGTCTAGTTTCTCTTTTTCTTCTCCCTACTGCTATGGACCACAAAGAGTATTCCTCTCGCCCTTTAACATAGTGTAAGTGACAATGCTATACTATTTCCTAACTTACATAGGAAGTTAGGAAACAGTATAGCTGCTTCTGTGTGCTATCTGCCAGCCTGTAAGCCAGCCCTAATGGTTTTCATGTTCTATTCCCTTTGATAAGGAAGACCTACAATTAGTGCTCAATTATAAAGCTTCTCCTTGTTAGCAGCCCCTGGCCTAAAAGCACTTTTAAATGATGCAGTCACTTAAAGATGCGCATAACCCACCCAAGCTAGGATGTAGGGGATATTGGGCTTGAGTGATAGTTTGTGATGTGAGCCAGGTGATTAGTGTTCAAAAACCAGCCACTTATCCTTCCTTTATGACAAGTAGTTGGTGACTTTATTTTATAGCACTTGGATGGCTGTAAATGGAAGTGTTAGTTAGAAGGAAACATAACTCCATTTGGAAAAAGTATAGCAATCCAATCATGAGTTTCCTTTCTTAGGCCTCTTCCTTCCTCTTGAATGGAATGAAGGTAGGAATTCTGATGTGCTGGTTATTTTGTGCATGGTTTTCATAATTAAACTGTGCCTTGAAGGCAATATAGGCCTGGGCTTTCTGCTTTCATTGCAAACTAGGCCTCTGAGATTTTGTTTGTATTGATGGGTTATAAAAATGGATACCAGGAGATGGATAGAGACCTGAGCACATCGATTCATGCTGTAAATGGCTCAATGTGGTGTTGGTATATCTCTTTTTCACCATCTAGGACTTTTCTCCTGGGGGAGGCATGGTGCAAAGACTAGCATCGTATTTAGTTGCTTTTGGATGTCTTTGTTTATTCAGTATTTTATATTTTTATTTTTACTGCATATTTATGTGTAGTTGAACTGTGTATCAGTTAGTAGCATTATGTAACTACACAACACCTGCTGTAATATCTTTTTCAAGTTAAGGCCAATAAATTTGACGTAAGAGATCTCCCTTGACCTCTTTACCTATTCTAAAGTGCACTCCTCTGTTAATATGATGCGTCTTAGCATGCGCAATAGCCTGATGATTCACATTTTCCCAACTAGGACACATGAGAACATGAGCTTCCATTTTTTAAACCTTTACTATGTGCCAGGGACTCTCTTAGATGCTATACATCAGTGGTTCTCAACCTGTGGGTCGCGACCCCTTTGGCGGTCGAACGACCCTTTCACAGGGGTCGCCTAAGACCATCCTGCATATCAGATATTTACATTATGATTCATAACAGTACCTACATTACAGTTATGAAGTAGCAATGAAAATAATTTTATGGTTGGGTCACAACATGAGGAACTGTATTTAAAGGGCCAGAAGGTTGAGAACCACTGCTATACATGCTGGTCTCCATCCTGACAGCACTTCTGTGAGGCTGGGAAACACTGAGGCTCGGAGAGACCCCTCAAGCCAACCCAGGATAGAGTCAGAACTGTGGACTCCGAAGTCCCCTTCTTAGCCCGTAAAGGAGTATCACCTTTCCCAGTACAAATTTAACACAGAAGTTTATTTTTTCTTACTTGTAATTTATGTGCAAAACCAAGATAATATAAAGCTAAATTTCATGCAGTAAGCTATTTGATGAAAGCACCATTATTAAAAAGAATTCTTGAGAAATCTGCTATGTTTAGCCACTGCTGATTCAAAAGTGCAACTTACTAATGTAGGAATGTGGATAAGATCACCTTGTGTTGGAATAACTTTAAATGCAATTTCCAGGGAGCCAGAGCTTTTAAAAGGTGTGTCCTGTATTCAGATTTAGGGGAGAGCCATGAATTAGTAGAGCTATCGAGATTAGTGTGCACACATGACTTTGCCAAGACGTGACCTAAATGGACTTTTCCTGTCTGTGCAGCAGAAGGAGACCTTAAGATAAAAGAGACACTAGCCTAGAATTGATGTGAATACCCAGTGGGGAAGCCTGAGCAATTACGTAATTAAATAACTAACTCTTTCCTCTCTAAGCTTATGACTGAGGGAAAAGGCTAAGGAACAGCTAACGTTAGGGAGGGTTAAGATGAGCGAACCGGCAGAATTATCAAGAGATTTTTTGCAGGCCTCATTTTTAGGCCTAAACTGTAGGAGTGCATCTAGAATAGATCATATTCTGAGTAGGAGCAAACCTGCTCTAATTCTTAATTTAATGAAGTCCAAAGAGAACTGTTGTATTTCAAAGATTTTTTATCACCTCCCCCCCACTCCTCCCCTGAAACTAACTTCCCCATATGCTTGCTTTATTTTGTAAACACCATTTTGTTTTTCTGTATTTACCAGCTGGGAGGAAAATCCTTTAAAGACAAAAGGGGTTTTGTATGCTAATTTCAGGGACTGTTGGTAGAGAAGAAACCAAGAAAATGTTCAGCTGTGCATGGGTTGTGGCTGAAAGGGCCGAGAGAGGGGGCTGGACAGAGAGTCACCCCCCAAGATTGAGCTGTGGGAGGGCTGCTCTGTGATCCCACAGGATCTTAACTCCAACTCTGAACTAAGCCTGGATATGGAAAACAGAGCCAGTAACATGACATTGCTGAAAAGGGGGAGGTAGGCACTCATGCATTTCAGAGATAGTAAAAATATAGATGTAATTTAGAGCCAATAGGATATTTGATTATGAAAGAAAATGATAGTTAGTTTAAGGTGTGTGTGCCCAAGCATACAGTACAGTGGACGCCTTTATAAATATTTGTTCGTGATGATTGCCTTGAATGTCGGCCTCTTGAATACTCAGTCTTGAATGTCGACATCTCCATTGGAGACGTCTGCAGGGGGACCTGGGCTCTCATGGAGGAGGCAGTGGCAAGTGGGGACACAAGTGAGGTCCTGGATTTGGAGTTGGAGTTGGAGCCAAGCAAGCAGCATTCTTTGTACTGGGCACACGGGGGAACAAGACACAAACTCCCCTTCAAGAGCTACCATTTGCTGGGGGAAGTAAACAGATAATTGAAATACACTAAGTTCTGCTTCTCCCATGTATGAACGTTGGGCTCTGAGCTACTCGTTTTGCTTGTCAGCTTCTATAAATGGAGATGAGCACTGGTGAGGTGCCTCTGTTTCCCCAATGTGATCATTGATGGACCAGAAGATGCAGAGGAGATAGATCTACAGCAGCGGTTCTCAACCTGTGGGTTGCCAACTTGTGGGTCGCGACCCCTTTGGGGGTCAAATGACCCTTTCACAGGAGTCGCCTAAGACCATCGGAAAACACATATATAATTACATATTGTTTTTGTGATTAATCACTATGCTTTAATTATGTTCAATTTGTAACAATGAAAATACGTCCTGCATATCAGATATTTACATTATGATTCATAACAGTAGCCAAATTACAGTTATGAAGTAGCAACGAAAATAATTTTATGGTTGGGGGTCACCACAACATGAGGAACTGTATTAAAGGGTCACGGCATTAGGAAGGTTGAGACCCACTGACTTAGCATAATACCCTCAAGCCTCATCCATGTTGTTATAAATGGCAAGATATCTCTCTCTCTCTCTCTCTCTCTCTCTCTCTCTCTCTCTCTCTCTCTCTCTCTCTCTCTCTCTCTCTCTCTCTCTCTCTCTCTCTCTCTCTCTCTCTCTCTCTCTATATATATATATATATATAATGTGATATTGTGATTTATAGTAAGAAATATATATATTTGGTCTTTGTTCCCATTGCTGACACAGAGCCCCTGAAACTCTAGGAATTTTCTAAGTGATGAGAGCTGAGAAGGTGTCTTGTATTATATTAATGACGTGACACCTGGAAAGCTGATTGGATAGGAGCTGAGTCAGTGGAGCCAACCCTGTGATTAGAGGGCTGGGACCCCTCACCTGGGGAGGAAGAGGTGTTGGCGTTGTAGCCAATGATTTAATCAGTCTACCTGTGTAATGAAGCCTCCATTAACCCGAAAGAACAGAGTTTGGGGAGTTCCTGGGTTGGTAAACTTGTGCAGTGCTGGGAGAGTGGCCGCCTGGAGAGGGCATGGAAGTTTCATGCCACCTTCCCACAGGTCTTGCCCTGTGCTTCTCGTCCACCTGGCTGTTCCCAAGTTACATCCTTTTGTAATAAACCAGTAATCTAGTAAGTAAAGCATTTTTCTGAGTTCTGTGAGCTGCTATAGCAAATGAACCTAAGGAGGGGGGTCATTGGAACCTCCACTCCGTATGTAGCCAATAGGCTAAGCAAGTGATCGATAGATAACCTGGGCTTGGGAGTCTAGTCTGAAATGGTGGTCAGGGACAGTCTTCTGGAACCGAGCCCTTAACTTGTGCAATCTGATGCTACCTCCAGGGAGATGGCGTTTGAGCTGAATTATAGGGCACTGAGCTGGTGTTGGGGAATTGCTGGTTGGTAGTGGGGAGCCCATACCCCACTTTGGAATTGGGTGCACAACCCCTTTAATCACGCATTTTCTTTACCTATGTATTGGTCACTTTAATGCAGCAGTTCTCAGACATTTGGCTCTCAAGGCCTTTTACACTTTTAAAAATTACTAAGGATTTCAGAGAGCTTTACATTGTTTAAATTATTGTTACCATATTAGATGTTAAAATAGAAAATTACTAATAGTTATTAATTTATTAAAACCAATAAGCTTATTGCATGTTCATATAAAAGACTTTTTAATGAAAAGCAACTACTTTCAAAACAAAACCACTTAGAATTTTACTGGTTTGCTTGTGTGTGTTTTTTCAAATCTCTATGATGTGGCTTAATAGGAAACAGCTGGGTTCTCAGCTCTGCTTCCCCATCAGTCCCCTACAGTCTGCTGCTTTGGTTGAAGTAGGTAGAGAACATCCAGCCTCGATAGATTCAGTGGTTTAAAATGGGAAGGGGATTTTAATTGCCTTTTGAAATAATTGTGGGTATTCTTTTTAAATAAACTCCACTGTCTACTCCTGAGAGATTGAGAATGAAAATAGTTTTGACTTCATGGGTCTCAGGTATTTAGATTATACTTTGAGAACCATTTCTTCACCATTTAAATGCCAGAATCTCAACTCTTTCTTAAGAGTCAGCAGGTCTTCCTCTAACCTGATAACAGGAGCGGCCCTCAGCCCTGCCTTCTCCGGGCCTTGCCTTGGGCTCCCAAACCCTAAGGCCCACACAGTAGTCGTGCTGCTATGCTGAGATGGAGGTGGCTCTCCGTTCTCCCGGTTGCAGGCCTGTGGAACTGGGTCATGTTATGCTTCAACCACCCCCTTGGCTATGGAAATAGCCCTATAATAGTCCTGCAAATAATGTACTTCTTACTGGGGTCCTATGAACATTACTAAGATACCACATAATGGGGATGGTACTTTGCAGAATGTGCAACAAATCATAAGAGAAATGTCACTGATCAAATAGCTCATAGTGTTCTGGTACTTTGCATTGTGATTGAGGGTTGTTTTTACCCCCCTCAGTGTTGAGTTTCAGAGTGTGAGTTCACATAGGAGAAAGGTTCTGAGAACTAAGGAGCAGAGAAGAATCTGGATTTAAGAGTGTTATTTGTAATTCCTAGGAATACAGAAAGGCCTGATTGGTCCTTGGGAATCAAACAAATGAGCCTGAGCAGCAGGGTCTGAAACACTTCAAGGTGGCAGTTCTAAAGGTTCTTTAAATAAATGCTGGCATCTGAAAGGAGGGAACCGAAATTGAATGCCGCTCTGTCAGGGGATTCTTCCATTTTCTCTAGCTGGCTTCTTTTTAACACTTTTGTTTTGTCGTTAACCAGAGTGCAGGGGTTTTCCTTGAGTTTAGGAGGTAATTGTTGGTATTTGTAAATGTTTTGGACCTTTGATCATTTTTGTCTAGAACAGAAACCTTTGGTTTTCTGCTCAACATCCAACCACCCATAACCCTAACAGGACCTAGTGGGTATCAGCATCTGCCTTCATTATCAACCCAGAGCTTCAGCGGGGGCTGCCCCATTTTGGGCGTGGCTGTGTGGCCTGGGATTATCCTCCATCAGGTGTATGTTTCTGAATGGGATGTGAGAGGGATGCTTTCTCAGTTTGTGCAGGGGAAGTTCTCCTTCCTTTGAAACTTAACACATTCAAATAATGGTTAGAGGGGCGACAACTATTTTGTAGCTGTGAGGGGAGCCAGCCAGGGAGTAGTGCTGACACCAGTAATGTTGGGTCAGCAGAAAGATGGAAAGGACCTGGATTCTTGGCCTAAACCTGGAGCCAGCCTGCCTCCGTGTTTAAGCCTCTTAGGGGAGTTGGATTTCCTGTCCTTTGCAGCTGAAAGCACCCTCACTGATGTGCTCTCCCGAAAGGAATCCACGTAAGTCCTCAGGGTCTCGGGGAGGGAGGGTAGCCCAGGTGAATGTGGCAGCCAAACAAACCTGAAGATTTATTGGTGGGGCCCTATGCCTCTTGTCTGGCTGTCGTTTGGCCCTTTCATTGTCTTTGTTTCTTCTGCAGGATAAGGATAAGGGAATTCTGCATTAAGTATTTGGTAACTCTCAGTGAAATAAGCGAGGAGAGCTGAGACACCTGTGGCATTCACAAGGTGTGGGCTCCTGGAAATGGGGCTTTGGCATTCTCTCCCACACCCTGGGCACACAGGTGCATGTTGTGGCCTTGTCCTGCTGCCATAAATAACTGTTTGACTTGTGTGTTTAACCCCACCTGCAACTCTAAACTCCATCGTCCTTATGCCCAGGGCCCCTGGTGTAATACGCCTGATCCTTAGTAGTGAGGGCTACCAAATATAGAGCATTGATCTGTGCCAGGAATTTTACTAATGACTTCATCCATAGTCTTATTAAATTTTACAATAAGTGCAATAGGGTACTAACATAATTTATATTTTAATGATAAGAAAACTGAGGCCGGAGTGATAAAAATCATTTGGTTAAAGTTACACGGCTAATCTATGATAGAATTTCAAACACAGATCTGAGTTGAAAATTGTTTTTGATGAATATATTCTGTGTCTTTAATGCATATTTGCTGAATACTCACCTGTCTTTTACATGTGTTAGAATGGGAATTATTGTTGTCCCTATTCCTTCATTTCAGCTTTCATCTTTGGGAAATGTATTGGGGCAGAAGGCACATATGTCATTACTTGAATGTTGGTTCTTTTCTAGAAATAAGATTTAACAGGGTGAATAGGTTATGAATGCATCCAGCTGTAAGTTACAGAGAGCCTAATAGTGGCTTAAACAAGATAAGGCTTAATGTTCTCATTAGTAGGCAGTCAGGAGGTAGGCACTGGTATGTCCAGGATTCTGTTAGCTTTCCATTATTTTTGACTCTTCCTACCACATAATGGCTGTTTCAGCCCCAGTCATCACATCCCCATTCAAGACAGGAGGCAGAAAGACAAAAGGCAGAAGGGCAGTGCCCCCTAAACAAATCTGGTCCCTTTTATCAGGAAAGCAAATGTTTTTCGAGAGCCACAAGAGAGGCTGGAAAAGCAGGAAACAGGATTGTCGGGAAAGACTTAGACCAATCTTGATCTATCCCTTGAGGCTGCCCACACTATTGTGAATGTTCTCCCACGTCCCATGTGGTTCGGGGTTCAGGATCTGGAAGAGGGGCTGCATACAAATGAAAGAGACAAGACAAGAAATAATTTGGAAATATTGAGGGCCAGGCGGGCAAGCCCAACTCAAGGGGAAGGACTTCCACTGGTGCCCAAGCCTCGCCAACCTTTTATTCAACTTTGGATACACATCTAGCTCTTAGGCAGGTAATTGCAGTAACAGACAGACTATCTTAAAGGTCAGTAAATATTAGAAGGATTTACTCTGAGACTATTTGATCAGGAAATAGCTTGAGCCCCCATTGTCTGGACTAGACCATCGGTGCTTAACTCTGGCCCTTGCATGGGTTCAAGGTTCACCAGCATTCCGGGATCCTTGTTTGCACTTCTCTGCTAGTGAAGACAATGGGCGGCTTCCTGCACACTATCAGCTAAAACAAAGCTGGAACCTAGTTGCTACTAAGAAGGCTGCTAAGACTGCTAGCCACCCATTTCAAAGTAGAGGCTGTTAGAATTTGAAGAGGTGCTAGAGAGACCCCCCATCCTGCAGGGAAGACAGCTGAGACTTCTGGAGACCACAAGCGTCTGAGCCAGGACAAGAAAAGAGGCTCATCCCCTCAGACTCTACTGCTCTTCTCACTGCACATCCCTCATATTTCTATAAACTGCTTGCTTTCGAAGCTCTTTAATATGCCTACTCAGCCTATCCTGCCCATCCTTTCAAGTATCTAGGGAAAATAGAAGCTTCCTAGTATCTTGTGAGTAGAAACTACACTCCAGAGAGCGCTAAGTAACTTACATGCCCAGGGTTGCACCCTTTATTTGTTGGCCAAGACGAAACCACAGACCTCTAAGTTGGACCAGAGTTCTCTTAATAGACCCAGTGCCGTCTGTGACACCGTGATCTTCCCTTATTGCTGTCACACTTATCCAGAGTGGGTGTCTCCATGCTCAGGCGCCCTGAGCTTTCAGTTGGGCAGGCCCAGCCGCCTTGGCACCCAGCAAGGGTGGCTCTGGATTTCCAGGGATGACTGGGTAGAGCCCAGCCTGCATCGCGATGTTGGGTCCCTCTGTGTCTCCAGAGAGAGAGAGGACACCAACCTAAAGTGGCTGTGAATAGTGGGGATGAGTAAGTCCCCATAAACTTGAGTACATTCATTTCCCATGTTGCTTTGACCAAGTCTCTGTCGTTCAGCCTCAGTGTTCCTGGTCATCTTGATCCCGAACAGTGTGTTCCTGCCTTCCCAGGCTGGAACTGAGAGTGCCTGGGTGCTTTCTCACACATTGGGAAAAACACCCGGATGTGACTAGGGTGTCGCGTCACCCTGGAAACAAGGCATCTGTGTAGCCAAAAGAGTGTTTAGGTGACAGTCAATACTCCATTTTCTGCAGTATAAGCATCTCTCCCATGGATGTTAAGATAGAAAAAGAGTGGGTTTTCCTTTTTTTTACCCTGTAGAGGGAGAGACAGTTTTCTTTATCTCTAGAAGTATCTGTGTAGTGGGGTTTTACTGATAAAGATAATTATAGCAGAATTACAATTACAGTGTTCCAAATGCTTGAATACTTGATACCTTTATTGACAAATTTCCCTTTCTTCCAAGTGAACATTTTCATCAACCTCCAGGATCTTAGCTTGTCGTCACTGATTTTTGTGGGCACCCACACATGTACTTTTGCAAACTCCTGAAGTCTCTGGATTCAGGCCATTTACAACCAAGCCTGTTGCAAAATGGCTGTGTTGCATTTACTCTTTCATACACACACACACACACACACACACAAACACACACAAGTGGCCCAGTGCACAAATTCGTGCACATTGAAAGGAAATTAATTAGAAGAAATATTTTAATATCGCTATTTGCCCTTTCTCTATAATAGAAGTGCCAACCAAATTCACGATCGACAATGACAGATTGAAGTACATGCATGTGATTGGCGCCAGAGAGAGCTTTATATATATAGATAAACTTGCTTAATTAGACCTGCTTTCTGATTTAGCTAACCTTTTTCCAGCCCAGTGAAGCACTCCAACTTCTCTTTCAGGTAATTGTCAGTAACACAGCAGTAAATATCACCATGAAGCAGATTATTATTGTAGATTAGGCAGGGAGAACAAAGGGTAAAACATTTAACTGCAGCAGTGTTTGACTATGTTCTGCGCAGTGAGAAAACCTGAAGTCATTTTCAAAGTCCACCATTTCTTACTTCTTTTCAGTTGGGTCAAGTTTCTAAGTTTTCTAAATCTCCATTTTCTGGCTAATGAAAATAGGATTCCACCAAGTCTCCTATCTGCCTACTCCAGGACTTCTGTGAGGATCAAATGAGATAAGGCCTGAAAACGTTTCACAGACATTTGGTTAAAGTGTAAAATGTTTCCACCTGGCTATAGAGCAAATCATGTTCCTGGGCTGAAGAAACTGTAAGGAGGCTAGTCGCTAGGGAGAGGAAGCCGGGTGTTGCTACATGAATTCATTACCTGGTGCTCACAGCAACCGTTTCTGGGCTGGGCTGTGGGCCGCATTTTGCACAATGGGATCTCGGCAGCGTTGGCTGCCATTTGGTGGGGTGTTGGTCTGGGGTGGTGGCAGGGCCTGTGTCCCACTTGGGGGAAGCCAAGTGTTGCTTTGTGGGCGCCAGGTCCGTGGTGCTGTTTTTCTGTAAATGGCCAGTGCGCATCACAACAACTCCTGCATTGAGTGTCTGCCCCCTGGTGGTCAGTGCATGTCATAGCGACCGGTCGGACTGTTGGACACTTAGCATATTAGCAATACATTAGGGAGAAGGGAGAGAGAGGTAGAAACATCAGTCATGAGAGAGAATCATTGATTGGCTGCCTCCTGCAGGTCCCACACTAGGGATCAAGCCTGCAACCTGGGCATGAGCCTTGACCTGGAATTGAACCATGACTTCCTGGTTCATAGGTCAATGCTCAACCACTGAGCTACGCTGGCCGGATGCATTTGCTTTTTGTAGTCTCGGATGGATATGAATGCAGAGAATAATAACATCAGGCCAATTTATGATAACACCCATGAGACGGAGGATCTGCCCTTCTGGTCAGATCTCTCAGGCCTTTGCTGTCCCATTTCATGCCCTGGGCTGGATTGTTGTCAGGCAGCTTTTACTGTCTGAATTTCACCATCTTTTAGTCTTTAATCATCCCACGAAGTGTCTAAGAGAATAGTCCTCAACTGTTTTTTCTCTTTGGTGCATAAAAAACACTGGGCATATTGTTTTCCAGTCCATGTTTCATTTAGGAGTGTCATGTGGTTTTATGTATGGATTTGATATTATCTCGAGTGGAATAAAGCAGCCTGTTGCTGATGTATTGTGACAAGTACAACTGCCTTCAGGGTGACTGGGTTCTGAGACAGTTTAAAACAGGTTGAAGGGTAACTAGTGCTCAGTCACAAATCCAATCTTCCAAACTCAACTTCTCCTGAGAAACAGTCTTCTCTTCACACCAGATAGTACCAGACCTGAGGCGATTGAGTAGCAGATTAATGTAGATCTTATTCATCTGACTCTTCAGGCTGTCAGAGAGAAATTCAGATTCTGTAATATGTTTAAAGCAGACAGCACATAAGGAACGAAGCAACCTTTTTGGCTTTCACCCAAGGCGTGTTTTTAAAATGTGCTTCAAGTGCAGAATCTATTGGGATACTCAGTCATTGAAACCACAAATGTATTTCTGCTGGGAAAAGTTGCTGTTTATGGGGAAATAAAATTTTACATCATTGTTGTCTATCTGATGCATACTGCCAAAATGAATTGCTTAAGGGGAGTGATCTCTATACATGGATGCCTAAAAGTGATTTTCGATGCCCCTGGAGAAAGAATTGCTGAGTTCTTGACAGAGGACAGAGGACAGATACTGAAACTTGTCTATAAACAGGGTTCTTCTCTCCCTCAGCCTTATTGAGTTATAATTGACAAAGAAAATTGTACATATTTAAGGTGTACAGTGTGATGATTTGATATATGTATACATTGTAAAATGATTTCCACCAGTAACTTGACACATCCATTACCTCACATAGATTTTTTTCATGTGTGGTGAGAACACTTAAGATCTATCCCCTTAGCAAATTTTAAGTATGCAATACAGTATTATTAACTGTAGTCACCATGCTATAAAATGCATTCCCATGACTTATTCTGATAACAGAAAGGTTGTACTAAGAGTTACCGGCCTCTGGCAACCATTATTCTGCTCTCTCTTTCTATGTTTTTTACTTTTTTAGATTCCACATATGAGTGAGATTATGCAGTATTGTCTTTCTGCCTCTGGCTTATTTCATTTAGCATAATGTTTTCTGGGTTCCTCGATGTTGTTGCAAGTGATGGCTGAATAATATTGCATTGTAAATCTACCTATCAACTAGATAGGGAGGGAGGGAGGGAGATAGATAGATAGATAGATAGATAGATATCACATTTTCTTTGCCCATTCATCTTTAAATGGGCACTTAGTTGTTTCCATAACTTGGCTATTGTAAATAATGCTGTGATAAACATGGGAATATAGATATTTTTTTGAGATACTGATTTCATTTCTTTTGTGTATATACCCAGAAATGGGATTGCTATATTTAATTATTTGCGGAACCTCTATACTGTTTTTCATAATGACTATGCCAATTTACATTCCCACCAACAGTGCACAAGGGTTCCCTCTTCTCTACATCCTTGCCAAAACTTCTCTCATCTACACTAATAAAAGACAAACATGCAAATTGACCATACCTTCGCTATGCCTTAAGCCACGCCCACCAGCCAATCAAAGCAACTATATGCAAATTAACCCAACCAAGATGGTGGTCGGCAGCCACAGAGCTGGAGCAAGCAGGAGGCTTGGTTGCCCCAATGATGGAGGAAGCCAATCTTCCCGTCTGCCGTGGCCGACTCTGAGCTCCACTCAAAGCAACAAAGTTTCAATTATAGAAGATAAATAAACCCCAGATACCTGCTTTCAGCCGGCCGTGGCCACGGAGCTGGAGCGAGCAGGAGGCTTGGTTGC